>NW_026652280.1:55289386-55642857 GCF_009828535.3 Hylobates moloch
AAAAAAAAAAAAAAAAAAAAAAAAAGGAAAAGAAAAACCATAAGAGTGATGTTTGCATTATAGAAATCTTCAAAAATAGAAAAAAAAAATTACCCAAGCATAGCCACAGTTACTTTGGCATCTTTCTAATCTATTTTCAGGCCTATTTTAGAACATTTTTAAAAAATTGTAGAACTAATGCTTGTTATAGTTGCAATGAGGAAAGCAAAAGCACTAGAAAAGTATATAATCACCTCTAACCCAAACGTCTAAAGATTTAATTTTTAGTTGTTAATATTTTAGTTTTAGTTGTTAATGTTCCATAGTAACATATATTTTTAAAAAGTTTTAAGTAACAGATACTACCTCAAGAATATAAGCAAAAGAAAAGTTATACATTACTCACAGACGAATATACAGGCAGATCATGTTATTCCAAAGCGGGAAATGGCATTAGGCATCAGATGGGATGGAACTGGGAACCAGAAAACTGTTAGGAACCAAGATGGCTGCCTTGTGTGTGTCTGTCTCTCACTGCGTGGTCTGATCATGTCTTCTAGCAGACCAGCTGTTTTGTTTTCCAGTATACATAATGGAAGATGGCTGCCCCGTGACTCCACTCAGGAGACCACAGTCTCTCAACCTCAGTGTTACATTTCAGTGGGAGATTATGTGTTAGTACCTGCTTGTGTCAGGAGTCTGTGCCTAGTGTGGTCACTTGGGATTTTAGGGGCAGGACATATGGTACAGAGGTGGCTGCCAGGGCCTCCTCCTGGGAATGTGGATAGGGACAGAGGGGTAAATGGTTGAGGACTGGCAGACACCTCAGAAAGTATCTCTTCATTTTAGTTGACAGGTTGTAAATAGAGTTGGCCTATCAAAATCCCACTTTTATGAAGCATCAACAGCTTTTCCACATTGTCCCCAGAAGCACAGTCATCATGGCTCACCTTATGAAAAGTACTTCATGTGGATATAACATAATTTTTTCACTCAAAAGTCTAGTGATAAGAACAATTCTGTATTATTATTTTTTTACAGTGAAAATGTCTTAGTCCTTATTTTTTCTTTTTTAAAAAACAAGGGCTGGTTATGGTGGCTCATGCCTGTAATCCCAGCACTTTGGAAGCCAAGGCAGGAGGATCGCTTGAGCCCAGGAGTTTGTGGGCTGGGCAACACAGCAAGACCCCATCTCTGAAAAAAATTAAAATTAAAAAATAAAAGCAAGGGTATTTAAAATTTTTAATCAAATTGGTTAATCTGTCTCTTTGATTTCTTCTAAGGCTTCTGAGCTTAGGTAGAGATTTGGCAAATGTTTAATTCTGTTTCCTCCTAGTTTTATCACATTCATTCATTCAGCAATGCCACGCCTCCACTGTGTGCCAATAACTGTCTTAGATGCTGGAGACCCAACAGTGAACAGAGCCCAACAGTCCCCATGCTCTTGAGCTCATATTCTGGTGGGAGGAGATGGACAACAAATAAATGCATATGTGCTGTCAGGCCGTGAGGTGCAGGAAAATAAAATAGGATGAAGGGGTTAAAGAGTGATGGTAGGGTGGGGGATATCTTAGAAGGGATGTAAAGGAAGGGCTCTCTAAGCAACTTTGAGCAAACAGCTGAGTTGAGTACAGGAGTGAACCCTGAGGATGTCTGGCAGAAGAGCATTCAAGGAAAACAGAAAGCCAAAGCTCTGGAGTAGAAGAACATGTGTCACGTTGAGGAAAAGGAAAGCTGCCAGTGTGCCCAGAGCAGGACAAGCTGGAGAAGAGTGGATACCATCAGAGCTGCCAGAGGCCCAGGCCTGCAGGGCATGGTTGGCTGTGAGCAGGAGCTTAGTGGTGTGTGAGTGTGGTTGGAGGGCTTTGAGCAGGAAAGTGAATGTGAGTGTGTGTGTTAGGATGTGGGAGTCTCAACTTCTCAGTCCCTTACGTTTATACCCTTTATCAAGTAATCTTTCCTTTTCCATTATTTTGTCATGCCTTTCTCATACATTCTAAGAATTCCTTTTCTTTCTTTCTTTCTTTTTTTTTTTTTTTTTTTTGAGACAAAGTCTTGCTCTGTCGCCCAGGCTGGAGTGCAGTGGCGCGATCTTGGCTCACTGCAATGTCCACCTCCTGGCTTCAAGCAATTCTCCTGCCACAGCCTCCCCAGTGGCTGGGATTACAGGTGTGTGCTACCATGTCCATCTAATTTTTGTATTTTTAGTAGAGATGGGGTTTCACCATGTTGACCAGGATGGTCTCGATCTCTTGACCTCGTGATCCGCCCACCTTGGCCTCCCAAAGTGCTGGGATTACAGGCATGAGCCACCGCGCCTGGCCTCTTTCTTTCTTTTCCTTTTCTTTTTTTTTTTAAATAGACAGAGTCTTTGTCGCCCAGGATGGAGTGCAGTGGTGTGATCTTGGCTCACTGCAACCTCTACCTCTGAGATTCAAGCAATGCTCCCACCTCAGCCTCCTGAGTAGCTGGGACTACAGGCATGTGCCACCGCACCTGGCTAATTTTTGTATTTTTACTAGAAATGGGGTTTCATCATGTTGGCCAGGCTGGTCTCGAGCTCCTGGCATCAAGTGATCCACCCACCTCAGCCTCCCAAAGTGCTGGGATTACAGGCATGAGCCATGGTGCCCAGCCTCTTTTTGTATTTTTTATTGTTTTTCGTTCACTCATCTGTCTCTTCTCTTGACAGTATCGCATTAAAGAAAAGTTTTTAAGATAGTATTGCACTTTTAATTATTATAATGTTTTAATATGTGAGATTTCCCCTTACCATTTTTAAGGATTTTCTTTGACATCCTTATCTGTTTATTCTTCCAGAAGGCATTTAAAATACTTTTCTGAGGCTCTTCATTGGGATTTAATTGAAATTACATTCTGTGTAAATTAATTGAAGGAGAATTGGCATCTTTATTGAGTTTTCCCATTAAGGGACAAATCTGTGTCATGCAAACTTTTAAATATTACATCATTCCTGTTTTTCACTTTATTTTGTTGTGGTTAGTAAGAGAGGTAGTGTATTTTTTAACTGGTCATGGAAGCCATCTAGATTCCATCTAGGAGGCTATTTCATTTAGTTCAAAAGAATTTTATTGAATTCTTACTGTGTGCCAGGCATTTTAAACATCGAATCCAGAAATGAGGTCTCTCTTCTGGAATTTCATCTAGTTGGCAGGAGCTCAGAATTTATTTTTGGTATTAGGACAGAATTCTGTGAAAGAAATCATAGTGTTGTCTTTCTCTCTGCCTAAAGAATTTCTCCAAAGTGCCCTGTAGGTAGAATGAAAATAACACAGAATTGGCAGACCTTTATAAGACATTTTCCTATGTGCTAGGCAGAAAAACTAAACTGAGTATTAATTTTTTGATTAATGTTTTAAAAAGTTTTTTCCCCACTAAAGAAATAATGTATCACCAGCCCCAAGTTCCCCATCAGCAGCTCTATAAATCTTCCTCCAAAATAAATCTTAAAGCCACATACAAGGCTGGGCACGGTGGCTCACACCTGTAATCCCAACACTTTGGGAGGCCGAGGCAGGCGGATCACGAGGTCAGGAGATTGAGACCATCCTGGCTAACACAGAGAAACCTCATCTCTACTAAAAAAAAAAAAAAAAAAAAAAAAAATACAAAAAATTAGCCGGGTGTGATGGCGGGCGCCTGTAGTCCCAGCTACTCGGGAGGCTGAGGCAGGAGAATAGCATGAACCTAGGAGGCGGAGCTTGCAGTGAGCTGAGATGGTGCCACTGCACTCCAGCGTGGGCAACAGGGGGAAACTCTGTCTCAAAAAAAAAAAAAAAAAGCCACATATTTCTCTCTATATTAAAAATGATCTCCATTTTACTACTGACTTTCTAGTCCAAACCACCAGTATTCTTTACCTGCACTATTGCCATCTCTTTGTAATTAGCCTCCCTGCATTTCTTTTACCCACGTTTACAAGCCATATTGCACACAGCAGCCAGAGTGACCTTTTTAAAAAAAATCATGGAAATTATCAAAGCTTCAGAAATCAAATAGCATAATTAATTGATGTACCCATCATCCTCTTCCAGAACTTAGCAATAATGGCCACTCTATATCCTACTCCCTGAATTCTTGTGAAACAATTCCAGATATCATGCCATCTCTTTCTTTTTCTTTTTAAAAAATGTTTTTCTTTTCTTACCCTCTCAACCCAGCTTTTCCCAATTCTGGGAAGAACTGGAAAGAGAAGGCCTGTCATGCCATTTTATTCGTACATACCCAGTGCTCCTCAACTTACTGTGGGGCCACGTCCCCATAGAACCATTGTAAGTTCAAAATACACTTAAGGCCAGGTACAGTAGCTCACGCCTGTAATCCCAGCACTCTGGGATGCTGAGGCTGGCAGATCGCTTGAGCCTAGAAATTTGAGACTAACCTGTGAAACCCCATTCCTACAAAAAAATACAAAAATTAGCCAGGTGTGATGACACGTGACTGCAGTTTCAGCTACCAGGGAGGCTGAGGTGAGAGGATCACTTGAGCCCAAGAGGTCGAGGCTGTGGTGAGCTGATAGTTGAAAAACCATTAAATTGAACTGTTGTAAGTTGGGGGAACATCTGTAGTTCAGTATATTAGTAAAAAATAAGGACACCCTTTAAGAAAAACCACAAGCATGTGATAGTTGCACAACTCTGTGCACCTATAAAAACCATTGAATTTGTGCAGTTTAAGTGAGTAAATTGTATGTTAATTTGTATCTCAGTAGGGCTATTAAAAAACATAAGCACAATAGCATTATCCTATTAATAATAGTCTAGTAATTTATCAAAATCATGAAACTGCCAAAGTTCGTATTTTCCCCGTTATATTATTATTATTATTCTTTTCCTTTTTTTTTTTTTTTTTTTTTTTGAGATGAAGTCTCGCTCTTGTTCCCTAGGCTGGAGTGCAATGGCGCGATCTCGGCTCACTGCAACTCCGCCTCTCAGGTTCAAGTGATTCTCCTGCCTCAGTCTCCAGAGTAGCTGGGATTACAGGTGCCTGCCACCAAACCCAGCTAATTTTTGTATTTTTAGTAGAGATGGGGTTTCACCATGTTGGCCAGGCTGGTCTCAAACTCCTGACCTAAGGTGATCCGCCCACCTCGGCCTCCCAAAGTGCTGGGATTACAGGCACGAGCCACCGCACCCAGGCTATATTATAATTTTTTAACCCTTTGACAGAGTTTTAAACATGAGTCAGATCATGTTACTCTTACTTAAAACCCGTCAGTGGCTTTTCATCCTATTTAGAATGAAACTCAAAAGTCCTTATGCTGGCTTACAAAAGTCCGGCCTACAAACCCCTTGTGTGATGTGGCTTCTGTGTGCCTCTCTGACTTCGTCACTTGCCTGCTGAATTTTTCCTACCCCAGAGCCTTTGCACCAGCTGTTCCTCTGCTAGAATGTCCTTCCCTGTATTTTCACAAGGCTGGATCCTTCTTTTCAACCTAGACATCCCTTCCTCAGAGAGGCCTTCCCTGATCAACCCCTCATCCTCCAATCTAAAGTGGTATCCCAGTTACTCTGTCAAATCATTTATTTAAAAAGTCTGGGCGTACCGTGGTTCATTGTCTGCTATATCTTTAAAAATTAATTATCATCTGTCTTTCCCACCTTCTATGCTTTCCCATCCCCCCAGTGTTTTTTCTGTTACGTTCACTGCTGAATCCTCAGTGCCTAAAATAGTGATTGGTACATAACAGACCCTCATTAGGAGATATCATACAAAAAAATTGCCAACACATACCAGGTGTTTGGTATTTATAAAAATATTATTATTTTAAACCACCCCCAGCCCCCCTTTTTGTTTTTAGAGACCGAGTCTCACTCTGTCACCCAGTCTGGAGTGCAGTGGTAGCTGGGACTGTAGGCACATGCCACCATGCCTGGCTAATTAAAATTTTTTGTTGTTGTTGTTGAGATAAGGTCTCACTATGTTACCCAGGCTAGTCTTAAGCTTCTGGCCTCAAGCCATCCTTCCTCCTTAGCCTCGCAGAGTACTGGGATTATAGTTGTGAGCCACTGCGCCTGGCCTAAAAGGTTATCTGATAGAACATATCACCTTACTGCATAAACAGTTCCAGAGTTGTTTTGAAAGGACTGTTCTAATTTTCATAGGTAGCTTTCATTTCTCTAATAATAAGTATTTGAGGCTAGGAGATGGTTTGATTTATTTGTGGGGTTTTGTTTGTTTGTTTTGTTTTGTTTTTTTACCTTTTGTCCATTTAATATCCAGCTCACTTCAGAACTCAATAAATAACTTTGATAAGACAAACTCCATTTTTGTTGTTGTTAGGCAAAACATGGAATGTGCATGTGTAAGGTTGGAAAAATTAACATTGATAGCTTGCCGGCTTTATTCTCCATTGTCACCTTTTTCTTTTGTCCTAAATTGTGGACCATCACACCCTTGGCTTGTGAGCCATCTCTGCTACCCGTTATGCAGCGAGACGGCTGAAGCGTGGCTGTGGTCGGCTAAAGAGTGGACCCCAAATTTGTGATCAGTTAGGTATCTTGAGATGAGGGGAAATCCTGAATTATTCAGGTAGACCTATGTAATTACAAGGCTCCTGATAGCATTGAGGCCTATATATAGAGAGAGAACAGAATGCTGGAAGCAGAGGTTGGAATGATGTGCTTTGGAGATGGAGGAAGAGACCCCATGTCAAGTCATGTAGTTGGCCGCTAGAAGTGGAAAAGGCAAGGAAATGTCTCCCTTAGAGCCTCCAGAAGGAATGTAGCTCTGTCCACGTGTTGATTTCACCCTGGTGAAATTGATTTCAGACTTCTGATCTCTGAAACTGTAAGATAATAAATTTGTATTGTTTAAGCCACAAATTTGTGAGTTCATGATAATTTGTTGTGAAGTTAATCTGATTTGCTGGCTTAATAGTTAGCAACCAAAAAGGAGGCCATAAATAATTGAGATGGCAACCTCTCTCTGGTAGGTAATTTTTTGGGGAAAGAAAAAGATATAGGCAATAGAAAAATGAAGGAATATTAGATGCTACAGTTACAGCATTGATTGTTATAGTACATTTAAGCTGTTGATGGCTTTTTTTCTTTGTATTTTGCACAGATCAGAAACCTTTTGACCTTGCCCAGGGTGCTGAAATGAAACACATTCTTGTTGGTAATAAGGTACAGAGTAATGAATTAAATTTATCTAATAATTTTTAGAAAAAAATTTTGAATGTTTGAAGTATGTAGATGCATTTTTCATGAAAACATGTTTTTGACAGGTCATCTACAAAGCATTGAAACGATATGAGGGCCCTCTCTGGAAGGTAAGTTGGGGTGGTTTTTTAATTATATAACTGTAAAGAATAATTCTCAGGTGCTTTATTTCTGTTTAAAACTTTTAAAAAATCATTTCTGAAGTATATGTGATTTAATCACTCTTGGATCTTATAATGTAAACCACTTATTTTTTTTTTATTTTTAGTTATTGAGACAGAGTCTTGCTCTGTCGCCCAGGCTAAAGTGCAGTGGTACACTCACTGCAACCTCCGCTCCCCGGGTTCAAGTGGTTCTCCTGCCTCAGCCTCCCAAGTAGCTGGGATTATAGGCGCCCGCCACTGTTCCCAGCTAATTTTTGTGTTTTAGTAGAGACGAAGGTTCACCATCTTGGCCAGGCTGGTCTTGAACTCCTGACCTCGTGATCCACCCGCCTCGGCCTCCCAAAGTGCTGGAATTACAGGTGTGAGCCACCGTGCCCGGCAAACCACTTTTATACTACCGGATTTCAAGAGGCTTCCACTGGTTGTAGCAGTTACTTTTCTGTGTGTTGATGGTCCCTTTTAGGTGTTCTTTTTGGTGTTGATGAGTCACTTTTAGGTGACTAAGTTTTTGTGAAAAGGAGTGGGGGGAAAATACATTTTTTTCTTACTAGATCAAAGAATTACAGTATTTGTTATGAACATCAAACCATGGAAGACTTAGAAGAAAATTAATATTTGAATTATCACATGGTACATATATAAAATTCTTCTGGTCCTAACAGTTTCTATGTTTTGGAGAATCCTGTTTTCTAGAATTAACCATGGAAGAGCACATAATTTCTTTTGCATTTGCAAGCAATCCCTGTATCTATTTATGTATCTGTATGCTTATATTGTATAAGATAAATTTAGGATAATTTTCTTTTTTAGACATTCATTCATGACTTTGAGGAAATTGTCTTTGAAGCCCACAACTGGTATATTTTCTGTAAATAATCCCTGAACAGTTTTGTCAGAACCATAAACTGTAATCATCATTGATCTTATCAGTATGGCATTTCTGTTGTTCCTGTCACCCTGTAGTGGTATGTTTTCATTACTGCACTTAGTACCTAAGTTCATGTTTGATCATTTTTTTAATGTTCAGTGCTACTGTCTTAAAAACTCAAATATGACTGTCCTCACTTAATTACTTTTTATCAGTCAAGTATTTGAATCTAGATGTGTCAGCTTAGGAAATCTTTGTTATTTTTCCCTTAGAGTTCAAGATTTTTTGGCTGGAGATTATTCTGGGTAGTGTTAGAGCATGGAGTCCTTTCATGGTATAGGAAACAGTAAGTATTACGATCTTTACACTTATCAAATTTCACTGTATAAATTTTGAAATATGAATTTTTTTCACTTATCTCTTTTCCTTTTGTCTTGATAATTTCATCTTTATTTTGAAGGCCCGATGCAGTTCATAATATTTATCGCCAGGGATGCAAACACCTGACTCAAGCAGTATGCACGGTAGGATGAAACATGGATCATTTGCTCCTCTAACTGTGAAATCAGTTCTTCAAATGATTGACCCAAATCATTTATACAGCCTTGTAAAATCTTGGGGTTCTGTGGAATGCTGTAGAAAACATTTGTATATATTTTAATTTGAGAACAAGTAAAGTTGTGGCATCTCCATTTTGAACAAAATTTTAAAATATAGTTAACTTTTATTTATCTCCATGTATTATGGAATGAGAGATGGATTGTCCAAAAATATTTGTCAAATTTACCCAGGCTTATTTGATAATGAAATATCCTAGTACATTCAATTGAAAAGAATGTGTATTTTGCTATTATTGTTGGTTGTTTTGCTATTATTGTTGGTTGTAGGGTCCTATCAATATTAATTCAGTCATGGTGGTTGATAGCATTCAGATCTTTTGTGTCTTGGTTTTGGCTAGTGGTTGTATCAATTGCTGAAAGAGGGATGTGAAAGTGTCCAACTGTGCTTGTGGAATGTTGCATTTCCTTCTCCGTTATTGATAACATACTTATGATTGTTGTCTTCTTGATTAATTGATCCTTTTATTGTTTTGTGGCCCTCTTTATCTCTTGTAATACATTTTGTTTTAAAATTTATTTTGTCTGATATGAACATAACCACTTTGGCCTTCTTATGTTTACTGTTCGCATGGCGTCTTTTTCCTATCCATTTACTTTCAGCCTCTATGTATCTTTATATTTATTTTCTATCTCTTGGAGATAGCATATGTTTTAGTTCCTATTACCCATTCTGGCAATTTTTGCCTTTTAATTGGATTTTTCTTTTGTGAATGTGTTCTACTTTCATGCTTCTTCATATGTCAGGTAATTGTGGGTTTTGTTTTGTTTTTTTTGTTCTTGTTTTTGTTTTTTTGAGATGGAATCTCGCTCTGTCACCCAGGCTGGAGGGCAGTGGCACGATCTCAGCTTACTGCAATCTCCACCTCCCAGGTTCAAGCAGTTCTCTGCCTTAGCCTCCTGAGTAGCTGGGGTTACAGGTGAACACTACCATGCCTGGCTAATTTTTGTATTTTTTGGTAGAGACGGGGTTTTGCCATGTTGGTTAGGCTGGTCTCGAACTCCTGACCTCAAGCAATCCTCCCGCCTCGGCCTACCAAAGTGCTGGGATTACAGGCATGAGACACTGCACCCAGCCCATATGTCAGGTAATTTTGGATGATACTCTTAATATTATTAATATTATGATTATTATATAATTATAATATACATTATGTATTATATATTTTATTATATAATATAATATATTTTATTATATGATATGTAATATTGTATAATTATAATATTATGTATTATATATTTTAATAATCATAATATTGTTAATATTATGAATGTTGAGTTCTGGAGATTTTGGATTCTGTTGTTTTTCTCTGTTAAGTGTTGTCCGTTGTAGCAAGTCCTTTTCTTGGCTTGGTTTGGATCATGAGCTATGTGTCTTGGGCAGTGGCTCTGGACTCAGTTCAGATAGGTTGTGTTTATATGAGCTGCTTCTATGTGTGTGTGGCTCATGAGTCAGAGATGTGAGTAGCAGACAGAATCTGGGGACCATCTCTCTGTCACTTTCCCTTGGGAGATTCCCCTGTTCTCTTTGGTGCTTATGAGTTCAAGGTTTACTTTATTAATGTCCAAAGACAGGGGTTTCCACATTTGCCCTTGCTGCTGTCCTGTCACCATGTGGACTGTGCTTAGTCCCAGGTGCAAAACCTTAGGCATGGGAACTTACTTCCACAGCTCCTTGGCCCCTTTCCTCCAGAGAGCGTGACTCCCATCGGAGTCTGTTAGCTTTTGTTCAGGTCCAGGTTCCTCCATGTGGTTACCTTTTCTTTCGTATCCGGGTTTTATAGTTGTTTTCTGCAACAGGTGGGGGGCCTCTGATAGGGTCTGGAAGAAATCTACCTTTTTCCATTCTTTTTTTTTTATTTATTTTACTTTAAGTTTTAGGGTACATGTGCACAATGTGCAGGTTTGTTACATATGTATCCATGTGCCATGTTGGTGTGCTGCACCCATTAACTCGTCATTTAGCATTAGGTGTATCTCCTAATGCTATCCCTCCCCCCTCCCCCCACCCCACAACAGTCCCCAGAGTGTGATGTTCTCCTTCCTGTATCCATGTGTTCTCATTGTTCAATTCCCACCTATGAGTGAGAACATGCGGTGTTTGGCTTTTTGTCCTTGTGATAGTTTAATGAGAATGATGATTTCCAGTTTCATCTATGTCCCTACAAAAGACATGAACTCATCAGTTTTTATGGCTGCATAGTATTCCATGGTGTATATGTGCCACATTTTCTTAATCCAGTCTATCGTTGTTGGACATTTGGGTTGGTTCCAACTCTTTGCTATTGTGAATAGTGCCGCAATAAACATACGTGTGCATGTGTCTTTATAGCAGCATGATTTATAGTCCTTTGGGTATATACCCAGTAATGGGATGGCTGGGTCAAATGGTATTTCTAGTTCTAGATCCCTGAGGAATCGCCACACTGACTTCCACAATGGTTGAACTAGTTTACAGTCCCACCAACAGTGTAAAAGTGTTCCTATTTCTCCACATCCTCTCCAGCACCTGTTGTTTCCTGATTTTTTAATGATGGCCATTCTAACTGGTGTGAGATGGTATCTCATTGTGGTTTTGATTTGCATTTCTCTGATGGCCAGTGATGATGAGCATTTCTTCATGTGTTTTTTGGCTGCATAAATGTCTTCTTTTGAGAAGTGTCTGTTCATGTCCTTTGCCCACTTTTTGATGGGGTTGTTTTTTTCTTGTAAATTTGAGTTCATTGTAGATTCTGGATATTAGCCCTTTGTCAGATGAGTAGGTTGCGAAAATTTTCTCCCATTCTGTAGGTTGCCTGTTCACTCTGATGGTCGTTTCTTTTGCTGTGCAGAAGCTCTTTAGTTTAGTTAGATCCCATTTGTCAATTTTGGCTCTTGTTGCCATTGCTTTTGGTGTTTTAGACATGAAGTCCTTGCCCATGCCTATGTCCTGAATGGTAATGCCTAGGTTTTCTTCAAGGGTTTTTATGGTTTTAGGTCTAACATGTAAGTCTTTAATCCATCTTGAATTAATTTTTGTATAAGGTGTAAGGAAGGGATCCAGTTTCAGCTTTCTACATATGGCTAGCCAGTTTTCCCAGTACCATTTATTAAATAGGGAATCCTTTCCCCATTTCTTGTTTTTGTCAGGTTTGTCAAAGATCAGATAGTTGTAGATATGCGGCGTTATTTCTGAGGGCTCTGTTCTGTTCCATTGATCTATATCTCTGTTTTGGTACCAGTACCATGCTGTTTTGGTTACTGTAGCCTTGTAGTATAGTTTGAAATCAGGTAGCGTGATGCCTCCAGCTTTGTTCTTTTGGGTTAGGATTGACTTGGCGATGCGGGCTCTTTTTTGTTTTTTTTCCAATTTTTATCTATCAATACTTAAGTGTTCAACTGGGTATCCTTAAGTCATGTCACTACTTTAAATTTTATGTATAGATAATTTAAGGGTCCTCTTTTATGTGAATGAATGTTGTCTTACTGACTTCTTTATATCCAAGGTAAAATCCACTGATAGCTGCCTCTTCTTTATTAAATGCTTTGATGACACCATTCATGGCTTCCGGGTTCCTAAGAATAGCCTTCAACAATCAAGAGAGGTAATCTTACGGATTCATGTATCTTTCCTAAAACTTACAGAACATTTAAAGACGTGGAGAATATAACATAGGTTCAATGGTAACATCCAAAATCTTGTTGATTGTACTTTTAATTTTTTTTTAATTTTTATTTATTTTTTTGAGACAGAGTCTCACTCGATAGCCCAAGCTGGAGTGCAGTGGCACGATCTTGGCTCACTGCAACCTCTGCCTCCCAGGCTCATGCGATTCTCATGCCTCAGCCTCCTGAGTAGCTGGGACTACAGGCACGTGCCAATACGCCTGGCTAATTTTTTTTGTATTTTAGCAGAGACAGGGTTTCACCACATTGTCCAGGGTAGTCTCAAACTCCTGAGCTCAGGCGATCCGCCCGCCTTGGCCTCCCAAAGTGCTGGAATTACAGGCGTGAGCCACTGTGCCTGGCTTGATTGCACTTTTTAAATGAAGCTTTTAAAATTTGGTACATGAATTAGTTCTTTATCAACCTGCAGGTATTTTCTGTTCATAATTTGTTTTTAAATTTTAATTCTGTGAATGTAAGAGGCATCCTTTTAATGTAAGTGGCAGGTCTACGCCTTAACTTATGGTGAGGAAACTAAGGATTCTAAGATTGAAGTGATTTCCCAAGGCCAGGCAGCTCGTGAGTGACAGAATCTGGACTACAAGCCAGGCATTCTGATACTCATTACAGTGGAGACTCAGCCTTCGTATGTGATAAATTAAACAATAGCAGCAAGCTAGAAAATTGGGATTTACTTGATCAATATTTATGGTGCAGTCACTTAATGGAGTATCCCTATTCTTCTTTTTTTTTTTTGAGACCGACTTGCTGTGTCGCCCAGGCTGGAGTGCAGTGGTGGGATCTCAGCTCACTGCAACCTCTGCCTCCCTGGTTCAAGCAATTCTCCTGCCTCTGCCTCCTGAGTAGCTGATATTACAGGTGCATGCCACCACGCCTGGCTAATTTTTGTGTTTTTAGTAGAGACAGGGTTTCACCACGTTCGTCAGGCTGGTCTAAAACTCC
Organism: Hylobates moloch; assembly: GCF_009828535.3. Taxonomy (NCBI): domain Eukaryota; kingdom Metazoa; phylum Chordata; class Mammalia; order Primates; family Hylobatidae; genus Hylobates; species Hylobates moloch. The sequence continues at coordinate 55,302,807 of NW_026652280.1, forward strand.
TGACCTTGTAATCCGCCCACCTCAGCCTCCCAAAGTGTTGGGATTACAGGCATGAGCCACCGCACCCGGCCCTTTTCTTTTTCTTTCTTTCATTCATTCATTCATTCATTCATTCATTTAGAGATAGAGCCTCCCTTGCTCTGTCACCCAAGCTGGAGTGTACTGGTGTGATCTTGGCTCACTGCAACCTCTGCCCTTCTGGTTCGAGCAATTCTCCTGCCTCAGCCTCCCGAGTAGCTGGGATTACAGGCATATACCACCATGCCTGGCTAATTTTTGTATTTTTAGTAGAGATGGGGTTTCACCATTTTGGCCAGGCTGGTCTCGAACTTGATCCGCCCACTTTGCCCTCCCAAAGTGCTGGGATTACAGGCGTGAGCCACCAGGGCAGGCCTATTCTTATTCTTTTAAATCAAAGCAGTGTTCATAGACATATCTTGACTTTTTGGTAAACTATGTAAGAGGTTAAAATAATCTATTTTCCAAAGTAGTAAACTTTGGCCCCGCAAAGAACCCTAAACAATCTAACTCATGATTCTCCCAACATTTCATAAAATGGTAAGATTTGACCCTGAGTATAGTGTAAGAAAACAAGGAAAAAGTAAGATAGGGTATTTTTAGGCCAAACATTCTTTTTGTGAAATCACTGTTATTTTAAAAATATAGTAAAAGTTAAATCATCAGGGCAAGTATTGGCTGTTTTAATATGACCTTAGTTTCTTGTGCTTCTAATTTGAGTGTAAGTTAGTAAAATTGTGTATCTGGATCCATTACTATATAGTAACTTATTCTGTTAAGTTATAAAATTACAGGTTCTCAATATTGAAAACGAGAACCTATAATTTTAAATGACAAAGTTTTCTCCCATTATTTAACTTCTGTAATGTGTTTGCATATTAACATTCATGAATATGTAAACTTATAGATGATATTTTTTAAAGTGCTAGGAAAAGCTTTTATCCAGACATATCATGGACAAGAGACCCACATTGCTGTTTCATTACTGGTTGCTTTGCTTTCCTTTTTGAGGCCATAATACTTATTTCACTAGGTAAATTTTATGCTTACCGGATCATTGTAATATTATCTCTTTGGAATAAAAATGCTTTCCACTCTCATTTAAATCCTTGCATGATTTCAGTACTGGCTGGAAGCAATAGAAGAACATTCTGCTTACAGCACTCACTACTGTTCACAGGACCAGCTGACTGATGAGGAGGAGGAAGATATGGTTTCTGCTGTAGACTTGAAGAAATCTTTAGAGGTAAATAGGAAAATGTAACCTGACTTTTATAGCTATCTATGTCATACAGGTTTTATCAAGAACTTTTTTCTTTAAGATGTAAGGTTTTGAAATTATGATTTCTAACAACAATAGAAATAGTATTGTTCTTCGCTGAGTTGCATTGTGTTGGTAGCTTATGTCTGTCATGGTAATACTATCAAATGCCTTTGTAGATACTCTCTGATGAGATGGACATGTGCCTTAAAGGCATTGTACTTTTTTAGGTGAAACTTTTTACATTGCTGTTAACAGACTGTCATTCTGTTTGAAAGTTGCTGCCAGGATGGGTAGCATGCATAGCTTGACTTGATGCCCTTTATGACTTCACTGTAGATTTCAGAGTTTAAATAATGCAACCATAGTGATACCTTTCCTGGTCGGTAGGTTTCCTTTAAAACCACTTGTAGTCTGTAGCTTGGTTGCTAAGAGATAAGGTAAAGCATCAATAATGAATGGAGAAGTCTTCTGAAGTGACACCAGTGTCTTATCCCTAGAGGAATATCAGCATAGGTAATTGAAATGGAATAGGTGTTTTGAGGGGTCATCAATTTTCTGGCTGTACCTTTTATTTACATCTTGTATCTGAAAGAATGGGAATTGAATTTGGAAGAATTAGAACTATGGAATGATGATGAGTTTCAGTCTGAATAATTATGTAAGGATATATGAATTTGCCTACTAAATTTAATTTTTTTGTCTTTATAAATTAAATGAGTTGGTGGCAAGATTTGAATGTTTCTAGTTCAACAACTTTAATGAAGTTAAATTCCGTAATACCTACGGAGTTTTATCAACTTCGGGACCTATACATTTAAATATAAAAGGTATTTTGACTCCTTCAATCCCTAATCTTAATTTATGACGGAACATTAAAGAATTTGAACTCTCCCATGTTTGTCGAAGACATTCCCCAGACTTGATGACAACTCCTTTACCATACTACCTCTGTTTTAAAGCCTAATGTGTATGTGAGAACCATAAACAAAATTTTCAGATCAGTGAACTTTGCAAAAGTAACATCTACTACAGCATTTAAATAACATTAAAACTGGGAAAATATGGAAGATTTAAATACATACGGCCAAAATTACATTAAACAAGTAAAAAAAAAAAAAGATGCTAAATATTTTAACTTTCAATTGGTATTCCCTAATTGAAAAGAAATCCTTCCCTATTTACAATATCGTCAATAAGAAGTAAATGATAAAACCTGGAAGGATTTACAAAGCATACTAATATCTTTGCTAGAATTATGATAATTTTAAAAGTTTTTAAATGGAAGTTACAGGTAAAATAAAAGCATACTAACTTATATACCATTAAAAAGATTTCTTCTTTTGTTTTTTTTTTTTTTTTTTTTAAGATGGAGTCTCGCTCTGTCGCCCAGGCTGGAGTGCAGTGGCGTGATCTCAGCTCACTGCAAGCTCCGCCTCCCAGGTTCACGCCATTCTCCTGCCCCAGCCTCTCGAGTAGCTGGGACTACAGGCGCCCGCCACTGCACCCGGCTAATTTTTTTTGTATTTTTAGTAGAGACAGGGTTTCACCGTGTTAGCCAGGATGGTCTTGATCTCCTGACCTTGTGATCCACCCGCCTTGGCCTCGCAAAGTGCTGGGATTACAGACGTGAGCTACCGCATCCCGGCAAGATTTCTTCTTTAGCATAATTTTCAAATTTTCAGGTCATCAACCTCTACTATATCTTTCAGTTTATTCCTTAATGTTTTGTTCACATGTTAACTTTAAAACCATGAAGGTTTTGCCTTTTAGATTTTATTGCAGCTAAAGTTAATGAGAGTTTTAGCACTATAGTGTTAAGCACTTTTAGGTTTTGCGTGTTTCCTCTCCAACAGAGTTTGAATGCTAATTCTGTAAATCTTTTTTTCTTTATTTTTTATTTATTTATTTATTTATTTTTGAGATGGAGTCTTGCTCTGTTGCACAGGCTGGAATGCAGTGGTGCGATCACGGCTCACTGCAACTTCCACCTCCTGGGTTTAAGCAATCTTCTCGCCTCAGCCTCCCGAGTAGCTGGGATTACAGGCACACAACACCACGCCCGACTAATTTTTGTAATTTTAGTAGAGACGGGTTTCACCATGTAGGCCAGGCTGGTCTCAAGCTCCTGACCTCAAGTGATCCTCCCGCTTTGGCCTCCCAAAGTGCTCGGATTACAGGCATGAGCCACCATGCCTGGCCAATGCTGTGAATCTTGATTCTGTATCAACATCTGGAGACTGGCTCAAAATAGGTAAAATCCAAAATGAGCTTTGAAGTGTGTTGAATTATAGCTTGTCAGTAGACTGGCTCCAAGATGCCCTTCATTCTTGAGTTCTTAAGTTCCAGTGGAATTCAGGGGCCAATTTATGGAAAGGTCTGTTCTTGGTACCTATAGACATTCTAAGGGGAATTAGTCATTCTAGGACTGATACACTCTAAAATCATCTGAATTGACAACAAAACTGATTTTATTTCCTTAACATGCTTTTGGATTAGTACACAGACCTATAAGAAATGAGGGAAAGGCTGAGGTGGGAGGATCACTTGTGCCCAAGGGTTTGAGTTCAGCCTGGGCAATATAGTGAGTCCCTGTCTCTTAGAAAGAAAGGGCTGGGCACAGTGGCTCACGCCTGTAATCCGAGCACTTTGGGAGGCCGAGGCGGGTGGATCACGAGGTCAGGAGATTGAGACCATCCTGGCTAACACGGTGAAACCCTGTCTCTACTAAAAATACAAAAAATTAGCCAGGCGTGGTGGTGGGCGCCTGTAGTCCCAGCTACTTGGGAGGCTGAGGCAGGAGAATGGCGTGAACCCAGAAGGCGGAGCTTGCAGTGAGCCGAGATCGCGCCACTGCACTCCAGCCTGGGTGACAGCGAGACTCCATCTCAAAAAAAAAAAAAAAAAAAAAAAAAGAAAGAGAGAGTGAGTCAGTTTTTCAGTATAAACCTTTTTTGGTAAACATTATCTTATGCAATATGATTGTATAAGACAAGTCCTAGAATTATTGACCTCATGGTTGTTGTAATAGCAACTTGAAAATATTTCAGAAATAAAAATTAGAAATTAGTCAAGCACAGTATTGGTATAGAACTGCACTGTCCAATATGATAGCTATTAGCTATCCTGTGGCTATTTACACATGTGGCTATTTACATTTAAATTAATTAAAATTTTAAAATTCAGTTATTCAGCTGGGTGCAGTGGCTCACGCCTGTAATCCCAGCACTTTGGGAGACTGAGGTGGGTGGACCACTTGAGGTCAGGAGTTTGAGAACAGCCTGGCCAACATGGTGAAACTCCATCTCTACTAAAAATACAAAAATTAGTCAGGCATGGTGGTGGGCACCTGTAGTCCCAGCTACTCGGGAGTCTGAGGCAAGAGAATTACTTGAGCCCGGTGGGGCAGGACGCACAGGTTGCAGTGAGCTGAGATTGTGCCACTGCACTCCAGTCTGGGTGAAAGAGTGAGACGACTCAGAAAAAAATTCAGTTATTCATTTTAACTATATTTAACTACATATTAGCCACATCTCAAGTGCTCAGTAGCCACATGTGGCTACGACAACGGACAGCGAAGATATAGAATATTTCCAGCATCATAGAAAGTTCTATTGGACAGTGCTGGGATAGGCTCTTAGAGGCTCTGGGTGGTACTAGCAAAGTGGGGGTTTTATTTGTTGAAGATGTCTTGATTCTGTAGGATCTGAACTGTTTCTGTGTTACAAGAAGTGATGAGCAGACCAGGCATGGTGTCTCACGCCTGTAATCCCAGTACTTTGGGAGGCTGAGGTGGGTGGATTACTTGAGCCCAGGAGTTCAAGACTATCCTGGGCAACATGGCAAATCCCCATTTTAAAAACAATTTTTTTTTTTTAAGTTTTGAGGCTGAAGTTGCAGCAAGCTGTGGTCACACCACTTCACTCCAGTCTGGGCAACATGGCAAAACCCTGTCTCTACTAAAAATACAAAAATTAGCTGGACATGGTGGCCCGTATCTGTAGTCTCAGCTACTTAGGAGGCTGAGGTGGGAGGATCACCTGAGCCCAGGAGATGGAGGTTGCAGTGAGCCAAGATCACGCCACTGCACTTCAGCCTGGGCAACAGAGTGAGACCCCGTCTCAAAAAAAAAAAAAGTAATGAGCAGATGATGCTCGAGTTTAATGGAATGAGAAAATAATATAAAGCTTTTCTGATTTAAGAATAAATGATTCCCGAGGCGGGCAGATCACATGAGGCCAGGAGTTCGAGACAAGCCTAGCCAACATGGTGAAATCCTGCCTCTAAAAATACAAAAATTAGCCAAGCATGGTGGTGCACATCTGTAATCCCAACTGCACAGGAGCCTGAGGCACGAGAATCGCTTGAACCTGTGAGGCGGAGGTTGCAGTGAGCTGAGATCGCACCAATGCACTCCAGCCTGGGCAATAGGGTGATAGAGCCAGCCTCTCTCAAAAACAACAACAAAAAAAGAATAACTGATTCCCAACTAAAATAAATGTGCAGAAAGTTGCATGTACATCCACGTGGAGCTAATAAAGATTGGTACATCCAAGCAAGAATGAGGCAGATGTGTATATGCTGATATATTTAAGATATACAGTTAAGTGAAAAGGACAAGGCATAAAATGATGTACCAAATATGATACTACTTGGGAGGAAAAAAACCAGGGATGTACACATATATATTTGTGTAGACTTAGATCATTCAGGAAAGATGAGAAATTAGCATTTGTTGCTCTGCAGCTGAGAAAGGTGCAAAATAAGATTGCAAGGTGTGTGAAGGAGAATTACTTTTCTCTATATATCCTTTTGTTTTTTTTGTTTTTTATTTTTACTTTATGTAAATACATACTGCAAAGTGAAACCCTAAGAAAGTTACAAAGCAAGGGCATAATAATCGCCAGATGTCAGAAAGAATAAATGTGCTTTTGGGTTGACTTAGGAAAGATGGAGTATGGGTTTTTTTTTTTTTTTTTTTTTTCTTTTTGAGACAGGGTCTCACTTTGTCATCCAGGCTGGAGTGCAGTGGTGTGATCACAGCTCACGGCAGCATTGACCACCTGGGGTCAAGTGATCCTCCTGCCTCAGTTTCTTAAGTAGCTGGGACTATAGGCATGTGCCACCAAGCCTGGGTAATTTTTTCGTTGTTTTTTTGTAGAGATTAGGTCTCATTATGTTGCAAGGAAGGTCTCGAAATGCTGGGCTCAAGTGATTCTTTTGCCTCAGCCTCCCAAAGTGCTGGGATTACATGCGTGAACCACTGCGCCTGGCCAGAGTATGGGGCTATCTTTGAAGTGGATTTGGCTGGAGTTAGGAAGACTTAGGGATAAGTGCTACGGCATCACTACTTGTAATAGTGGCCATTTTCTGCAAAGAAGAAAGTGATCAGAGTTTGACAATCTATTATTTTTAAAGTTTGAATTAATATTGAAATACAATGTTTGCAGAAAAAAGGAACTCACTTTATGTCTTCAATTTGATGTATTCTGACAAATGTATATTGTCTGTGTAACCACCACTCCTATCAAGATAGAGAACATTTTTATTATGTGAAAATGTTGTTCCCTTGATGCTCTTCCCAGATAATACCCTCTACTTCCATCTCTGGCAACCACTGACCTAATGACACTGATATAATGACAATGTCATTATAAGCATGATCAGTTTTCCTTTCTAGAATTTCATATAAATGGAATCATACAGCATGTGCTCTTAGGTGTCTTTTTTCACTGTAATGTTGTGTGTATTAGTAGTTTATTCGTTTTTATTGCTGAGTAGGTGGCAATCTGCTTCTGTGCTTAATTAACCAAATGTGGATTTTCTGCAGCAAATAGCCTGGAATTAATTACTTCTCTACTAGCCGATGCATTCCTCTCTAGCTATTCATCCCCTTGATATGCATTTTCGAGCTGCCCTGTAGGTTAGGGATCATAAGATAATTTAACATCAGCTTAACTCATACAAAACCAACAGCTAAAATTTTGGTTTCTAAGCAGGAGACCTGTGTTGTAAATGTGGCTCAGCTGCTCACCTGGGGGAACTTCTGATCCTCTAGGCCCCTGTATCAATGGGTTTAATCCTTGTTCTTGTGTGCTTTGTCCAGATAACTTGGGCAAAGTTAAAATACTGTTAAACTTTAGGTATTATAACATTGCTCATAGTGAGATTCCATTTATGTAGAATAAATAAATAGAAATTAAAACTTAAAAAGAGTCCCTGTATTAGTTCGTTCTCATGCTGCTAATAAAGACATACCCCAGACTGAGTAATTTAAAAAGGAAAGAGGTTTAATTGATTCACAGTTCCACATGGCTGGAGAGGCCTCACAATCTTGGCGGAAGGTAAAGGAGGAGCAAAGGCATGTCTTACATGGCAGCAGGCAAGAGAGCTTTTGCAGGGGAACTCCCCTTTATAAAACCATCAGATCCTATGCGACTTGTTCACTATCATGAGAACAGCACAGGAAAAGCCCACTCCCATGATTCAATTACCTCCCACTGGGTTCCTCCCACAAAACATGGGGATTATTGGAGCTACAATTCAAGGTGAGATTTGAGTGGGGACACAACCAAATCATATCAGTTCCTGACATAATGTCAATGGCATAGAAGTCAAAAATGAGAAACCATGTTGGACTCTGCAAAATATTTAAAAGAATTAACTTTCATAAATTGATTTTTAGTTTTTCAAACTATAACTAGTAGCAACTAAGCAAATGGGAGACCATATTATGTTTTATTAATAACCTCTGTTCTTTTTAGCATCTTTTAGTATCAATTAAAAAGCACTAAGTTGTTTAGAACAGAAGACATACAAACTTTGTACCCAACTTAAAACAGTATGTGTAGATTGGATCTTCTCCAGCTGACCTGTTATGTACCCTTTAAAACAAGTAAATCATCGATCAAGGAAACTTTTTAATAACTGTTAGATGGAAATATGATTCAAGGGAAGATAAATGTGATTCATGTATTTGAAGATGATGCTACAGAAGGTGTTTCCTGCCTTTAATTTTAACTTCAGGAAAACTATCCTGTTTATTACAGATTCATAGTCTGCAATTGAAGCCATTGCTTACTTTTATGCCTCTAGCTTACTTTCATCATAGAAAGGAAAGGATAAAACAGTATCATTGACTTACACATAAGCAGAGTATTAAATATGTATAGAGCAAGAATGATGATTTTCTATTAATAAATCATGAGTGATGCATTTGGTTGCAGTGCATGTTTCGGTACCTCTAGATAAACTTTTTCCCTGCCCCTCAACCTGTATTCACAGGCTGTGTCTGGAAAAATTATCAGGCATATATGGTGTTTTAAATTGCATGGTGTAGGTATTCTCCCCCTGCTCCCCACCAAGTGAATGGTATGTAGGTGTTGTTAGAGCCCTCAAAACAAAGGAGAGTAATACAAATTTTGAAGAGAACATTGCCTGTCACTAATGTGATAACATGAATAATTCTACTGTGGTTGAGTAGAGCTTTGTAAGCACTAAAAAATTTATAAGGTGAAATAGGAGAAAAGAGTATTTACCTATGCCACCTTGACATACTGATCTATAGTAAGTTTGATTCTGGGGGTGCAAAATGTTTTGTGATGGGCTAGCTGAGATTAGGAGTACAAAGTAGGGAAGTTTCATAAGGCTAAATATATTACTCTACCTGAAAGAATGTGATTCTATTGTTTATAAGGTCAAGATTCTCAGAATAAATATTTTCTATTTTGATAACCAAGCAAATTTACAATGATAATTTTCTTGCTTATTCATCCCACCTCTTTAAAGGGAAATGATGTATAAAACTACCTTCAAAATGACACTTTTAATATAATAAATGGATTTGACTGATCTTTCATTTTAGATTTCTAAATCTGCACTAAGATGGGATGTAACTTTCATCAAGAAATTCTGTATTTATGTTTTTTTGCCTTTAGGGATCTAAAAATGTAGAACTTTCAAATTACAAGAAGATGCTTTCTATAATTGACTTTACCTTATTTTCAGAAGCTTTGACACACTAAGAAAATGTCCTTTTTGGTTTGATGATGTGGGGGCTGTATGCACTTAAATTGCTGAACGAGAATCAGCTTGTGGTTTCCAAATGTTAGGACCATCTGGATTTTTTTTTTTTTGAACAAAACAGTTTTTAAAATATATTTTTAAGGAATGCATTTTATAATTTCTTGACGAATTTCATCAGGCCTACTAAAAGTGCTAATAAATCAGAGAATTATAATTCCTCAGATACACATGGCATAATGAGATAGTAATAGTAATGGATGCAATTGTATGGTATCTACACAACAGATGTTGAATGTATTTAAAACTTAAAAATGTTTATTTTTACTTTATACTTGATTAAATGTTATATTCAGTTTACAAGGAAATTTTCTCTCACCTTTTTTTTCTCTGTAAGGCATATGTCTCTATTATGGTATATCAATCTATGTACTGAAAGTTTTGATAGAAACATTAAAGCATAAGTAATGTAAAAATTTTTTATTAGTTTGTTTTAATTTTGTCTTTTCTTTTTTTGCAGAAAGCACAGTCATGCCAACAGCGACTAGATAGGGAAATTTCCAACTTTCTCAAAATGATTAAGGAGTGTGACATGGCTAAAGGTAAAAAGACAAGCACTGTCCCTACAATCACTCTTTAACACGTAGGTATTGACCCGTTGTAGTTTTGTTTGACTTCATTTTTAAACAGTTTTTGGTTTTGAATTAAGAGTTATATTTGATAAAACTACTTTGAAACTTTAAAAGGGCAATTTAAAGTTTCTACTCACAGAGGATGCTTGCTTTAGAGATTAATAATGTTTTTATCCTTTTAAAAAAAGAAAGATAAATTTAAAGTTAATGTTTTTGGCCTGTAAATTAATTTTGGCTGCAGAATGAGGATTCTGCTTATGAATCCTAGAAGACTTGGGTTTTGGAGTCAGAATGTCTATAAAGCTTGAGGCTGGGCGCAGTGGCTCATGCCTGTAATCCCAGTACTTTGTGAGGCCAAGGCATGTGGATCACTTTAGGTCAGGAGTTCGAGACTGGCCTTGCCAACATGGTGAAACCCTGTCTCTACTAAAAGTACAAAAATTAGCTGGGTGTGGTGGCATGTGCTTGTAATCCCAGCTACTCGGGAGGCTGAGGCAGGAGAATTGCTTGAACCTAGGAGATGGAGGTTGCAGTGAGCCGAGAATGTGCCGGTGCACCCTAGCCTGGGCGACAGAGCAAGACTCTGTCTCTCTCTCTCTGCTCTCTCTCTCTGTCACACATACACACACACACACACACACACACACACACACACACACACACACACACACACACACACACACACAGAATGTCTTAGGCTTGAATCCTTGCTCTTCCACTTACTGGCTGTTACTTCGAACAACACTTTTAACTCTTGCGAGCTTCAGTGCCCTCATCCATAAAATAAAGAAGTTGGTTGTTTCAGGCCTTGGCCTTTTATGCTTCTATAAACGTATATATGATCTTGTCTAGGTAGTTATTAATCTTCCTTTCAGTAACAACTTTGTGTCTTCATTCTCTGTTATGAATTATCAAGAATTGACTATAAATAGCCTACAAGGCTGGGCGCTGTGGCTCACACCTGTAATCCTAGCACTTTGGGAGGCTGAGGCAGTGGATCACCTGAGGTCAGGAGTTCAAGACCAGCATGGTCAACATGGTGAAACCCCGTTTCTACTAAAGACACAAAAATTAGCTGGGCGTGGTGGCACGTGCCTATAACCATCTACTCAAGAGGCTGAGGCAGGAGAATTGCTTGAACCCATAAGGCAGATATTGCAGTGACCCGAGATCATGCCACTGCACTCCAGCCTGGGCAACAGAGGGAGACTCTGTCTCAAAAAAAAACAAAAAGAAAAGAAAAATAAATAGCCTACAAATCAAACTTAAGTATTGAGAAAAAGGTGCCTATTCCTGTGTAAATTAAAAAATTATGTTTCTTAAACTCTTAACAGATGCTTAGTAGCCATGATGCATGTATAAATGACTTCACTAAAGTATAAATGATGTAGTTATTTGTGAGTTTATCATTCCTTTTTTTTTTTTTTTTTTTTTTTTTTTTTGAGATGGAGTCTTGTTCTGCCTTCCAGGCTGGAGTGCAGTGATGCGATCTCGGCTCACTGCAAGCTCCGCCTCCCGTGTTCATGCCATTCTCCTGCCTCAGCCTCCCGAGTAGCTGGGACTACAAGTGCCCGCCACCATGCCTGGCTAATTTTTTTTTTGTATTTTTAGTAGAGACGGGGTTTCACCGTGTTAGCCAGGATGGTCTCGATCTCCTGACCTCATGATCCGCCTGCCTTGGCCTCTCAAAGTGCTGGGATTATAGGCGTGAGCCACCACGCCCAGCCATGATTAACTATTTTAATCACATGTTAGTTTCCTTTAGTCGACTCCAAGATTCAGTTTCTATATTTCCAGGGAATGTGAGGAAATGTTAATATTAGAGTAAATGGACTGTAAAGTATTCTGTATCTGTCCGAGTGTACTTATGGCATCTCTTTACTTCAGTTGAACAAACATATTTTTATCAGCAGTTATAGCCTTGGGAAGGGCGGTGGTTAGGTTATTTTGATTATTAGTTGCAGGCTGGAATATTACTTAGCACTGTTCATTCTCAATGGACTTTAAGATAATAATGGTGTCATATTAGGTATAATTCACATAACAAAATTCACACATGAAGTGTAAAATTCAGTGGTTTTATTCTATTCACAGAGTTATGCAACTATGACTGTCGGTGAGCTTTTAAAATACGTCAAGAACTACCAAAAAGTAGGGAGATTTAAAAGATGTAGAAACATTTGAAAGATGTAGAAAAAGTCCAGTGATATGAAATATGAAGATTAATTCATTTAACCTGGACCACATCAATAAATTATATCAGAATTAGAATTGCAACCAAATTAAGTTTTAAAAAGAATCTTGAGTCAAATCTCTTGTTTCAGGTTGGCTGTATGACATGTCATTCGTAATGATGGTATGCATATCCATATTAGCAATGATTGAGCAGATAATTAATCCAACTTGGAGAAACTGAGAAGAAATCAACATTGTTTAGAGATATGCATAATATTGATACTACAAAAGAGATAATTATGAATATTTTCTGAAAAATCAGTACAGATAAACTGCATTTTATATAAATAGTAAGTAAATAGGGTTAAGATGATTTGATGAATGGAATTGGAGAGTTGAATGTAATTGAGCCTGCCCTTACTGTTAAGGGTTTGTATAGGATAGTCTTTTACCTGCCATGTGTTTTATTAAAGAAAACTGATATTAGCCAGGCGTGGTGGTGCACACCTATAATCCCAGGAGGGTGAGGTTGAGGTGACAGTCTGACGTGGTAGGATGGCTTGAGCCCATGAGGCAGAGGTTGCAGTGAGTCAAGGTCATGTGATTGCACTCCAGCCTGGGTGGCAGAGCCAGACCCTGTATCGAGAGAGAGAGAGAGAGAGAGAGAGAGAGAGACTGACTGATAGATAGGTATTCTGCTCCAAACTTCTTACATAGTCTGCCAGTGACTTCTCAAGATAAAAAACAAAAATGTTTGTGGACAGAATCCAGAGCTTACAGTTGTAATTGTTAGTTAACTTACATTTTAGTACCAAATTGCATTAACTTTAAGACCCAGATCCCTTCCTTCTTATTCCAATTTCTGCCATACTTGTTGAGCTCTATATCCCCTCAAATCCAGATTGCTGCAGCAGCCTGCCCTTCAGTCCCTGCATTCCATCCTTGAGGGTAGTTGAATCAGAAGCCTTTAAGGAACTCTTTTAACTCAGATTCTGTAAAGTACTGCATTATTGCTGCCAGATTAATTTTTTGTAAAGGTACTTTTTGGATCATAATCTTTTACATTGAGAATCTTTTATAAATCCTTGCAACTAGAGAATAAAATGCAGACTTATCTGGGCATTTAAAGATTTTCATAGTCTGGCCACAGCCTAATTTTCCAGTGTTATTTTCAGTTATTCTCTCCCATGACTCCTAGAAACACCCTTGACCAAATGTTGTGTCTTTGATGGGAAATGCTCTCTATTGAAATATAACTTTTATTTTCTTGAGTGGACCTTAAACCTAATTTTTGTCTGAATGAATATCAGAGTTTCTGTATATAGTGTTGAGAATACATAATTCAAGGTTCAAGAATATAGTATTGAAATTTTTACTATTTTATCTTTATCAAAAGCCTGGTTGCAAAAACAAAATCACCTAAAGCTATGAAACTTTTCGAAGACTTCCTGAAGGCCATGTTATCAATCCATTCTTCCATACATCCTTAAATGTACCATTGTGTATCCAATTTTTGTCTAGTATAAATAATATTGTTTTGTGCATTTATATTTGATCACAGTAACTTAGGATTCTTAGGATGGGATTAGTGGGTGAAAATGTATGAATATTTTTGAGACTGTTGATACATATAGTTAAATTGCCAAAAAAGATATGTTACTTTACATGCCAACTTTTAATACATATACTATATTGCATGTTACTAAATGTGTATAGTGAATACTTGGTTAAATAAATTAGAAGGACTTCACTTATCTAAAATAAAAAATCCTTTATAAGTTACCTGATGCTCTTGTCTCACAGCTCTTAGAATTCTTTCCTTCATGTTGACTTTAGATAGCCTGATGATTAATGGTAGACTTCTTAGCAGAAACCTTATAAGCTGGAAGGGATTGGGGTCCTGTCTTTAACCTCCTTAGACAGAATAACTGTCAGTCAAACTTTTTTTTGTATCCAGAAAACTTTTTTTTTGTATCCAAAAAAACTAAGTTTGATAAATGAAGGAGAAATGAAGTCATTTTCAGACAAATAAATGCTACGTGAATTTGCTACTACCAAACCAGCACTGCAAGAAATGCCAAAAGGAGTTCTAAATTGTGAAACAAAAGCTCACTATGTACCAAAATGGAACTGGTTGGAAGCATAAAACTCACGGGGCCTATAAAACAATAACACATTGAAAAAAAAAAGTATCTAAGTATCGACTAACATGATGAATAGAACAGTACCTCACATCTCAGTATTAACATTGAACATAAATGTCCTAAACGCTCTACTTAAAAGATACAAAATGGCAGAACAGATAAAAAAATCACAAACCAAATATCTTCTGTCTTCAAGAGACTTGCCTAACACGTAAGAATTCATATAAACTCAAGGTAAAGGGGTGGAAAAAGATATTCCACGCAAATGAAAGCCAAAAGCAGGCAGGAGTAGCTATTTTTGCATCAGACAAACAGACTTTAAAGCAATAACAGTTAAAAAAAAAAGGCAAAGAAGGTCATTACGTAATGATAAAAGGATCAATCCAAGAAGAAGATATTACAATCCTAAACTTTACATCCACCTGACACTGGAGCTCCCAGATTTATAAAACAATTACTACTAGACCTAAGAAATGAGATAGACAGCAACATGGTAATAGTGGGAACTTCAGTATTCCTCTACTGACAGCACTAGGCAGATCGAGACAGAAAGTCAACAAAGAGGCTGGGCGTGGTGGCTCATGCCTGTAATCCCAGCACTTTGGGAGGCCGAGGCGGGCGGATCACGAGGTCAGGAGATCGAGACCGTCCTGGCTAACACAGTGAAACCCCATCTCTACTAAAATACAAAAAATTAGCCAGGCGTGGTTGCAGGCGCCTGTAGTCCCAGCTACTCCGGAGGCTGAGGCAGAAGAATGGCCTGAACCCACGAGGTGAAGCTTGCAGTGAGCCGAGATCACGCTACTGCACTCCAGCCTGGGCGACGGAGCGAGACTCCGTCTCAAAAAACAAAAACAAAAACAAAAAAAGTCAACAAAGAAACAATGGCCTTAAACTACACTGTGGAACAACGGACTGAATAGATATTTAAAGAACATTCTGTTATAGGAAAGGGGTCCCAATCCAGACCCTAAGAGAGGGTTCTTGGATCTCATGCAAGAAAGATTTCAGGGCGGCCAGGTGCGGTGGCTCATGCCTGTAATCCCAGCACTTTGGGAGGCCGAGGTGGGTGGAACACAAGGTCCGGAGACCCAGACCATCCTGGCTAACATGGTGAAACCCCATCTCTACTAAAAATACAAAAAAATTAGCTGGGCACGGTGGCACACGCCTATAGTCCCAGCTACTGGGGCGCTGAGGCAGGAGAATTGCTTGAACCCGGGGTGCGGCGGTTGCAGTGAGCCAAAATCGCACCACTGCACTCCAGCCTGGGCGACAAAGCAAGAAAGAATTCAGGGCAAGTCCACAGTGCAAAATGAAAACAAGTTTATTAAGAAAGTAAAGGAATAAAAGAATGGCTACTCCATAGACAGAGCAGCCCTGAGGGCTGCTGATTGCCCATTTTTATAGTTATTTCTTCATGCTATGCTAAACAAGGGGTGGATTATTCATGCCTCCCCTTTTTAGACCATATAGGGTAACTTCCTAATGTTGCCATGGTATGTGTAAACTGTCATGGCACTGTTGGGAGTGTAGCAGTGAGGACGACCAGAGGTCACTCTCGTGGCCATCTTGGTTTTCGTGGGTTTTGGCTGGCTCCTTTACTGCAACCTGTTTTATCAGCAAGGTCTTTATGACCTGTATTTTGTGCTGACCTCCTATTTCATCCAGTGACTTAGAATGCCTTAACCATCTGGGAATGCAGCCCAGTAGGTTTCAGCCTCATTTTACCCAGCTCCTGTTTAAGATGGAGTTGCTCTGGTTCACACGTCTCTGACAATTCTACCTAACAACTGCAGAATATACATTCTTCTCATTAGCACGTGGAACATTCTCCAAGATGGAACACATGATAGGCTGTAAAACAAGTCTCAGTTAGTTTAAGAAAATTGAAGTAATATCAAATATCTTCTCAGACCACAGGGGAATAAAACTAGAAATCAACTCCAAAAGGAATGCTCAGAACTATACAATTACATGGAATTTAAATAATATGTTTCTGAATGATTTTTGAGTTAACAAATCAAGATGGAAATTAAAAAATTCTTTGAAATGAATGATAATAGTGACACAAGTTATCAAAACCTCTGGGATACAGCAAAAGCAGTGCTAAGAGGAAAGTTCATAGTGTTTAATGCCTGCATTAAAAAGTCGGAAAGAGCACAAATTGACAAGCTAGTGTCACAAAAAATACAAAAGATAAATGAAACAAGAAACTGGTTTTTTGAAAAGATAAACAAAATTGATAGACCATTAGTGAGATTACCGAAGAAAAGATGAGAGAAGATCCAAATAAGCTTAATTAGAAATGAAACAGGAGACATTACAACCAAAACCACAGAAATACAAAAGATCATTTGAAACTATTATGAAAACCATTACATGCACAAATTAAAAAATTTAAAGGAAATAAATTCCTGGAAACACAACCCTCCCAGATTAAGCCAGGAGAAAACAGAAACCCTGAGCAGACCAATAATAAGCAGTTAGATTGAATCAGTAATTTAAAAATTGCCAACAAAAAAAAAGCCCATGACCAGATGGATTCACAGCTGAATTCTACTGGAATTCAAAGAATTGGTAATAATCCTACTGAAACTATTCCAAAAGAAAGAGAAAGAAGGAATCCTCCCTAAATCATTGTATGAAGCCAGTATCACCCTAATACCAAAACCAGAGAAGGACAAAACAAACAAGGAAAAGTACAGACCAATATCCCTGATGAACATAGGTGTAAAAATCCTCAAAAAAATACTAGCTAATCGAATCCAACAGCATATCAGAAAGATAATACATCATGATCAGGTGGGTTTTGTTCCAGGGATGCAGGGATGCTTTAATATATGCAAGTCAATAAATATGATATATCACAAACAATTAAAAGTAAAAACCATGTGATCATCTCAGTAGATGTAGAAAAAGCATTTGATAAAATCCAGCATCCCTTTATGTTAAAAACTCTTAATAAGCTAGGCATAGAAGGGACTTACCTCAAAATAAGAAAAGCCATGTATGACAAACCCATAGCCAACATCATACTGAATAGGGAAAAATTGAAAGCATTCCCTCTAAGAACTGAAATAAGAAAAGGATGCCCACTTTTACCACTTCCTATTCAATGTAGTACTGGAAGTCCTAGCCAGAGCAGTCAGTTAAGAGAAAGAAAGAAAGAAAGGGCATCTATGTGGAAAAGAGGAAGTCAAACTAGTGTTGTTTGCCAATGATATGATCACGCACCTAGAAAACCCTAAAGACTCATCCAAAAGACTCCTAGATCTCATAAACAAATTCAATAAAGTCTCAGGTTACGAAATCAATGTATACAAATCAGTAGCACAGCTGTACAGCAACAGTAATCAAGCTGAGAATCAAATCAAGAAGTCAATCCCTTTTACAACAGTTGCAAAAAAATAAAATACGTAGGAATGTGCTTAGCCAAGGAGATGAAAGCTCTCTACAAGGAAAACTACAAAACACTGCTGAAAGAAATCATAGATGACACAAATAAATGGAAACATATCTCATGCTCATAGATGGGAAGAATCAATATTGTGAAAATGACCATACTGCCCAAAGCAATTTACAGATGCAATGCAATTCCCATCAAAATACCATCACAGTTTTTCACAGAACTAGAAAAAAAATCTTAAAATTCATATGGAACCCCAGAAGAACCTGAATAGCCAAAGTAATACTAAGAAAAAAGAACAAATCTGGAGGTATCACATTATTGGACTTTAAATCATACTGCAGGGCTCTAGTTACCAAAAACATCATGGTTAATGTTATGGAAAAAAAAAAAGGCTCTTAGACCAGTGAAACAGAATAGAGAATCCAGAAATAAAACCAATTATTATACAGCCAACTGATCTTTGACAAAGCATACAAAAACATAAATTGGGGAAAGGATGGCCTATTAAATTTATATATTTGAAAAAACATAAATTGGGGCAAGGACAGCCTATTCAATTTATATAGCCTTTCCCCAAAATAGGCTATCCTTTCCCCAGTTTATGTGCTGGGATAATTGGCAAGCCACATGTAGAAGAATGAAACTGGATCCCCATCTCTACCTTATATAAAAATCAACTCAAGATGGATCAAAGACTTAATTCTAAGACCCGAAAGCATAACAATTCTAGAAGATAATATTGGAAAAACTCTTCTGGACATTGGCCTAGGCAAAAAATTCATGACTAAGACCCCAAAAGCAAGTACAACAAAAATAAATAAGTGGAACCTAATTAAACTAAAAAGCTGCTGCACAGAAAAAGAAATAATCAGCAGAATAAATAGACAACCAGAGAATGGGAGAAAATATTTGCAAACTATGCATCCAACAAAGGACTAGTATCTGAAATCTGCAAGGAACTCAAACAAATCAGCAAGAAAAATACAAATAATCCCATCAAAAAGTGGGCAAAAGACATGAATAGATGTTTCTCAAAAGAAGATATGCAATTGACCAACAATCATATGAAAAAATGCTCAACAGCACTAATCATCATGGAAATGGAAATTCAAACCACAAGGAGATACCATCTTACTCCTACAAGAATGGCCATAATGAAAAAGTCAGGAAACAATAGATGTTGGTGTGGATGTGGTGAAAAGGGAACACTTTTACACTGCTGGTGGGAATGTAAATTAGTACAACCTCTATGGAGAACAG
Organism: Hylobates moloch; assembly: GCF_009828535.3. NCBI lineage: Eukaryota > Metazoa > Chordata > Mammalia > Primates > Hylobatidae > Hylobates > Hylobates moloch. The sequence goes on from NW_026652280.1 coordinate 55,321,731, forward strand.
TATGGAGATTCCTTAAAGAACGAAAAGTAGATCTACTATTTGATCCAACAGTCCCACTACTGGTATCTACCCAAAGGAAAAGAAGTCATTATATGAAAAAGACACATGCACATCCATGTTCACAGCAGCACAATTCACAATTGCAAAAGATGTGGGACCAACCTAAGTGCCCATCAACCAATGAATGGATAAAGAAAATGTGGTATTTATACAACACGGAATACTACTCAGCCACAAAAAGGAATGAAATAATGTCTTCTCTAGCAACTTGGATGGAGCTGGAGGCCATTATTCTAAGTGAAATAACTCAGGAATGGAAAAACCAAAAACCATTTGTTCTCATTTATAAGTAGGAGCTAAGCTTTGAGGATGCAGAGACTTACAGAGTGATATGGTCTTTAGGGACTGGGAAGGAAAGAGTCTGGGGGAGAAATTAAAATCTACATATTGGACCAGGCACGGTGGCTCACGCCTGTAATCCCAGCACTTTGGGAGGCCAAGTTGGGCGGATCACCTGAGGTCAGGAGTTCGAGACCAGCCTGGCCAACATGGTGAAACCTCATCTCTACTAAAAAAATACGAAAATTAGCCAGGCCTGGTGGCGGGTACCTGTAATCCCCACTACTCAGGAGGCTGAGACAGGAGAATCGCTTGAACCCAGAACGAGGAGGTTGCAGTGAGCTGAGATCGTGCCACTGCACTTCAGCCTGGGCAACAGAGCAAGACTCCATCTCAACAACAACAACAACAATCACATATTGGATGCAGTGTACGCTGCTCAGGTGATGGGTGTGCTAAAATCTTAGACTTCTCCACTAAAGAACTTATGCATGTAACCAAACACCACCTGTTCACCCAAAACTATTGAAATATAAAAACAAAATAGTCGAACTTAAGAAAATAAAACTGAAAAAAAGTCTGTAAGGAAAAGCACTTCTATTTAGCCTACTTAAAACTGTTTCCTCAAAATCTGGGCTTTGAGTAGACAAACTTACCACTTTCTCTGTTGCCACCTGGTCCAAGCCACCATTGCCTCCCACGTGGACATTTGAAAACTTCCTTGCTGTCCCCAGATTTCACCCTTCACCCTACAGCTTCTGCCCCAAATCCTCCCAAAATGTCAGTGGATTGACGTCCTTTGCTGGAAACATCCAGTGGCTTCCAGATCTTCTCACTTGGAGTGAGAGACAGAGTCCTTCCAATGACCTGCAGAGCCTTCCACCTTCTACCTCTCAGCCCCCCACCTCCCAGTTCCCTTTCTGGCTCCTCTCCAGCCTCATTGGCCGGGCCTACGCCTGCCAGGGGCCTTTAGTGTGCTGCTCCCTCTTCTGGAAGGCTTTTCTTCTGAGTGATGTAGTCACTGTCTTCCTTCCTTCCCTAGGCCTTTCTTCAAAAGGTGTCTGCACACAGAGGCTTTTCCTGGCCTCCTGCGCTGGTTTGCTCCTCGTCCGCTCTGTCCTGCTTTGTGTACTGCAGCCTCATCCCTGGGGCTTCTTGGCCCTCCGACTTGTGATTGGATTCAGCAAATGGGAGGCTCTGTCCAGAGACCCGCGGAGAGACGAGAGGGGAAGTCGTTTCAGGGCTTTATCTTCATTCCCTCCAGCCGGACTGTGGTTCCGCAGTGCTGCCGGGTTCCTCTACCTGGCCACTGGCCTGATCTAGACTCCAGCTCTTGCTGGGCTTAGCAATACTGTCCTCTCCCCTTTCCCCCTCTGTGCCAGGATGGTAACTGTGCCCTGCACGCCAGTCTCTGTTACTTCAACCCTCCTCACCTTTGTGAGCAATCGCTTTTCCAAATTCTTCTCAGTTAACATTTTTCTTTTCTTTTCTTTTTTTTGAGACGGGAGTCCCTCTCTGTCGCCTAGGCTGGAGGCAGTGGTGCGATCTTGGCTCACTGCAACCTCCGCCCCCAGCTTCAAGCGATTCTCCTGCCTCAGCCTCCTGAGTAGCTGGGACCACAGGCGCGAGCCACCATGCCAGGCTAATTTTTATATTTTTAGTAGAGACGGAGTTTCACCCTGTTGGGCAGGCTGGCCTCGAACTCCTGCCCTCAAGTGATCCACCCACTTCAGCCTCCCAAAGTGCTGGGATTACAGGCGTGAGCCACGGTGCCTGGACCTCAGTTACCTTTGAGCAGGCCAGCTCTTCCCTGCTGAGACCCTTAGCTAATACCTCATCCTCTGTGAAGTTCACCTCCCCTCAGCACTTGTTTCCCCTCTACTTTGCTGTAGTTTCTCTTTATTACTTATCAGATTTCCTATGAGTGTGTGTAGTTGATTGTCTGCCTTTCCCACCAGGATATAAACTTTAGGGCAGGGATTTTTACCTGTTTGCTGATTAACTTTGGTACCTCAACAAAACTTGGCATGTGATGGGAGTCTCTCTCTCCTCTCTCTCTCTCTCTCGCCGTCTCTCTTTCTCTCTCTCTCTCTCTCTCTGTGTGTGATGAATGAGTGAGTGAAATGAATGACCTACTTATCTAGCTTAAATTTATACCTTATATCTCTCAAACTCAGGAAGAAACAATAAATTTCTGTCAAGTTAGTAAATTTAAAGATTGTACAAGTCAAAGAGACCTTTTAGAGACATGAAATAGGGAAGAAACCATTAGAACTGTGGCATATTTTGCATTCTTTTGCCAAGAGGGGTTCCACAGTTAATGTCACTGATTTTTATATCCTACTCCTCTCCCCTGAATTCTGTTTTTTTCTGAGGCAAATCTTTGAATAATTCTTTCATTAGGGGTCTGTGAGTAGAAGAATTTCTACCTTATTTAAATCTTTATTTCATCCTCACTGGATTATAGTTATCTTCCACTAGCATTTTGAAGATGCGATTGCAACTTCTTCTGACTTCTGATATTTTATTTTTTCTTTTTGAGACAGAGTTTCGCTGTTGCCCAGGCTGGAGTGCAGTGGCAGGATACTGGCTCACTGCAACCTCTGCCTCCCAAGTTCAAGCGATTCTCCTGCCTTAGCCTCCTGAGTAGCTGGGATAACAGATGCACCCACCACTAAACCTGGCTAATTTTTTTTAATGTATTTTAATTTTTTATTTTTTAGTAGAGACAGGGTTTCACCATATTGGCCAGGCTGGTCTCGAACTCCTGACCTCAGGTGATCCACCTGTCTCAGTTTCCCAAAGAGTTGGAATTACAGGCAATCTCTTTTTTTTTCCCTCCCCCCCCACCCCCCTCTTGTTACTGCAAAGATTTTCACTTTGTTTTTGGTATTTTGCAGTTTTATTCTGTCTCTGGGTTTGGATTTTGTTGTTCTATAGCTTGCTTGAAACTCTGTTCTTTAATTCAAGGACTCATTTATTATCTTTCTTTAAGTTAGAAAAGTTCTTAGCTATTATCTCTTCCAATTTTACTTCATCATTCTTTATATTCCCTCCTGCCAGAACTCTTAATAGACATATGTTGAACCTTCTCATTCTATCCTCCTACCTCATTTCTTATTCCATTTCTTTCTGTTGCATTCTGAGTACTTTTCTTAGATCTATTTTCTAGCTTTAGTTTCTTTCTCAATTTAGTCAGTTTTTTTGCTTAATCTTTTGACTTTCTATTTTCTAATCTTAGTGACTGTATTTTATAATTCTAGAAATTTTAGGTGGTGGTTTTAAAAATTTGTTATTTTTCCCCCATAGTGACATGTTCTTTTATATTACATGCATTTCTAATTTTATCTCTAACAACTTCAGACATATAAATTTAAGGCATTTTTTCAGAATGTTTTTATATCTCAAGTTGTTGCACAGCTAAGTCTTTTGTTTCTTCTGCTGAATGTCCATCACAATGGATTGTAACTTTATGGAGAGCTCATCTTCAGTGGAGCTTGTAGGTTTGTTTGTTTGTTTGTTTGTTTTGTTTTTGTTTTTCCTGCTTCTTGGGTTTGGAGGTGTCCATATAAAGTAGTTTTGTGTGTTGCTGTTGAGGCTGTAAAGGTTTCTCTGCTTCTGGGCTACTAGTTTTAAATTTGGATTTCATATCTAGGCATGCTACAAGCTGGAGGCTTCAGTTTCTCAGGTTTCCCACCCGGACCTTAGGCAAGAAAGTGTCCTTCTTCCCTGAGCACAAGGGCAGTTTTCTACTCCCACTGTCACTAGGGGTCTGCCCCTTTACCAGGCCTTACCCACTTGATTTGGGAGGCCAAAGCTCCATACCTTCCATTCATGTAGCTGTAACGCCTCATCTATTTTGTTGTTGTTGTTGTGTTGTGCTTTGTTTTGTTTGTTTGTTTGTTTGTTTATTTATTTATTTTTGAGACGGAGTCTCGCTCTGTCACCCAGGCTGGAGTGCAGTGGCACGATCTTGGCTCACTGCAACCTCTGCCTCCCGGGTTCAAGCAATTCTTCTGTCTCAGCCTCCCAAGTAGCTGGGACTACAAGCACACACTGCCACGTCCGGGTAATACTTTTGTATTTTTAGTAAAGACGGGGTTTTACCATGTCGCCCAGGCTGGTTTCGAACTCCTGAGCTCAGGCAATCTGCCCTCCTCGGCCTCCCAAAGTGCTGGGATTGTAGGCGTGAGCCACCGTGCCTGGCCAGGCTCATCTGTTAATCCTCTGGGTTTCTGTTCTGTCTGACACCCACCTCCAACCTTGACCTTCCTACCAGGCATCACTGGTCAGGCCTGTTGCATCAGCCTTGCCTTTTGTTTCTTTCTTTCTTTCTAGCATATCTGGGGATTTTATTCTTTCAAACTCTGCACTACATTATTTTACTGTTTTATTTGGTGTGTTTATGGATTGTGATTGGAGAGATGGTCCCATCAGCCTAGTCTGCCAGGTACCACCAGTGTCCCATGCTCTTTCTAATATAAAGCATGTCAATACTCTACAATTTATATTGTCTAGTATAAAGCAAACACATATAGCCTTTTTTTGTACATTGTCCTGTGCATTTGACGTATAGACAGTCCCAAACTTAAAATGGTTCAACTTACAATTTTTCAACTTTACAACAGTGTGAAAGTGACATTTTCAGTTTATGATGGGTTTATTGGGATATATTGCAAGTTGGGGAGCATCTGTATTAACTTATTTGTGCCTGATAACAGCCCAATGCAGTATATACAACTATTCTTTCCATTTTACAGATAAGTTGACTGAGGCACAGGGAGCTTATATAACTTAGTTAAGGTCACAGAGCTTGTAAAAACCAGAGTTAGCATTTGGCCCTGGGCAGCCTGGCTCCAGAGTGTGTTCTTAACCAATAAACAGGCTGGCACGGTGGCTCATGCCTGTAATCCCAGCACTTTGGGAGGCTGAGGCGGCAGATCACCTGAGGTCAGGAGTTCGAGACCAGCCTGCCCAATATTGTGAAACCCTGTCTCTACTAAAAAATACAAACATTAGCCGAATGTTGTTGTGTGTGCCTGTAATCCCAGCCACTCAATCCTGAGGCAGAATTGCTTGAACCCAGGAGGTGGGGGTTACAGTGAGCCGAGATCATGCCATTGCATTGCAGCCTGGGAGTTTAACTCTAATTTACTCTAAATCTCAAGTTTACTTGTGGCACAAGAAAATATATTTTGCCTGTTTTTCAACATTTAACTCCATCTCAAAAAAAAAAAAGGAATAAACAATAAACAAAATTTATTTTTGATAAATAAATATCAAAAATTCCAAAACTTCAGTGTTGACCCCTGAACATTTGATCTAGGAACAGGAGAAGTTTTGCAGATCTACAATGTAAGGTAGAATTTGTTGAGGACAATTACATTAGCTTGGCTGTTGTAGTTAAGGTAGTGTTTAAATCTTCATTGTCTTCTATTCAGAAGTTCAGGGGTAGAGGGGGATTGATGTAGAGCAGGAGTTTCCATTCCACAAAAAAGAAATCCCCCTTTTTTGCTGTCGTTTTTTTCCTTCTCTTTTCTTGTCCTCGTTCTTTCTGTTCTTCATCCCCACAAATACATCATCAATTCACTCAATTTCCCAAGACCAAACTTTGGAGTCATTGTACTTCCTCTTTCTCCAAATATATTTTGTTGATCAGTTCTCCCATTCAAGTACTAACCAGGCTTGACCATGATTAGCTTCCGAGATTAGCTGAGATTGGGCGTGTTCAGGCTATAGACAGTCAATTTTGTCTCTTAATGTCACTCTACTTTGTTTCTCTTCCTATGTCCCCCTACCATCATGCTAAAATAGGCCATAGCCATCTTTCCCATTGATTACCACAACTTCTTGACTGGCCACACTGCCTCCACTCTTTTTTTTTTTTTTTTTTTTCGAGACAGAGTCTTGCTTCGTCACCCAGGCTGGAGTGCAATGGCCGATCTTGGCTCACTGCAACCTCCGCCTCCCGGGTTCAAGTGATTCTCCTGCCCCAGCCTCCCAAGTAGCTGGGATTACAGGCGTGTGCCAGCATGCCCAGCTAATTTTTGTATTTTTAGTAGAGACAGAGTTTCACCATGTTGGCCAGGCTAGTCTCAAACTTCTGACCTCAAGTGATCCACCTGCCTTGGCCTCCCAAAGTGCTGGGATTACAGGCGTGAGCCACCGCACCCAGTCCTGCCTCCACTCTTATATTCCTTCATTTACCTCCATGGAATATTCCACAGAGTAGTTAGATGCTTCTGAAACACAAATTGGAATTGTCACAGCCTTAACAGAAGCATTCAGCGCCTTAGGGTATAATCTAAACTCTAAGTTGACTGACTTTATGACCTGTGTGTCTACTCATTTCAGCTGCTTCCTCTCTTACCTATTCCTTCCTTCCTTCTATACTCTGTGCAGCAACAGTGACTTTTTCCTCATGCATTTGGGTCTTAGCATATGTTGTTTCCAAGGTATGAAATCACTTTTTCTCATCTTTTACATGTAGTTTCCAGAAACTCCTCCTTGACTTCTCTAAGACTAGGCTAAATGTTCTTATGTGTTTTCAGATCACCCTGCACTTTCTCTACCATAGCACTAGCCACTCTTTAATGTAATGCTTTCTGTCTCCATTTCTCTCTCTGAGTAGGTCCAGCCTCCTCAGGTGTTAGAAGGAACAGGAAGAGCAAGCAAAGATACAGGCCACAACAGTTGTCCCTATTCAGGCCTGTTGTACAGGGCACTGGAGAGTGAGCGTCTGTCTTTGGTCCAAGCTTTCTTTCAGGCAGCAAGGTTGAAGAATCCAATAGGTGAGACAGTGTGGCTATGAGACTAAGTGATTTATTGCTCACTTTTACTTCTGCCAAAGTCTATTTTATTTTATTTTATTTTTGAGACAGAGTCTCTCTCTGTTGCCCAGGCTGGAGTGCAGTGGCACGATCTCAGCTCACTGCAACCTCTGCCTCCTGGTTCAAGCGATTCTCCTGCCTCAGCCTCCCGAGTAGCTGGGATTACAGGCAAGTACCACCTCACCCAGCTAATTTTTGTATTTTTAGTAGAGACAGGGTTTCACCACGTTGGCCAGGTTGGTCTGGAACTCCTGACCTCAGGTGATCTGCCTGCCTCGGCCTCCCAAAGTGCTGGGATTACAGGCGTGAGCCACCATGCCTGGCCTACTTCTGCCAAAGTCTGGAAGACAGGCAAGCATCATACCCTGAAGCTCTCTCAAGCACTCAGAGTGGATTAACTCTAATATGTCATCCAGTTCTGCACGTTATTCTTTGTGGCACAGACCTTTCCAAGACTCCTCTCTTGACCTTGGCCACAGGTGGCCCTTTCAAGACCATACGTGGCTCAACCCCACTTACCATTTACTTCATTGACTCCGTTTTTCTCATAAGGCCATTACCATAAGGTGGGGAACCCACTGGACAATTCAATCAGAAGTTATGCAAATCCAATTATACCCTCTGATGATGATTTCCTCAGTTTGATTAAAATTAATCTTCCTTATTGCCTCACTTCATTCTCATTTGCAAGAGAATACAAAACACATTCTGTAGTTCTGCTGGCTTCTCTCCTGTTTTGTTTGACTCTAGGTCTTTGTGACTTGTACTCTTTTCTAAATTTTTAAACGTAATTCATTTTATTTTTTCCAAATAATAATATCCTTCTCCTCTTACTCTTCTAAAGTCTCCCTTTGATCAGTATTATTCTTTCGATAGGAATTGTTTTATTTTCCATTTTCCTTGCTAGACAGCAAGCTCTGTAAAAACAAAGACTGTCTGTCCTGCTTACCCCTTTTTCTCCAGCACCTTGCTGGTGCCTGCCACGCGGTTGCCACTCCATAACTGGCAGAGGAAAACCTCTCACCTTGCTAGAGTTCTCATTGATCATAATTCTGAAACTGTCTTCCCTTAGGACTAGTATATTTGGCACTCTATTTTAGAAGTGTTTGTTTTATTGGGTTTATATTTAGCAATACAAAAATGTTCCTTGTTCTTTAAGATCCAACTCAAGTGCAACATCTTTTCATCAAACTATGGATTACTCTAGTCCATAATGACAATGCTCTTCTCTGAAATTTTAATACTTTTTAAAAGTATGCACAACTTGCTAGTTATGTCTTACAACATCCCTGATAATATCTTTTTATTATTCATTTAATACATGCCACTTTGAGCTATATATTTTATATCCTCCCGTGCAATGAATGTAAATTATATTCTTGTAGATATATAGACTAAATGGTCAGAGGTACTTCTTCAGTGGATGATTGTATTCAAGGTAGAATTCATTTTAATTTGAACAAAAAATAGATTTATATTTTTATGTCTTTCAGCATGACCTCTTTTGATATTTTTCAAGTTATAGTTTTATGGAGTAGTTTTTAGAAGGTTAGTTGATTTTTATGTGCAAACATTTTTTCCCTGTTTTGAAAAGAGAGTACTGATTTTCACTGAAGCATTTATATAATTCCAATCTGATATGAAAGTCCATTTTATTTATTTATTTTTTGAGACGGAGTCTTGCTCTATCACCCAGGCTGGAGTGCAGTGGCGCAATCTTGGCTCACTGCAGCCTCTGCCTCCTGGGTTTAAGTGATTCTCCTGCCTTAGCCTTCTGGGTAGCTGGGATTACAGGCACATGCCACGACAGCCAGCTAATTTTTGTATTTTTAATGGAGATGGGGTTTCACCGTGTTAGCCAGGCTGGTCTCGAATTCCTGACCTCAGGTGATTTGCACACCTTGGCCTCCCAAAGTGCTGGGATTATAGGTATGAACCACTGCACCCGGCCTTGAAAGTCCATTTTAAAATGGACTTTGATCATTTAGGTTAGATCAGGTCTTTCAGGTATATAGTCATTATGTATTGCATTTTTTTACACCACAAAAGAGAAATCATCCCATTTTGTTATTTTCTGTATTTTCTCTGATCTTTAGCTTTGTCACTAGATTTTGTAGTTTTTGGACTATTTAGTCTCTCTCCTGTTTGTGTTTAATTATTAAAAAAAGCCACATACATATTCAAGGTAGCACCCTTACCAGAAGGACAAGGTTAGGGAAATAAAATGCCTTCATCCAGTTTTTTTCTTTTAAATACTTGTCCCAAATGATGGAAATATTTCAGTTAAATGTTGAAAAACAGGCAAAATATATTTTCTTGTGCCACAAGTAAAAAACAAAATGTAGTTAAAAATTACTTATTTCTCAATCTGCCCCAATCAACCAACCTATGTGAAAGTTTTCATTTCACATTTTTAAACTAAAGGACCATAATTCTTTTAAGGTAAAATATAATAACTTGGAGCCATTTGGATTCAGATTATATTTTACATTAAAAGAATTATGGTAGCAAAATGTGGAATAAGATATTTTATTAGTTTCCTTATTCATCTAATAAATATTTGAGAGATTTTATTTTGGCAAAGCTCGGTGTTTGGATGGGGGTAAGGAGATTTAGAGTTTACAGAGGGTCACAGAGAAACAACATACATACAATGCCTCATGCCACTGTAACAAGTGGGTGTGGCCGCTGTTGTAGTCCAGGAATAGCTGCTGTTATGTCCCGTGGTGATATTTTGTTGTTGTTGTTGTTTTTAGAGACAGGGTCTTGCTCTGTCGCACAGGCTGAAGTGCAGTGATGTGGTCATAGCTCATTGCAACCTTGAACTCCAGCGATCCTCCTGCCTTGGCCTCCCAAAGTGTTGGCATTACAGGCATGAGCCACCGCACCCATTCTCCACAGTGATATTTAAGGAAGTCTTCCTGGGGGAGGACAGCATTTGAACTAGGCCTTGAAAGAAAATAATTTTTTTGTCAAGTAGGGAAACTTCTGAATATGGATAATTATTTTTTCCAATATTCAAGTAACATGTCAATATTCAGCATTCAACATCCAATATTCAACAATATTTTGAAGACTGTTTTTAGGTAAACAAATATTTCCAGGAGAACAATCTGGCTGAAACAAATTTAGTTTATTGAGCATCTTAAATGTTAGGCTAAGGAAATGTGGACTCTTTTTTTTTACACTAGGGTAACAGTGGAGGTTGTCTGTACAAGGGGTTAATTTGTTCACATAAAGAAACAAGTGTTTTCCCACTATTTTAAAAATTTACCCAATTAAAAATTGTTCAGTGTAATCATGAAAACTGACAGACTGTGAGCTTTTTATGTCTCTAAACTTAAGCTTTTCCAGTATGATCTTCTCACAGCTTTCATGACTTTAAAAACATTTTTAGTACAAAAAATAACTTTTTTCCTGAAAATCAACAGCATCAGATTCTTACAGCAGGCCAAATAAGGCAACATACTGGCCTTTTTGCATTTATTCATGACAGTTTAGTCTCTAAATATTAACCAGCTAAAACATATTTGCAGTGATTCCCAGTTGGTCACTTTTCTAGAAGCTTAGCAATTTTTTTTTTTTTTTTATGTAACATTATGTAAACATCATTCTATAAGAAGCGTGCCAGTGTGAGTTGAACAGACCCTGATGTGCTACACTGCAGTGTGGCATACAGCAAGGTTCAGCAATTCTTAAACTGTTCCGCTGTGGAAGTTCATTTCAAAAATCTTGTTTTAACACTAGCTTGTCAAAGAAATGAAGTAACATTTGACTCTTTTGGACAAAAGAATTCGACGCTCTCTCAATGGTGGATTCTTATGAAAACTTCTTTATATATATATACACACATATATATATATGGAATATTTTTTGAAACCTTGCAGAACCAGTATTTTCAAACACTTGTAAGTATTCCTAAGCATGTATTTGGACAATTTATGTTGCTTCATGTTAACAAGTATCTAAAGTTCATGAAATATCTAAAACAGACAAAAACAGGATGATTAAGCTTATGATGGTATTTAATAAAAGAACTATATCTATGAATGTTTTTGCTTCTGTCTTCCTGTCATTTATGCCCTGAAAGTGGAAAATTACTAGATTACCCAGAAAATTTGTGGAAGGCATAGGCTGTATCTGTTTTTCCTGGTACATCTCCTCAGTACTCGGTCCACAGTTCGTGTTGAGACATCTGTTCAGGCACTATTTAAGTCATATGGCACGTAGCATATGGTACTCTCTTTTGCTATTTAGCAACTAAGTAGAGAATAAATCTTCACAATGTGTATCAGAGGTTCAAAGTGAAAAATAGTCTGTAAAGTCAAATTTGTTTTAGAATACGGTAGTTTTCAATTAGTTGGGTTTTATTAAAGAAGCTAACAAGAGAAAACTATTCCGTAAGATGTATTTTGTAAGATGTAAAGTGTGGTAAAATATCATTTGGCCTTCATATCCATATATATATATATGTGTGTGTCTGTGTGTGTGTGTGTGTGTGTGTGTGTGTGTGTGTGTGTATATGTATGTGTATATATATATATAATTTTTTTTTTTTTAAGATGGAGTCTCACTCTGTGTCCCAGGCTGGAGTGCCGTGGCACCATCTCCACTTGCTGCAACCTCCACGTCCCAGGTTGAAGCTATTCTCCTGCCTCAGTCTCCCGAGTGGCTGGGATTACAGGCGCCCACCACCATGCCCAGCTAATTTTTGCATTTTTGGTAGAGATGGGGTTTCACCATGTTGGCCATATTGGTCTTGAACAGTAGTATAGAAAACTTGAACTCCTGGGCTCAAGCGATCCTCCTGCCTCAGCCTCCCAAGTAGCTGAGACTACAGGTGCACACCACGATGCCCAGCTAATTTTTAAATTTTTTGTAGAGATGAAGTCTTGCTTTTTTGCTCGGGCTAGTCTTGAACTCCTGGCCTCAAGTGATCCTTTTACCTTGGCCTCTCAAAGTGCAGAGATTACACACATAAGCCACCATGCCTCGCCCTAGCTGTAATCTTGTGTCTTTTAACAAATCTTGTTCTGTCCCCACCTTTTAGTTATTTTTCGATGAAAAGACTTCTTAAATGTTAAGATTTTTATTTGATGGGAGGGACAGATTTAAAGGATCTTAATGTATAATTAACAAAATATCAGAAACCATTTCAACTAAGTACATTTCTTTTGCATTAATCTGGACATAATATTTTACTTGTTTTTAAGTGATATATATGCACTTTGCACCTTCCTCTTGTCAATATTTTGTTTTTGTTTTTTATTTTTAATGAGTAAATGGGTTAAAATTTTCTTTAGAGGACCAGGGCAGATACTGATACTACCATTTCTTCATTGCCAACTTAAACACATACTCAATGGTACTGGACCTTCATAGGAACACATTTTTGAGAGCGCAAAGACCTACTTATGCCAAACAGTAGTCCAAATAGGAAGTAGAGTTAATGCTGTTTTCAGATATGTTAGCCACCATGATAACTACAGAATTATTTTTGTTTCTTTTTAGTACTTGCTTTTGAATAAAATTACTTATCTATAAAGGAAATTTTAATGTTTTATAAGGAGTGCTATCAGTCCTTCTTGTCAGCTGTTTTTCTTAAACATTACCTTGTTATTTAATTCCCATAAACTTTTTTTTTTTTTTTGTCTTGGTGATTCTTGTAGGGCAGTGCTCCCCAACTTTTTTGGCACCAGGGACTGGTTTTGTGGAAGACAGTTTTTCCACGGACTCGGGGGTAGGGGTGGGAGTGGGGGGTGGGGAGATGGTTTTGGGCTCAAACTATTCTACCTCAGATCATCAGGCATTAGATTCTCATAAGGAGCCCGCAACCTAAATCCCTCATATACACAGTTCGCAATAGGGTTCGTGCTCTGGTGAGAATCTAATGCCACCACTGATCTGACACGAGGCAGAGCTCAGGTGGTAATGCCCACTCACCCTCCACTCACCTCTTGCTGTGTGGCCGCGTTCCTAACAGGACCACAGACCAGTACCAGTCTGCAGCCCGGGTCTGGGGACTCCTGTTGTAGGGTATAGACCTTTCTAGGAGAAGGCTCCGTTCTTTCTTTTTCTGTACCAATTTATGTGCCCTAAATAAAGCGAGTGCTTAATAATGATGCCCAAGAAACATGAGGCTGGGTGCAGTGGCTCACGCCTGTAATCCCAGCACTTTGGAAGGCCGAGGTGGGCAGATCACCTGAGGTCAGGAGTTTGAGACCAGCCTGGCCAATGTTGTGAAACCCCATCTCTACTGAAAATACAAAAAAAATTAGCCAGGCATGATAGCGTGTGCCTGTAGTCCCATCTACTCGGGAGGCTGAGGCAGGAAAATCTGTTGAACCCAGGAGGTGAAGGTTACAATGAGTCGAGATTACTCCACTGCACTTCAGCCTGGGCCATAGAGTGAGACTCTGTCTCAAAATAAAAAAAATAAAAAAAGCCAGGCGCGGTGACTCACGCCTGTAATCCCAGCACTTTGGGAGGCCAAGGTGGGCGGATCATGAGGTCAGGAGTTCCAGGCCAGCCTGGCCAATATGGTGAATCCCTGTCTCTACTAAAAATACAAAAATTAGCTGGGCGTGGTGGTGCACGCCTATAGTCCCAGCTACTCGGGAGGCTGAGGCAGAAGAATTACTTGAATCTGGGAGGCAGAGGTTGCAGTGAGCCAAGATTGCACCAGTGCATTCCAGCCTAGGCAACACAGCAGACTCTGTCTCAAGAAAAAAAAAAAAAGAAAAGAAACATGGTATGTTTTGCTTAAGATAGCTAGATGGAAAGATGAGGTTAATAAATACGGGAGTATTTTTGTGGCCTTAGTTTACCTTAAGATTCCTTAAAATCCCACTCACTGTATTTATTTTTCTATTTATAGAAATGCTTCCATCATTTCTTCAGAAAGTTGAAGTTGTCTCAGAAGCTTCTAGAGAAACTTGTGTAGCTTTGACTGATTGCCTTAATCTCTTCACTAAACAAGAAGAGGTACGTAGTTCAGAATTGAATTTGTAAAATAATTGTTTGGATGTTGCATGCGTGGTTGTCCATGAAGTCATTGCTTTCAAATTGTTCAAAGGTAGGAAAAAATTAGTATTAACAAAGGAAAGCTTCATTTGTCACAAAAATTTAGAACTTATTTATTGTTGATTAAGCAGGATGAAATAACTTGTGTTCATATCTTTTGAATTTGTTGATGTAGCCATATTTAATAAACATACTTAAAATTGATCTACTCAGGATTGTTATGACACTTCAATAAGAGAGATGTGAAAATATTCTAGAAACGGAAGGTCTTTATATTAAAAAATACTTTTATTTATTAAACAGAGTACTATCATACTTGTCTATGTAAACTGAGCTCAATGGCTTAAATATTTTTGGTGTTCTTTCCCCTCATTCTCTTACTCTTCAACAGTTTGCCATTTGCTTTTCTAAATATGAGTAAGGGCTGAGTATGGTGGATCATGCCTGTAATTCCAGCACTTTGGGAGGCTAAGGTGGGCAGATCACCTGAAGTCAGGTGTTCGAGACCAGCCTGTCCAATATGATGAAACCCCGTCTCTACCAAAAAGTACAAAAATTAGGCCAGGCGCGGTGGCTCACACCTATAATCCCAGCACTTTGGGAGGCTGAGGTGGGCAATCACTTGAGGTCAGGAGTTCGAGACCAGTCTGGCCAACATGAGGAAACCCCATCTCTACTAAAAATACAAAAATTAGCCAGGTGTGGTGGCGCACACCTGTAATCCAGCTACTTGGGAGGCTGAGGCAAGAGAATCGCTTGAGCCTGGGAGGCAGAGGCTGCAGTGAGCCAAAATCGCACTACTATACTCTAGCCTGAGTGACAGAGTGAGACCCTGTTTCCAAAAAGAAAAAAAGAAAAGAAAACCAAATATGAGTAAGAGTGGTATGCTGAGCTATCAGTGATTCATTTTCAAAGGATTGAAAAGTTACAAAGATGTGTTTTGGTTGCCAGAATTAGGATTTTTCTTGTTTTGCTGTTTTTCCCCTCATTTTTATGATTTCAGTGTAAGTCAAGTGCCAATAGGCTTTCTTTTCCATTTTGTTAATTTTTATATATATGTCTAATCTTCAGTATTTTAGATTAAGAAACCAAATTTCTTATTCTTGTTTTAGTTTACTTGTACCTTTTGGCTAGAGATTAGGTTTTGGTAAAAGAAGACAGATGAAATTGCTTTTATATATTTTCCTCTAATATGTAAAGATCTAACATTTTATTTTCTCATGACTATAAAGGGATCCTTATGAATTCATATACAATTTTTTTTTTTTGAGACAGGGTCTCACTCTGTTGTCCAGGCTGGAGTATAGTGGCGCAGTCGTGGCTCACTGCAGCCTCAGCCTCCTGGGCTCAAGTGATCCTCCCACGTCAGCCTCACAAGTAGCTGGGACTACTGGCATGCAGCATGACGCCCAGCTAATTTTTGATTTTTTTTTTAGAAATGGGCCTTTCTATGTTGCCCAGGTTGGTCTTGAACTCCTAGATGCAAGCCATCTGCCCGACTCGGCCTCCCAAAGTGCTGGGATTACAGGCATGAGCCACCAAGGCGAGCATATACAAATTTTTAAATGCTGTGTTTGCTATATGTAGCACCAATTCTACAAATTAATTTATTTGGAGAATAAGAAAAATATGGAAATGATAATCACTTAAAACAAACTTACCAAAAGTCTTTTAATAGAATTATATTAACTATCACAGGAAAACATAATTGTTCATTAAACATTTCAAATGGTTGATTTTTTAATACTGTTTGAAAATATCCCTCCTCAGCACTTCTATTTTTGGTGGTTTGCAAATTTCATGTGTAAGTTTATTTAAATAACAGATGATTTAGTGTTCTAAATAAATCTGAACAGGATGGTTGCATTCAGAATATCTTTGAAATTAATAAAATATGATGTCATAGGATTCATGAAATATTTAGTACCTTGTAAAACCACATTTCACTCATGTCTCTTACGTGGTACCTGATGGATGTATCGACAGCTTTCTTGTTCTAGAGATGTATGGTTTTAAGGCTGAACATTAGATTGGAAGTAATGTGTTATGTTGGTTCATGTTTAATTTCTGAAACAATCAACCTCTTCTATTTTTTAAACTGTCTGCTTAAAAAATAACCTAATTCTTTCTTTTTGTGAAAATCTAGATGTGCAAGAATGTTAGCCTAAAGTTTAGGCTAATTGACCTCTTTTAGCCTCTTAAATTTATCATGAGGATTAAATAAGATAATGTAAGCAAAATACTTAGCGTAGTACCAGACACATAATAAGCCCTGAATAAAAGTTAACAGTTATCGTAAGATCTTAACTAATTAACATTTGTAGCCTCTCTTTTCTGATAGTATCTTGGAGCTTTTATGTGTGTAACAGTGGATTTATCTTGTTTTGGGAGGAAGTAGCATTGTCTGAAGAACTTTTATTTGACCACTATCATTGGAATGATCGTGTTGTGTTTCCATCCTTGTTATATAAATGACAAGGCTACTTCACTTCTCTGAACCTTGTTGTCTTCATCTTTTGAATAAGGGAAACCATATAGCAGGCTTTTAGAAGCACTGGTCTGAAAGTCTGGTGGACCCGTTTTTAATCTCAGTCTTTCTCTAACTTTTCTCCAACTGTGGGACAAGTTTCTGTAAAATGAAAATAAACACCTCAGAGTTGGGTGTGGGCATCAACTATATGTAGATGAATGTTACATATATAGAGTATGTTAGCATACTGCGTGGAACACAGTATTCTGTTTAGTAACTAGCATTTAATGTTTCAAACTTTTGGAATATATTTAAGATATCTTCTGAGTAATTATATGAAATACCAACTCCATGAAACACTTAGAATCCATGGATTTCCTTCTCAACAATAAGATAAACAGTGAGAAGGCACTGCAAAATATTTGAAAGGTAAGTGGCATTTCTAAAGTTAGTCTTTCAAATGCATAAAGATTACAACATAGGAATTTAACAGTGTAATCGAGGTCAGAGTGGTGTAATTATGTGCTGTAATACCTTATTTATCTGGCATTATAAATTACATTTCTATTATCTGGAAATTTTATTAAAAGAGCAGGCATAAGCTTTGAAGACCTACAGACCTGGCTGTAATTCCTGGCTCTGCTATTTGCTCTGTTTGACTCAGTTTTAAAATACAATCTACTATTTAAAATGGTGACCACCCAAAAGGGATTGTTTTAAAGAGTAAATGCGATCATATTGGTAAAACACCTCTGTAGGGAGTGGCACAAAACAGGGATCCAGTAGACGTAAGTGACCCCAGCCCCCACAGCAGCAACACTGTTTTTATTCTAGTCTTTTTTGATGGCAGTTATTCTAAATATTCCATCCACATTTACTTCTTAATCTAAAACTTTAAAACTTAATTTTATATTTATTTCATTTTTTTTTTACAAGCCCTTGTCAGGCTATAATTTTATGTTTTCTAGGTGTCTCGACATTGGCCTCTTGTATGTCAATAATTACTCTGTGCCTTAATACAGAGATGCCCTCAGGGGATAATGTTTATGTGAGTCTGTGTTTTTCTACTAGATGGCCTGGTCCTGCCAATGCTTTTTGGACTCTTGTTTGCTCTTTATAGGTTTTTAAAAACCTGTCTTGATTTTTCAAATTAACTGTGTACCTGCCCCTAGCAGTGGAATACTGATGCCTCTAATTTAATCTTTCTAATCTCCTGTTTATTAAAAAGAAAACTAGATAACCAAACTCCATAAAATTATGTCCAGTCAGAGTAAACTGGCTCTCTATGAGAATCTTGGGGGTTTACAGTGTGTGCAGGCCTTCATGTCTTCTATTTCTGTGGTACATGAGTGTTTTTTGCTTATTTGAGGATGTACTGATATGACCTACATAATCGAGGTTTTCATAGGAGCTATAAATAAATGAGGCATTATTGTAGAAAGATTTTATTTGTAAATAAAACTGCTATGGCCTAGTGGCTCATGCCTGTAATCCCAGAACTTTGGGAGGCTGAGTAGGGGGTGGATCACCTGAGGTCAGGAGTTTGAGACCAGCCTGGCTAACATGGTGAAACTCCGTTTCTACTAAAAATACAAAAAATTAGCCAGATGTGGTGGCACGTGCCTGTAATCCCAGCTACTGGGGAGGCTGAGGCAGAATAATCCGTTGAACCCGGGAGGCGGAGGTTGCAGTGAGCCGAGAGTGGGCCATTGCACTCCAGCTTGGGCAACAAGAGCGAAACTCTGTCTCAAAAAAACAAAAAACAAACAAAAAAACTGCTTATGCTGTTGAGAAAATGGCAATATATAAAATACCTTGTAAAGTTTGTGGTTGATCTACTGAAGAAAAACCTAGATGCTGTTTTTAGGGTAGTTTTCTTGGAAACAGTATAACAGAATGTGAGTGCTGGGTGTTTTCTTAGCCTGGTCTGAGAGTTCCATTCAAAGTTCCCAAAACTGGTTTCTGGAATTGTATTTGTTTCTGTAGTTTTCCTTGCCAGAGGATGCCCTCATCATTTTGTGTACTATCAAGCTTCCTTGATGTTAGTCACACCAATTTTTCCAAGGTAAGAACTGCCCATTTATAGTTATAAGCTCACTTATCAAGTGTTTCATACATATTTCATGTTAAATTTCCTGACTGCTGAAAAGCCGTGACCCAACTGTATGACTGCAATGAGAGTGGTGCCGGCCAGACATGGTGGCTCACGCCTGTAATCCCAGCACTTTGGGAGGCCGAGGCGGGTGGATCACCTCAGGTTAGGAGTTTGAGACCAATCTGAGCAACATGGTGAAACCTCAGCTCTACTAAAAATACAAAAAATTAGCCGGGCATGGTGGCAGGCACCTGTAATCCCAGCTACTCGGGAGGCTGAGGCAGGAGAATCACTTGAACCCAGGAGGCAGAGATTGCAGTGAGCGAGATCGCACTCTCGCCCTCCAGCCTGGGCAACGGAGCAAGACTCCGTCTCAAGAAAAAAGAAAAGAGAGAGTGGGACTAATTTTGTGGTATAATGGAAAGATTCAGATGCTACATTGGAACCGTCTGAAGGGTTGGAATTCTGTACTGCTTCTTTGGACCAGACACTGGTGTCTTTGAAGAGAAATCATGTGTTCATGTGGACTTACAGCTCTACAAAGTCATGATCTCTTCCATTCATTCCATTTCCTGTGCTGTCGGGCAGTCCTGTAGTCATTTTGTGACCCTGATATCTTTTGTTCCCTAATGTTCTTAACAGCTCTTTTGGGCCTGCACCCGTCTCTGGCCCTCTGTCTCTGTAGTCCCCTCAGATCTCCTTCCACTCTGAGCAGAATTCTTTTGTTAAACATGAGGCAGTCACTGTATATGGCTCCACTCCCTACCACTCTTCACTCCAGTTTTTATCTGCATCTGCTCTTATCCTTTCTTCAAGCCTTTTACTGGAGGCATCTGTCTCCTTCCATTCTGCTTCTCTGGGGACCTTGCTTCAAAAAATAGCTCCTCTCTTTGGAATTCTCTACCCCCTTATTTATAGCTTTTGTCTATCTCCCTGCATCCTTTTCCAATTCCATTTTTGAAAATGTGATACTTTCTGTTTCTACTTCTTAATTTTCAGCAAGTCCACCGAAACTATTCTTGCCAGTATTTCCTTATTGCTAAATCAAAGGACATTTAAAAATTGTCTTGCTTGTCCTCTGAAGGGCCTGGCATGTGACTACTTCCTGTTTTTTGGAATTGCGCTGTGGCTTCCACAGTGCCGCCTCTTTTGGCTTCTCCTTCCTTTGTAGCAGCTCCCTCTCAGTCACCTTCTTTTTTTTTTTTCTTTTGAGATGGAGTCTTACCCTGTTGCCCAGGCTGGAGTGCAGTGGTGCCATCTTGGCTCACTGCAACCTCAGCCTCCTGGGTTCAAGCGATTCTCCTGCCTCAGCCTCCTGAGTAGCTGGGATTACAGGTGCATGACACCACACCCAGATAATTTTTTGTATTTTAGTAGAGATGGGGTTTCACTATGTTAACCAGGCTGGTCTCAAACTTCTGAACTGAAGTGATACACTCGCCTCAGCCTCCCAAAGTGCTGTGATTATAGGCGTCAGCCACCATGCCTGGCCTCAGCCACCTTCTAAAGCATTTTTTTCATCTGCCTATGTATTAAATATTAGTATTCCCTAGGTTTCTGTGAGTGACTTCTCACTCCTCATATTCTCCCTGGATGATGTCACCCACTCCTTTAACTAGAATTCCCTGAGGACTCAGATGTTTCCACCTCAGACTTCTGAGTTCTGATCTAGTATATCCAGCTGTCATTTGAACATTTACATATGCTTATATCAGAAGCATTTCAAACTGAGTTATCCATTCAACGCATAGACTTGCCACCCATTCAGTAATTCAGGCCAGGATCACGGGAACTGGCTTTGGTTCATCCTCCTTCTTCCTCCCTATCTTTAATCAAATCCTGTCAATTTTTTTTTTTTTTTTTCTCCTGCCTCAGCCTCCCAAGTAGCTGGGATTACAGGCACACACCACCACACCCGGCTAATTTTTGTATTTTTAGTAGAAATGGGGTTTTACCATGTTGGCCAGGCTGGTCTAGAACTCCTGACCTCAAGTGATCTGCCTGCCTCGGCCTCTCAATGTGCTGGGATTAAAGATGTGAGCCACCGCGCCTGGTTCAATTTGATTTTTTAATATCTTGGTTGCCTATCTCCCTTTACTCTGTCTTGCCCGACTCCAGCATACAGTTCCCCATTGCTGTTCTGTGAGATAAATTCTCAAGGTTGCTCTGTTGGATGACTGTAACCATTTCCTCATCCAGGCTCCACCCTTCAAAACTAGGTGAGGTGTCCCTGCTGCTCCATGAGTTCCTGGCTGTCATAGCATTTATCACATTGTATCATTATATATTCACAAACTGGAGCTCCCTAAGGAAGCAACTGTATCTTAGTTATTTTTGTAGCATGGTACTTGGCATGTGGTAGATGGTGAATAAATATTTGAATGAATGAATAATGAATGTACAAAGGAAAAAATTCAGGCTTTGGGATCAGACCAATCTGGGTCTAAATTCTGCTACCTCGACCTTGAACAAATGAATATATGTTTAGGAATTCTGTTTCCACATCTGAAATTGAGCGCATATGTGTGTTATTTTATGTGAGGTGCTTCAGTACAGTACCTGGCACATTTAGGGGCCATGTAGATTGCCTTTTAAAACAAGACGGTAATTTGTTGTTCATTGTTTTGCTACCTAGCACTACTTTTATAAACTGAATTCATTCTCTAATTTTCAGGGCCTAGGGAGAGATTCTGTAGCAGGGACTCCTCTTTCCATACATGATTTTTTCAAATACAATAACAGTTATTATTTCGAGTGAAAAAAGTAAAAGAAATAAACTGACTTTTCAAAGATGCCATGAGGCTGGGGGTGGTGGCTCACACCTGTAATCCCAGCACTTTGGGAGGCCGGGGTAGGTGGATCACTTGATGCCAGGAGTTGGAGACCAGCATGACCAACATAGCAAAACCCTGTCTCTACTAAAAATACAAAAAAATTAGCTGGGCGTGGTGGTGCAGGCCTGTAATCCCAGCTACTCAGGAAGCTGAGGCACGAGAATCACTTGAACCCAGGAGGTGGAGGTTGCAGTGAGCTGAGATTGTGCCACTACACTCCAGCCTGGGTGACAGAGCAAGACTCTGTCTCTAAATAAATAAATAAATAAAATAAAAATGAAAACAAAGATGCCATGAAACCTCACTGACATTCATTCCCAATTTTCCCGGCATGGCCTGGAATGGTCTTTAACACATTCTAGGTCTCTAGTGCAATTACAGCTACCACCGATTACAATGGGACTTAAAGTACGTAGGATCTTGTGAAAGAAATATTTAATTTTGTTCATTTTTACTCTGAACTCACTGAAGTATGAGGACAGATTTAAACGTTTTAGTAAGGTGAAAGGTTTGCAACATGTTGAAACAAAAAGATTTTTTTCCCTCCATCAGAGTGTTACAGTTAACCACAAATTTCATTAACCTGAACATCCCACTTCAGTGTGGTATTTGGGTGGTGGGTTTTCCTGTCCTCGGAACCTTTGCCCTTCAAGCCTGGCTGGAATAATTTTACCTAAGTAGGTTTCACGGTAGTAGGATCAATACCGTTGTTTTCCTTGTTGCTCAGTGTCCCAACTAGGGTATAAACAATAAATATGTGAAGACTGCCTTTCAGTCTTGGTTTTGCAACCGTAAACGCGAACGCTTCAGCATAAGCCTGAGTAAGTGACAGGCAGGACTGGAGAGAAGATTCCTTTGCTTTCCAGAGTTTCCCGAGGGGCGGGCTGGTAAAAAAAAAAAAAAAAGAAAAGAAAAAGAAAAAGAAAAAGAAAAAAAAGAAAAAAAAAGTTGTCAGGGCCGGTGTTTCCAGGAGAGGGCCGAGCGCACAGCAGCTCTAGGACCTCGCAGGCGCCTCGGCGCGGCGCTCACGCAGAGCCCAAGGAGCAGTCCCCGACCTCTCCTCGGAGGGCCGTGCAGGCTTCGCCGGCGGTCCCTACCTGCGCCTCCGCCCGCCAGCGGCGCTGGGGAAGGGGAGGAGCGGCCCGGACGCGGCCCGCCGCGCGAAGGGAGCCGCCCGCCGCAGGCCTTGCCGCCGCCCGCCCGCGCTCTCCCGGCGAGCCCCAGAGGGCGGGTCTGCGGCCGAGCCGTCGGCGGCTGAGGGGCAGTGCAGAGCTCTGCGGTCCGGGCGGGCGCGGCGCGGGAGTCCTGGGCCGCTGGCGGGCAACGCCTCTGCCCGACCTCGCTGGGGAAGGCGGGCGCTGCTGCCCGGCCGGAGCCAGGGGCAGACTGGGCGAAGGTGACTTAGGGAGACCTTGCGGGCCGCCCTGGGTTGCGCCTCCCGGATCGGCTCGGCTCGGCTCGGCTCGACTGGAGGGGAGGAGGAGCAGCAGGCCGGGCGCATTCGCGCTGGAGCTTGCAAGGAGCGCAGGGTGGAGCGCGCCTGCCGGGGTCCTCGGATCTGGCCCAGGTAGGTGGGTGTATTTGCAGCTCGGTGTATTTGCAGCTCAGTGGCTTTGCGGGGCAGCCTGGGGCCACGGAGGACGCCGGGGGAGGGAGCGGGGAGGGCGGCCAGACTTGATCCAGGGATGAGAGTAGATCCAAGAATAGTTGGACGTGTGTGCAGAGTGGGGTGCAGCCGCGGGTGCATGGAGAGGGGCGCACCAGCCGGGAGACCCTGCTCTCTTCCCAGTGCGGGTCTCCCTGCCGTGGGGTTCCTGCAGGAAGAGCCTAAGGGGAAAAAGCCCGTGGACTGATGTGTTTCTCAGTTGAATATTGGTATTAGGTCAAGAAGGGCTGGAGTGGGAGGAGTAAGACAGTGAAAGACATTATTGTCCTAAATAACCTTCCAAGTTAGTGATTTTTCGCATGGCTGTGCTCCGGCTGACATTGAGATGAACTTACCATCCGCTGCTTAGAGGCCGCTGAAATTCCAAGAATACGAGAAGTGCATGAGCGGATTAAGGAGAGAAAGGGAAATTCTATTTGTGTTGGGGAATGGGGAGGTGGCTTTTTACTTTAATGTTTTGATTAAGGGTTTTTGATTACTCATAGGCTTTCTTTGTAGCCTAAACCAGCGGGGAATCACGTTTCCTAGCATTCAGAGCATGTGGCTAGTTGTTTTGTGCTTTCTGTTGTGCTGGATTTTTCTGGGTTTGGAGAGGGTGGTAAGGAGAGGAAGACTCCAGAGAAGAGCTTAGTACAGCTTTTCTGAGTTATTAAGACTACTAAAATTTTCTTAATTTTAATTAGGTTCAAAGACTGAATTAAGGCATTGCTTAGCAGGAATCTTTTTCGAGAGAGAAAAATGCTTGAAATGTGTGTTGGTGGAATAATGTGTAGGCTGGAAAACGGGGTGGGGTGGGGGGTGTCTAAATGTAAACTTGCTTTTCATTTTGAGGACACACCGAAGTTAATCTCCTCTCCAAATCAAATTTGATTTTTAGTCCCTAAGCTGATGTCTTTGGCAAGGTAACTCAATTTCTGTTTAGTGGATATTTAATCTGAGCATAACTACCAGGGAGCTATTTCAGCCTCTGTCCCAGTGCTACTTTTGCCAGACTGGAGTTTTAAAGGAACTTGTATCAGCCTGAATATAGTTGCTGGACTCTAGTCTCCCCTCTTTAGAAACCCTTTAAAGGTTAAATTTAGGAGATTGTATTGACAGTGAAAGTGACCCATACAATTTCTTTGGCCCCCTTGTGAGCCCTGCATAATGGGGGGGAAGTAAAAGAGCCTGTTAGGTTTTCCATATTAAAGCAAAGGTCTTACTGATATTCAAGGTAGTTTATAAATAGTTTGAGCATGTTTAAATATTGTGCATAACTGAGAAAATAATTATGCAACATCATAATCTAAGCTCCATGTGCAGTTTTTGACATTTATCATTTACATTCTTTATAAAAAGGTTGGCTAAACTTACTACTTCTGGCATTCAAATATATGACTGTTTATCAGCTTTCTGAGAATTATAAGAAATATTTTAATTCTTCTAAAAATAGAAATTTAGAATTGTTATTCAGTCCACATTATTCAACATATATTCCTAAAATTTTCAGTTTATTTTATATATAGTCCAGAGATATAGCTACAAATTAATTTTGGAAGCAGCTAAGACATAAGTTATAAATAAAATGAAGTTTATGTAAACTGAAGCTGGATTTCATTGTGATAACTTTTGGGGAATTTTTGAACAAAATACATAAGGTTTTAATTAGCATGGTGTGTGTGTGTGTGTGTGTGTGTGTGTGTGTGTGTTAGGCTTGTGCTTGATGTGACTCAAGATCTATCCTGATAAGTTTTTGTATCTCACGATGGTACCAAGACTATAATCTGCATGTGACTGTGTTTGTCTTATTCCATACCATATTCCCAATATAGAATGCAGTGCCTGGCTTGTACTCTGATGAATTTTGCATGAGTTATATAGGCAGACATAATTTTCCTTTCATTTTAACTTCAGAGTCTTAGGAGTGTAACCCCTATACATTTTTATAATGGTCCATTGAGGATTTGATGTCTGTTACTTTCTGTGACTTTTTTTTTGAGTCATTTGATAAATATTTATAGATTGTTTA
This sequence comes from Hylobates moloch, assembly GCF_009828535.3. Taxonomy (NCBI): domain Eukaryota; kingdom Metazoa; phylum Chordata; class Mammalia; order Primates; family Hylobatidae; genus Hylobates; species Hylobates moloch. The sequence goes on from NW_026652280.1 coordinate 55,346,996, forward strand.
CCTTATAAGAGACTGCTAGACCAGTCTGTCTTCATAAAACTAGATGACTAAAATCTGTGTAGTCATCTGACTTATATGGGCATCAGGTGACTAAATAAATTCTTACAGAAGGTACAACATACCCAGAAGCAACAGAAGAGGGTAAATTTTAGCAAATCGTTAAGACTGGAATGGAAGGGAAAGAATAAAGAGAAAGTCAAGTCTAAAAGATAGAAGCAGGGTCCTTTTGAAGTACTTTGTAAAGTATGCTTATAGAGTTCGAAACTTATCTTGGGCAGTTAGATTTTAATCAGATTTAATGAGATTTGCTCCTTATGAGAAGGATTAGAGAGGAGCACAGGCCTGCAAACAGGACGACCAGGTGCAGGAACTTAAGAGAGATAATCAGGGACTGAACCAAGTTAGTGACTGTGGAGAAGGAAAGGGGGATGCAGAGCAGAGATGCTTCAGAAACAAATGACATGAATAGGAGCTGGTACTGCAGGGAATGTGGGGAATGAAGGTGGAGCCATAGGTGACACCCAGGTTTATGGCACACGTCACACTGTATAGAGGTGATTAAGGTAGGGAATTGTGGGAATGTGGAAAGATGAGTTGCCTTTTGGACATGCTATTGTATTCAAGTAAGATTGTCCTTAGGTGTCTGATAAAAATTTGGGAATCATTAGCATTGGGAGTCACCTAAGTCAACATGGTAATTGAGGTCAAAGGAATGAATAATATCACCTAGGAGAAGATGCTTGAGCAAGTTTGAAATCAAAAGATTGAATACTGACACTTAAAAGACAAGTGAAAGAAAGGGAGCCAGTGGAGATGACTGAGAAAAGGCAGCTGGAGATGCAGGAGGAACTCTAGAACAGGGGAGATCAAGAGAGACAAGCTACCCAGAGTACAGGTAAGGACTGAAGCATGTCCATTGTATTTGGTAGCCAGGTGGTCATTGGAATCTTTTTTCTTCTTTATTTTTTCTAAAAAACAAGAAACCACAAAAACGGGGTACATGTACGGAACATGCGGATTTGTTACATAGGTATATGTGTGCCTTGGTGGTTGGTCATTGAAATCTTTGATGATGGAAGTTTTCGAAGCTTCATATAGGGCCATGTGTGGTGGGTCACACCTGTAATCCCAGCACTTTGGGAGGCTGAAGCAGGTGGATCCCCTGAGCTCAGGAATTTGAGGCCAGCCTTGGCAGCATAGTGAAACCCTGTCTCTCCCAAAAAAATATATAAAATTAGCTGGGTGTGGTGGTGTACACCTGTGGTCCCACCTACTTGGGAGGCTGAGGTAGGAGGGTCACTTGGGCCTGGGAAGGGGAGATTGCAGTGAGCCGAGATTGCACCACTGCATTTCAACGTGGGTGACAGAGTGAGACCCTGTCTCAAAAATAAAAAATAAAAAACAAAGGAAGCTTGACATAAGCCACATTGCAGCATGCAAAGGAGTAAATGTGAGGGAGGTGAGGAAAGAAATGATGAAGATAGACTTCGTAGACGTTCATAATCTGTGGATGATTGTAATTTTATTCCTTTTTTTTCAATTCTTATGCCTTTCATTTCTTTTTGTAATTCTTCATTTACTGGATAGGGCCTTCAGGACAATGTTGCATAGAAGCTGAGATGGTAGGAATTCATGTTCATCCCTGATTAAAAAAAAAAACAAAAAGGCATACCTCTAACTTCTAATGATTCACTGTTAAGAATGGTATATAACAAATACCATTTACCAGATTTAAAGAGTTTCCTTTCATATATTGTTGAAATTTTTTTATCATTAAAGGGTGTTGAGTTTTATTAGATGTTCTTTGGTGTCTATTAAAAGGGTTGTATGGTTTTTTAAATTTGCTAAGCTGGTAAATGATATATTTGGACTTTTTCCAGCGCCAAGCCGGCCATCCTTGTGTACTTGGAATAATCCTAATTTGGTTATGATGTATTATCTTTAACATTCTTCTCAATTTGGTTTCCTTTGGATTTTAGTATCTATTTCAGTATGTATGTTTATAAGTAAGATTGACTTGTAATTTTCTTTTTTTGTTCTGTCCTCATCAGGGTTTAATATCAGGGTTATACTGACCTCATAAAGTGAGTTTAGGAGTATTCCCTCTTTTGCTGTTTTGTGTAAAATTGAAATGATCTGTTCCTTGAAAATTCAGAACTTTCTTATAAAACCACCTTATCTTTGTGAAGTTTTTTTTAAACTACTAACTACATATATTTAATGTTTCTAGGATTATTTTAGTTTTCTACTTCTTTTTGGGTCTGTTTTGACAAGTTATATATTTTTAGGAATTCTTTTAAGTTTTGAAATGTATTATAAAGGTATTTATAATTTTCTTTCTTTTTTTTAACTTAGGTTGGATCTGTAATTATATATCTTTCCTAAACTTTTTCCATTTTCTTTTTTCTAATACTGACTTGGATATCTCCAAAGAAATTTCTTTTCAAATGAATCTCAGTCCCTCCCTATAAGTCTCATTAAAGCTTTTTTTGATTACTTTTCAAAGAATGGTCTTTAATTTCTTATCTATTGCATCTTTTTAAAAATTACATATCTGTATCAGCTTTTTGAGTTTTATTTTTTTCTTTAGAACATTTATTATCTTCTGTCTTTTGAACCTGGATAATTCAAAATTTTTCCTTTCCGGATTTCTAGTTGTATATTTCGTAGTTCTAGTATTTTGTAATTTCTTGAATGTATCACTGTTAGCTTTAGCCGTTGGTTTATTTTTTAGACTCTTAATATTGTATTTTTGTAGACTCCATCTTTCCAGCCTAAAGACTGCTTATGAATGGAGTCTGGGTACTATCCCCCTAACATTTAAAACACCTAAAATGTACAGAAGGTTTGGACGACTTCCAAGTTTTTTCTCTGAGCCACCTCGTCCTGTTTCCACTGCTTGGCATTTCTGTTTCTTTTCCTCACCTACTGCTCACCTTCTTCCTCTTTTTCCTTCATTACTTTCTTTTCTATTCTTGAGTGGTAGAAGAATGACCGTCATTCCCTTGTTTCCTTTTCCATCTTTTTTCTTTCTCCCTTGTTTTCTCTCTCCTACACTTTGAGGATTTTTCCATCTGCTCAATGTATTCATCTCCCCCTTTCCTTCTTCTCAGAACCTTGGCCCCAACACCAAAGAGGAAAAAGCCAGGATAACCTGTGTCTGGTTTTCTTTAGATGCTCAAAGGTTCACCATTGTTTACCCCATGATCTGTGTTATTCTTTATGCAGACCAGCTGAAGACAGAGTCAGGGAGAGTGTGGGGAAAGCCAGGGAAGAAGACATAAATATAGAACTCAAACCTGCTATTATGTAGGGTCCCCATGCATAGGTTTCGGTAACAGGGACCCTTTTCTTGCTCTTTGACTCTGGTCAACTTACTCCAAGGCTGACGCTCTTTTGTGTAACACGGAGTCGTTAACACAGACTCTTTCTATATCACAGGTTGCTGTGACATTCAGATGCAATAAGGGGAAACCCGTCAGTTTCCATGTTTTCTTCTCACGAAAATATCTTAAAAGGAACTTGTGCACAATTCAGGGAGAGAAACGGAGCAAAACTGGTTTGTGGCATGGTGTGTTGGATGAGAAAAACCCCGATGGGAAGCAGCAGGTGGTGATGGAAATAACAAGAAGCACAGTGGTTATGCTCAGTGGTCAAGAGAGATGCAGGGGAGATGTCTTTCCCCTGGGAGAGGGGAGCTCATAACCGCCCAGGCTGCAGACATGGACACACTGTTACACACAGTGGCAGGGGAGATACTATGCTCCAGTGACAACATGCTACATGCTATGCTCTGGTGACATCACCTGTTCTTTTGCCTAATTATTTGCTACATTCAGGACACTGGGCCTTTTTGAGTTTACTTGAGAAATCAGCCCTCACTTATAATAATGTTTCTGTGAGGGAGATTTTTGTTGTTGTTTTTCTGGGTTCTGAACAGCTGGATTAGAAATTATTTGTGAGCATAATTCTTGGTAAATTTCTTTTACTTTTTCTTTTTTTTTTTCAAGATGGCGTATCACTCTGTCGCCCAGGCTAGAGTGCAGTGACATGATCTCTGCTCACTGAAACCGCCGCCTCCCGGGTTCGAGCGATTCTCCTGCCTCAGCCTCCCAAGTAGCTGGGATTACAGGCGCATGCCACCATGGCTGGTTAATTTTTGTATTTTTAGTAGAGATGGGGTTTCGCCATGTTGGCCAGGCTGGTGACGAACTCCTGACCTCAGGCGATCCACCTGCCTCAACTTCCCAAAGTGCTGGAATTACAGGTATGAGCCACTGTGCCTGGCCAAAGTTTCTTACTTGTGTTAGAAATTATTTAATTTTGAATATTTTATTTATTTGTGGTATTTGCGTTAAGGACTAGTTATTTAAAATCCCAAAGTCACAGAATCGGTATTAGATTGTAGAGCATCTGGTCTGATGGTCTTCAGAGGTTTTATTGGCAGTGGAGGCAGGATGTGGATGCCAGTATATAAGACTGATGAAAGTAAAAGCACCCGTTCATCCACTGTGGTACCTCCATAGAACAGTTTGAAAGTGATTTATTCTTTATTTTACAGAGGAGGCTAGGGCCAGGAAGAGAGTGCCATTTACTTGCCCAAGCATATGTAGCTAGGAGAAGGCAAAACTTAGAACTGAATCCAGCATCCTGCCTCCAAATTTAATGCCAAAGAACAGCCCAACTATATCATACATGCCTAGAATTAGGAAAAGTCATTAGACAGCCCAAGCGGATGTGGCCATCCATATAAGCTACTTTCGCAATTGGACCAAAGGATGCCACATTTAGAAATAAGATAAGCAGATGGCCAAGAGTATTGAAATGTCTTCTGATTTTGCACAGAATACTTGTGTTCCAGGTTCTTAACAGGAAATTGCTGTCCATCTTTTTGTGAAGATTTTGCTTGGTAGAAGTCGCATTTTGGGAAAATATAGAAGTAGTCTATTTCCTAAGATTCCTTATCTTAACGTTAAACTGGACTGTCAGAATGCTATAGCCTGGACTGTATTTTCTTGGTTTTTCAGAAAAATGGCCCTCACTGAATTGTAAGTTGGAGTTATACCCTCAATTTTTGTTGAAGGGCATTTCAAAAAATATTAGCCTTAATGACATGATTATTTTGCCCTCTAATACTCTTATTCCCCTTTATATAATCCTGGATGAGAAATTAGAGCTAAGGGCAAAGAGGGAGTTTCTTTTCTCCAAGGAACAGTTGGTGGTTTTTTTTTCATGGTGGACAATTAAAAGAGCATAATTGATTGTATTTCTCTTTCTGTTTTGGCCTTAAGAGAATTCAAAGCCTGATTTGTGGTTCATCCACAGTTTCTGTGTAGGCTTCATCACTGGTAGGTCCTGCGTCAATCCCTGTTGGGAACTGTATTGTATTTTCGTAGTCTCACAATTTGGCAATCACTAGATTACAACATTCTCTTGTGAATTAATTGAATATGGTTGTGCCCCAGGGTGCATTCCCGTATGCTGATTACATTTTGGGTTTTTTTTTCTGCAAGTAGTATTAAGTAAATAGTTGTTAAAATGTTAGGAATAGGCCGGACGCGGTGGCTCACGCCTGTAATCCCAGCACTTTGGGAGGCGGAGGTGGGCTTGAGGTCAGGAGTTCGAGACCAGCCTGGCCAACATGGTGAAATTTTTTTTGCTACTAAAAGTACAAAAAAATTAGCCGGGTGCAGTGACGTGTGCCTGTAATTCCAGCTACTTAGGAGGCTGAGGCAGGAGAATCGTTTGAACCCGGGAGGCGGAGGTTGCAGTGAGCCAAGATCACGCCACTGCACTCCAGCCTGGTCAACAGAGTGCGACTCCGTTTCAAAAAAAGTGTTGGGAATATATTTTTACCTTATGCTATGGTTTTATTTTATGTCAAGAATATAGACATTTTGATAGTGACTTTGTTGTAGATAATGTCAAGGACCCAAGTAAAAATACATGGCAAATATTGCAATCGGAGTGTTTTGGGGTTTTGTTGGTGTGTTAATATGAGTCATCCTAACTATTTTAGTCCAATATTTGGAGGAAAAAGTTTTATTTTTTCTGTTTTTGGTAAAATATATGTATGATTTACCATCTTAACCATTTTTAAGTGTGTTGTTCAGTGGCAAACCTTACAAGATTGTGGGTGGGGAGGATCATATGAGCTAGTACACCACATACTTAGCACAGCACCTGGTGTAAAGTAAACATACATACTGACAAAACTTGGGAAGCACTGCTTTAACATATTTGCAGTGTTTTCTTCAGATAGACATATAACCTCCTAAGTTGTGATTCCAGCACATTTAAATTTTTTACCTCGGTTTGAGAACCATGAAAACACTTGTCAAAACAGAATAAAATATCAAAATTCTAAAAAAGCAAAGTGATTGTCTTTCTGGGCTTAACAATGTTTACCATATACAGAAAGCTATTTTCAGAGACAGAGCTGAAGGCATGTAAAAAGCGGAGCTGGAAATCACGGAATAAATGTACAGTGGAATAGTCCTTTGTAAAAAGGAAAGAACTGCTTATAGTTGCAACAACATGGGTGAATCTAAAGAACATTATACTAGTAAAAAAAGCTGGATACAAAAGAGTACACATACTGCATGATTCCATTTATTTGAAGTTCAAAAACAGACAAACCTAAACCATGGTTATTGAAGTCAGAGCAGTGGTTGCCTGGGCAGGGGGTGGAGAGAAGGGGGAGAGTGACTGTGAAAGGGGCACATAGGGGAGAGTGACCGTGAAAGGGGCACGTGAGAACTTGGGGAAGAGAGGTAATGGAAATGTCCTGTATCTTGATGGTGGTGCTAGTTACATGGCATATATATTTGTAAAAGCTTACTGAATCATACACTTAAAATAAAGGTATTGTATGTAATTCAAATAAAGTTTATTTAAACAATTAGTTGCTATGGTGTTACTTCTGTTACATATAACTGTTTCTAGCTATTTTCATCAGCAAAACTATCAATTGCAGAGCCCCTGAATAACTTCTGAAAACAAGATTTGTTTAGATTATGATTAAACTTCCCTGCTTTTAAAAATGATTATTTACCTCTGGTGGCGTATCTCAAAAAAAACTATTTATTTTGAGGATATGTAAAATACACAAATCTGTGGCTAGTGATTATGTAAGAGTAAGCTATTTTTAGGTCGAAGCTTTGCAACCATGATGAGACAGGAGTGTGCTTAAATTCTCAGATTGGGCTCCCATACCAGACATCTGAGAAAGTCATATGTTCTGCAGTATTTAAGAGGACCTTGCAGACATCGTTTTGCATCTGATGCATTGCCAATCTGATGCAAAATTTGATGATGCAAATATCACTTCCTAAGTAGGCATATTTTAAAATATTTTGCTAATTATAGAATTATGAGATATATATGGAAGATATACAGGAGTATACAGAATGCTATTTTAGAGCTTATAGAGAAGAATATGAAAACCAGGTCCCAGCAACCACCAGCAGGATTTTGGTGTGCCTTAGCTTATTCATATGGGTGTGCAAACACAAATACAATGCACATTGCTGTTTAATACTTTACATCATTTTCAGTAATATCAGAGTGAGTATTTTTCTTTGAAAAACACCTATTCTTTGAAAAAATTTTTTATTTTTTATTTTTTGAGACAAAGTCTTGCTCTGTCGCCCAGGCTGGAGTGCAGTGGCATGATCTCGGCTCACTGCAGAGGTCTCAGCTCACTGCAGCCTTAACTTCCCTGGGTCAGATGATCGTCCCAACTCAGCCTTCCTCATAGCTGGGACCACAGGCATGCACCACCACACCCGGCTCATTTTTGTATTTTTTGTAGAGATGGGGTTTTGCCCTGTTGCCCAAGCTGGTCTCAGACTCCTGGGCTCAAGTAATCTGCCCATCTCCACCTCCCAGAGTGCTGGGATTACGGGTGTGAGCCATCGTGTCCAGCCCAAAAATGTTTTTAAGGCTGCATATGAAATGTATTATTGTTTTAACTTCCATTGTCAATATATGAGTGGTTTTTTTACTATGCCCTTCCTATTGCTAAATGCTATCATTTTTATAGCTTTATTGACGTATAATTGATGTACAATAAACTCCACGTATTTAAACTGTTATTGAATGAGTTTTGACATGTGCTTGCACTAGTGAAACTGTCACCACAGTCGAAATATGGAATACTTCTATTCCTTCCAAAAGTTCCTTACTGCCTCTTTGTAATACCCCTTATTCTTTCTTCCACCCCCGTCCACAGGCAAGTATTGATCAGCTTTTTATCACTAGACATTGGCAGGAATTTTCTAAAATTTTATAGTAATAGAATCATATCGTATGCACTTTTGGGAGTGGGTTCTGGCTTCTTTAACTCAGCATAGTTATTTTGAGGTTCATCCATGTTGTTGAATGTATCAATAGTTAACTCCTTTTTATTGCTAAATAATATTCCATTTTGTGGCTGTACCACAGTTTATCCATTCACATGTTGATGGATATTTAGGTTGTTTCCAGTTTGGGGATATTATAAATAAAGCTATGAATATTTGTATATACAAGTATTTATGTGGTCATAAGCTTTTATTTTTCTTATGTAAATATCTAGTAGAATGGCCAGGTCATATGATGAATGCATGTTTGTCTTTTTTTTTTTTTTTTTTTTTTGAGTTCTTTTAAACTTTGGGGGAAAATGCGATAGAATTCACATAACATAAAATTCACTCTTTTGAGCATACAATTCAGTGGCATTAATACTTCACAGTGTGCAGTTATCACCTCTGTCTTACTCCAAAACATTTTCATCATTTGAAAAGGAACCCTGTACCCATTAAATACTCCTTGTCTGTCTGGTACCCCATCCCCAGTCCCTGAAAACCACAAATCTGCTTCTTCTCTATGGATTTGCCTGTCTTGAACATTCCATGTAAATGGAATTATACAATATGTGAGCTTCTGTGTCTGGCTTTCTCCCTTAGCCTAATGTTTTTGAGGTTCATGCGCATTGTAGCATGTATAAGCACTTTGCCTTTGATGGCTAAGAAGTGTGGTATATATATATCACATTGTACATCCACTTATGGGCATTTGGGCTGTTTCTACCTTTTGGCTGTTGCAAATAGTAATGCTGTGAATGTTTTTGCAAGTATTTGAGCATTTGTATTCAATTCTTTTGGGTATATACCTAAGAGTAGGATTCCTGGGTTATATGGTGGTTCTGTGTTTAACATTTTAAAGAACCACCATACTGTTTTCCACAGTGGCTGACATTTTACATTCCCATCAGCAATATGCAAAGTTCTACTTTCCCCACATTCTTGTGAACACTTATTTTCTTTTTTTTAAAAAAAAATTATAGCCATTCTAGTAGGTGTGAAGTGGTATCTCATTGTGATTATGATTTGCATTCACCTGTTGAACTCATCTTTTCATGTGCTTACTGGCTGTCTTTTTTGGACCCTGAGTCCTTTACCCATTTTTTAATTGGATTGTTTGTCATCTTATTGCCCAGCGTAGAGTTCCTTACGTAATTGTGTATATATGCTAGATACTAGACCCTTGTTAGATATATGATTTGCAAATACTTCCTTCCATTTCTTAGATTGTCTTTTTACTTTGTTGATAGTGTTCCTTTATGCATCAAAGTTTTAAATTTTTGTTGTTTGTGCTTTTGGTGTATTTTTTTTTTTTAACTAAACTGAAATTTCTCTAAATTACTTTTTATCCAAAAGCCATATCAGAATAGTCCGTGGTGCTTTATAAAAGCATTACATGTATCAGTGTATTACCATCTAGCAAAAAACCCCAAACCAATAACATTAGCCTAAATTAGAGATTTATATTTCTTTCACTGTAAAGAAAATGAGAGGCGGGCAGTCTGGGCCTGTATGGCAGTTTCAGGTGTTAGGGGCTGTTCCTACTGTCAGATTTTCGTCAGCAGGAAGGAGGACGGGGCAGAAAAAGGGGTATACCCTTCCCTTTAATTAGATCTACTATCCTCTGCACAATATTTCCATTCTTCTTGGCCAGAACTTAGTCATTTGTCTATAGCTGACAGATAGATGGAGAAATAATGGTCTTTTAGCTGGAGGGCAAAAGGTAAAACTTGGGGCTCTTACTAATGACAAAGGGGAGAAATAGCTATTGGGAGAAATTAGCAGTCTCTGTCACAAGGCACAGGCCTTGTTCATTCTTGGAAATCCTGATTAAGTAGAGCACGTTCCAGGGTCCATTCCAGGTGCTAGGATACAATTGTGCACAAATATTTAATACGGAGTTAAAAAGATGTCATTTTAGACCGGGCGCAGTGGCTCTCGCCTGTAATCCCAGCACTTTGGGAGGTTGAGGCGGGTGGATCACGAGGTCAGGAGATCGAGACCATGGTGAAACCCCGTCCCTACTAAAAATACAAAAAATTAGCCGGGCTCAGTGGCGGGTGCCTGTAGTCCCACTACTCGGGAGGCTGAGGCAGGAGAATGGCGTGAACCTGGGAGTTGGAGCTTGGAGTGAGCCGAGATTGCGCCACTGCACTCCAGCCTAGCAATAGAGCGAGACTCTGTCTGATAAAAAAAAAAAAAAAAAAAAAAAAAAAAAAAAGATGTAATTTTAAAAATAGACTTTAAAAAATTACAGAATTTTAGCAAGTAGGTTGATTTAGATTTTTACCATTTTTATATAGTTTACATTGATTTATTGTATTACATTAAAATATATTGGCAATATATTTAATGTCTACCACTATGAGGCAATTTAGCATTCTGTTCTTTTTTCATTTTTAATTTTTGTGAGTACATAGGTGTATATAAGGGGTACATGAGATATTTTAATGCAGGCATACAATGCGTAATAATCACATGGAAAATGGGATAGCCATTCCCTCAAGCATTTATCCTTTGTGTTACAAACAATGCAATTATAAAGTGTGCAATTAAACTATTTTGACTATAGTCACCCTGTTGTGCTATCAAATATCAGGTATTATTCATTCTTTCTATTTTTTTCTTTTGTATCCATTAACCATCTCCACATTCCCCCCACCCTGCCCCACTACCCTTCTCAACCTCTGGTAACCAGCCTTCTCATCTCTATCTCCATGTGTTCAATTGTTTTGATTTGTAATTCCCACAAATAAGTGAGAACGTGCAATGTTTGTCTTTCTGTGCCTGGCTTATTTCACTTAATGACAATGTCCAGTTCCATCCATGTTGTTGCAAATGATAGGATCTTGTTCTTTTTTTATGGCTGAGTAGTACTCCATTGTGTGTAAGTACCACATTTTCTTTATCCATCCGTTGATGGACACATTAGGTTGCTTCCAAATCTTGGCTATTGTGAACAGTGCCACAGCAAACACGGGAGTGCAGATATCTCTTCTGTATACTGCTTTTCCTTTTTTTGGGAATATACCTAGCAGTGGGATTGCTGGGTCGTATGGGGCAGCTTTATGTTTAGTTTTTTGAGAAACCTCCAAACTGTTCTTCCTAGTGGTTGTACTAATTTACATTCTCACCAACAGTGTTCCCCTTTCTCCACATCCTCGCCAGCATTTGTTACTGCCTGTCTTTTGGAGATAAGCCATTTTAACTGGGATGAGATGATACCTCATCGTAGTTTGATTTGCATTTCTCTAATCAGTGATATTGAGCACCTTTTCATATGCCTGTTTTCTGTTTGTATGTCTTCTTTTGAGAAATATCTGCTCAAATCTTTGACTCATGTTTTAATAGCGTTATTAGATTTTTTTCGTGTAGAGTTGTTTGAGCTCCTTATATATTCTGGATATTCATCCCTTGTCAGATGGGTAGTTTGCGAATATTTTTTATAATTTTGTGGGTTGTCTCTTCATTTTGTTGATAGTATCCTTTGCTGTGCAGAAGCTTTTTAACTTGATGTGTTTCCATTTGTCCATTTTTCTTTGGTTGTCTGTGCTTTTGGGGTATTACTAAGAAATCTTTGCCCAGACCAATGTCCTGGAGAGTTTCTCCAGTGTTTCCTTATAGTAGTTTCATAGTCTGAGGTCTTAGATTTAAGTCCTTAATCCATCTTGATTTGATTTTTGTATGTGGCAAGAGATAGGGGTCTAGTTTCTTTCTTTTGCATATGGATATCCAGTTTTTCCAGTACCACTTATTGAAGAGACTGTCTTTTCTCCAATATATGTTCTTGGTACGTTTGCTGAAAATTAGTTCAGTGTGAGTGTGAGGATGTGTTTCTGGGTTCTCTATTCCATTCCATTGGTCTATGTGTCTGTTTTTATGCCAGTACCGTACTGTTTTGGTTACTGTAGCTCTGCACTATTAATTTGAAGTCAGGTAATGTGATTCCTCCAGTTTAGTTCTTTTTGCTTGGGATACTTTTGGCTATTTTGGGTCCTCTGTGGTTCCACATAAATTCTAAAATTGTTTTTTTCTATTTCTGTGAAGAATGTCATTGGCATTTTGATAGGGATAGCATTGAATCTGTAGATTGCTTTGCATAGTATGGACATTTTAACAGTACTCATTTTCCCAGTCCATGAACATGGAATGTCTTTCCTTTTTTTTTTTTTGCATTCTCTTCAGTTTCTTTCATCAGCGTTTTATAGTTTTCACCATGGAGATCTTTCACTTCTTTGGTTAACTTAATTCCTAGGTATTTAATTTTATGTGTGGCTATTGTAAATGGGATTACTTTTTAAGTTTCTTTTTCAGATATTCACTTTTGGCATGTAGAAATGCTACTGATTTTTGTATGTTGATCTTGTATCCTGCAACTTTACTGAATTTGTTTATCAGCTCTAATAGTTTTTTGGTGTAGTCTCCAGGTTTTTCCAAATAAAAGTTCATATCATCTGCAAACAAGGATAATTTGACTTCTTCCTTTCCAATTTGGATACCCTTTATTTCTTTCTATTATCTGATTGCTCTAGCTAGGACTAACAGTACTATGTTGTGTAATAGTGGTGAAAGTGAACATTTGTTGTGTTCCACATCTTAAAGGAAAGTCTTTCAGTTTTTCCTCATTTAGAATGATACTAGCTGTGGGTCTGTCATGGCTTTTATTATGTTGAGGTGTGTTCCTTCTATACCCAGTTTTTTGAGGGTTTTTGTCATAAAGGGATGTTGAATTTTATCAAATACATTTTCAGCATCAGTTGAAATGGTCATATGGTTTTTTCATCAGTTCTGTTGACATGATGTATGACACTGGTTGATTTGCATATGCTGCACTATCCCTGGGATAAATCCCACTTGTTTATGACGAATGATCTTTTTAACATATTGTTGAGTTCAGTTTGCTAGTATTTTGTCAAGGATTTATGCATCAGTATTCATCAGAGAATGAATATTGGCCTGTAGTTTTCTTTTTGTGATGTGTCTTTGGTTTTGGTATCAACATGTGGATTCAAAAATCTGAGACAGGTCTCAGTTAATTTAGAAAGTTTTACCAGGCATGGTAGCTCATGCCTGTAATCTCAGCACTTTGGGAGGCTGAGGCGGGTGGATCACTTGAGGCTAGGAGTTCGAGACCAGCCTGGCCAACATGGCAAAACCCTGTCTCTACTAAAAATACAGAAATCAGCCAGGTGTGGTGGCGCATGCCTGTAATCCCAACTACTTGGGGGGCTGAGGCAGGAGAATCACTTGAACCCAACTACTTGGGGCGTTGGGGAATCACTCCCAACTACTTGGGAGTTAGAAGTTGCAGTGAGCAGAGAGCGCACCACTGCGCTCCAGCCTGGGCGACAGCAAGACTCCATCTCAAAAAAAAAAAAAAAAAATTAGAAAGTTTATTTTGCCAAATTTGAGGACGCGCACCCATGACACAGCCTCAGGAAGTTCTGACAACATGTGCCTGAAGGTGGTCAGAGCACAGTTTGGTTTTATACATTTTAGGGAGACTTGAGACATCAATCAACATATGTAAGATGAACATTGGTTCAGTCTGGAAAGGTGGGAAGACTGGAAGGAGGGAAGAGGCTTCCAGGTCATAGGTAGATAAGAGACAAATGGTTTCATTCTTTTGAGTTTGTGATTAGCCTCTCCAAAGTAGATAATCAATTATGCATTTATCTTAGTGAGGACAGGGGACACTTTGAATAGAGTGGGAGGCAGGCTGGCCCTAAGCAGTTCCCATCTTGACTTTTCCCCTTAGTTTAGTAATTTGGGGGCCCCAAGATTTATTTTCCTTTCACGGCTGTAATGCAATGAGTTTGGAAGTATTCTCTTCTCTATTTTGTGGAATAGTTTGAGTACAATTGATATTAGTTCTCCTTTCAATGTTTGGTAGAATTCAGCAGTGAAGCCTTGAGGTCCCAGGCTTTTCTTTACTGGGAGACTTTTTGTTATGGCTTCAATCTCGATACTTGTTATTGATCTATTCAGGTTTTCAATTTCTTCATGGTTCAATCTTGGTGTAGGTTGTATGTGTCTAAGAATTTATCCATTTCCTCTAGATTTTCCAATTTATTGGCACATAGTTGCTCATAGTAGCCACTAATGATCCTTTGGATTTCTGTGGTATCCGTTTTAATGTTTCCATTTTCATCCCTGATTTTATTTATTTAGGTTTTCTCCCTTTTTTTCTTCTTTAGTCTGGCTAAAGGTTTGTCGATTTTGTTTGTCTTTTCAAAAAACCATCTTTTTGTTTCATTGATCTTTTGTATTTTCCTCACTTAAGTTTCATTTATTTCTGCTCTGATCTTTATTATTTCTTCTGTTGATTTATTCTACTGATTTATTATTTCTTCAACTGATTTGTTTTGCTCTTGCTTTTCTAGTTCTTTAAGATGAATCGTTAGGTTATTCGTTTGAAGTTTTCCTTTTTTTTTTTTATGTAGGCACTTAGAGCTGTAAATTTCTCTCTTAGTACTGCTTTTGCCATATCTCATAGGTTTTGGTGTGTTGTGTTTCTCTTATCATTTGTTTTAAGAAATTTTTCAATTTCTTAATTTCCTCATTGACCCACTGGTCATTCAGGAGCATATTGTTTAATTTCCATGTTTGTATAGTTTCCAAAATTCCTCGTGTCATTGATTTCTACTTTTATTCCATTGTGATCAGAAGATACTTGATATTATTCTTTTTTTGAATGCTTTAAGACTTGTTTTGTGGCCTAACATATGGTCTGTCTTTCAGAATGATACATGTACTGAGGAAAAGAATGTGTATTCTGTAGCCATTGGATGAAATGTTCGGTAAATATCTATTAGATCTGTTTGTTTTGTAGTGCAGATTAAGTCTGATGTTTCTTTGCTGATTTTCTGTCTGGAGGATCTGTCCAATGCTGAAAATGGGGTGTTGCGACCTCCGGCAATTATTGTATTGAGGTCTGTCTCTATCTTTAGCTCTAATAATATTTGATTTATATATCTGGTGCTCCAGCATTGGGTGCCTATATATTTACAATAGAAACTGCCTTTGCAAAATTATAACTGAGGAAATTATGACAGTAAAATAAGACCTAACCAACTCCATCTTCTAACATTTAAGCTGTGCTTGTTCATTCCTGGGCAGAGGTCAGACTAACTTTGGGAAGGAATTCAGCTCATGGCTTGATTCTGAAACAAAACTGACAACCGCCTTTTCCCAAAAAGACCCCCTTTTTGCCCTGGGGCCAGTCTGCCCTTGGAAGACTAACAAATTAGCTACAAGATTAGAGATTACAGTTTAGGGGTCATGCAGCCTCTGGCTCCAAGAGTCTGAACCTCCCCAAATTCCTCCTGGGGATAACATCATCATTGTAAAACCTAAGATCAGTGCTTGAGATATTTTGTAGACCCTACATTGGATGGATCATCTGACACCAAAGAGACCAGTAATCTGGCTCAACCAGTTCTGCCATCCCACCCGGGAAAAGACAGCAAGAAAACCTCACTTGAACCCACTATGATTCCATCTTCAACCTGACCAATCAGCACTCCCCACTTCCCAAGCTCTTACCAGCCAAATTATCCTTAAAATCTCTGATCTCCAAATGCTAGAGAGACTGATTTGAGTAATAATAAAACTCTGGTCTCCCACACAGCCAGCTCTGTGTGAATTACTCTTTCTCCATTGCAGTTCCCCTGTTTTGATAAGTTGGTTCTGTCTAGGCAGCAGGCAAGGTGAGCCCATTGGGCGGGTACACAGTTATTACATCCTGCTGCTGGATTTACCTCTTTATCATTATATAATGACCTTCTTTGTCTCTTCTTACAGTTTGTCCTGAAATCTGTTTTGTCTGATATAATTATAGCTACCCCTGCTCTTTTTTGGTTTCCATTGACATGGAAATGTCTTTTTCTATCCCTTCGTTTTCAGTCTATGTGAACCTTTATAGGTGAAATGCATTTCCTGTAGGCACCAGATTGTGGGGTCTTGTTTTTTTCATCCATTCAGCCCCGCCCATGTCTTTTCATTGGAGAGTTTAGTCCATTTACATTCAATGTTATTATTGATAAGTAGGGACTTACTCCTGTCGTTTTGTTACTTGTTTTCTAATTGTTTTGCAGCCTTCTCTTCTTTCTTTCCTTCCTGTCTTCCTTTTAGTGAAGGTGCTTTTCTCTGGTGGTATGATTTAATTTCTTGCTTTTTATTTTTTGTGTATTGTGTATTTTTCTATTTGAGGCTACTGTGAGGCTTGCAAATACTGTCTTATAACCCATTATTTTAAACTGATGACAACGCTGATTGCATAAACAAACACGCAAAAAGAAAACTGATAAAAACTCTACACTTTTAACTTCATTCTCCCGGCTTTTTACCTTTTTTTGTTCCTTTTTATGTCTTACAATGTCTGTGTCTTGACCAGTTGTTGTTATTATTTTTGATTGGTTCATCATTTAGCCTTTCTAGCTAGGTGTAGTTTAACCACCACAATTATAATGTTATGATATTCCGTGTTTTTCTGTGTGCTTACTATTACCAGCAAGTTTTGTACCTTCAGATGACTTTTTATTGCTTGTTAATGTCCTTTTTCAGATTAAAGACCTCCTCTCAGCATTTCTTGTAGGACACATCTGGTGTTGATGAAATCCCTCAGCATTTTTTTTTTTTTTCTGGGAAGGCCTTTATTTCTCCTTCATGTTTGAAGGATATTTTTTGCAAGATATACTATTCTAGGGTAAGAGTTTTTTTCCTTCAGCACTTTAAATATATCACACCACTCTCTTCTGGCCGGTAAGATTTCCACTGAAAAGCCTGCTGCCAGACGTATTGGAGCTCCACTGAATGTTATTTGTTTCTTTTCTCTTGCTGCTTTTGGGATTCTTTCTTTATCCTTCACCTTTGGGAGTTTGATTCTTAGATGCCATGAGGTCGTCTTCTTTGGGTTAAATCTGCTTGGTGTCCTATAAACTTCTTGTACTTGAATGTTGATCTCTTTCTTAAGGTTTGGGAAGTTCTCTGATATTATCCATTTGCGTAAACTTTCTACCCCTCTTTCTCTACCTCCTCTTTAGGGCCAGTAACGCTGAGATTTTCCCTTTTGAGGCTGTTTCCTAGATCTTGTAGGCATGCTTCATCATTTTTTATTCTTTTTTGTCTCCTCTGACTATATTTTTAAGTAGCCTGTCTTCAGGCTCACTAATTCTTTCTTCCACTTGTTCCATTCTGCTGTTAAGTGACTCTGATGCATTTCTCAGTATGTGAGTTGCATTTTTCAACTCTAGAATTTCTGCTTGATTCTTTTTAATTATTTCGATCTCTTGGTTAAATTTATCTGATAGACTTCTGAATTCCTTCTCTGTGTTATTTTGAATTTTTTGAGTTTCCTCAAAAGGACTATTTTGAATTTACTTTCTGAAATGTCACATGTCCCTCTTTCTCCAGGATCGGTCCCTGCTGCCTTAGTTAGTTCATTTGGTGAAGTCATGTTTTCCTGGATGACCTTGATGCTTGCCGATGTTCTTTGGTGTCTGGGCATTGAAGAGTTAGGTATTTATTGTAGTTTTCACAGTCTAGGCTTGTACGTGCCTGTCCTTCTTGAGAAGGCTTTCCAGGTATTCGAAGGGACTTGGGTCCCAAGCCCAATAATGATGTGGTTTCTCTATACTTGTAGAGGTACTGCCTTGGTGGTCTTGGATAAGATCTGGAAGAATTCTCTGGGTTACCAGGCAGAGACTCTTGTTCTTTTTCCTTATTTTCTCCCAAACAAATAGAGTCTCTCTCTCTCTTTGCTCAGCCACCTGGAACTGGGGGTATGGTGATGCAAACACCCGTGTGGCCACCACCACTAAAACTGTTCTAGGTTAGACCTGAAGCCAGCACCACAATGGGTCTTAAGGCCCACTGTAACCACGACCTGTCTACCACCTATGGTCACTCGGGACCTCAGGGATCTACGTAGTCACCAGGTGGCAAAGCCAGCCAGGTTTTGTTCTTCCTTTCAGGGCAACAAGTTTCCCCAGGCCCCAAATAGGTCCAGAGATGTTTTCTGGGAGCCGGGGATTGGAATAAAAAACCTTAGAAATTTGCCTGATGTCCTATTCTACTGTGGCTAAGCTGACACTCAAACCCCAATATAAAGTCCTTCCCGCTCTTCCCTCCCCTTTCCACAGGCACAGGAGCCTCTCCCTGTGAGCACCACTACCACTGGCCCATGGGAGAGCTCTACCAGGCCACTGCTAATGTTCACTTAAAGGCCAAGGGCTCTTTCATTAGCTTATGGTGAATGCTGCTAGGCCTGGGACTCAACCTTCAGGGCATTGGGCTCCCCTCTGGCCCAGGGCAGGTCCAGAAGTGTTGTCCATGAGCCTAGGCCTGGACTCCGTGACACCAAGAGCCTGCTTGTTGCTCTATCTCACTGTGGCCAAGCTGGTACCTAAGGTGCAAGACAAAGTCCCTTTACCTTTCCCTCTGCTTTTTTCAGAGAGGAGTCTTTGACTATAGCCACCACAGCTGGTAATGTGTTGGGTATCACCTGAAGCCAGCAAGTCTCCGAGGCTCACCCAAGGCCCTTAGTGTAGTACCTGGTATCATTGCTGGTTATTC
Organism: Hylobates moloch; assembly: GCF_009828535.3. NCBI lineage: Eukaryota > Metazoa > Chordata > Mammalia > Primates > Hylobatidae > Hylobates > Hylobates moloch. The sequence continues at coordinate 55,365,916 of NW_026652280.1, forward strand.
AGGGCCCAAAGGCTCTTCAGTTAGCAGGTGATAAATGCTGCCAGGACTGGGTCCTTTCCTTCTAGGCAGCAGGTTCCCTTCTGGCCTAGGATGTGTCTAGAAATGTCGTCTGGAGGCTGGGTGCAGTGGCTCATACCTGTAATCCCAGGGCTTTGGGAGGCTGAGGCGGGTGGTTCACCTGAGGTTAGGAGTTCGAGACCAGCCTGGCCAACATGGCAAAACCCCATCTCTACTAAAATCATTAAATTACCTGGGTGTGGTAGCGCGCACCTGTAATTCCAGCTACTCAGGAGGCTAAGGCACGAGAATTGCTCAAACCTGGGAAACAGAGGTTGCAGTGAGCCAAGATCATGCCACTGTACTCTTGCCTGGGCGATGGAGTGAGACTTCATCTCAAAAAAAAAAAAAAAAAAAAGAAGAAGAAACGCTGTCTGGGAGCTAAGGCCTGGAATGGGGGTCCCACAATTCTGCCCAGCATCCTATCTTGCTATGGCTGGCTGAACTGGTATCCTAGATGCATGACAAAGTCCTCTCTACTCTTTGCCCTCTTCTCCTTAAGCAGAAGGAAAGAGACACTTTCATCTCTGTCTGCTGTGCTGCCTGGGGTTGGGGGAGGGATGGTGCAATCACTTCTTTAGCCACCTTGGCCAGTGACTTCCTAGGTCAGGTGCCATCTAGTCCTCTAGCTGTCAGCCCAGCCCAGCATTAGAAGTTGCCTAGGAATTGCAGTCCATGTGTCCTAGACTGCCTTTCAAGTTTACCTAGGACCCCAGAGCACTTCGGCCACGGGTGACGAAGCTTGCCAACAAACTCGAGTTCTGACCACTGAGATGGGTGATTCTCTGGCTAGGGCTGGTCCAGATGCTCCTGTGTGTGTGGGTGCTGGCTGAGCCCAGCCTGGCTTTGCTCTCCACTATGACAGGGGAGCAGTGAGTTCAATGTAATGTCCCCCAGTTGCTGTACTCTGCAAGTGCAGATACTCTCCATGCTGTACAGCTGTTGCCAGGGGATAAGGGAGGGTTGGTGTTGGTGATTCAAGACTGTCTGTTGGACCCTCCTCAATACCTTTTTCAGAGATATGAAACCAGGTACTGTGATTTCTCACCTGATTTTTGGTTCTTGTGATGGTGCTTATCTGTGTGCAGATACTTGTTAAAATTTGGTGTTCCTATGACAGGTACAAAGGGTGTAAGCTTCTATTCCGCCATCTTGCTCTGCCAACATTGTTTTTTAATTTACGTGATGATACATAAAACCCTTTTGAATTTTTAAATACATTATACCATAATCTGAAAAAATTTGGAAATTACACATGGACATGCATGGTACTTTTAGGAATATAATCCTCTAAGTGCTACTTCTGGATTGTAAACTGTACATGGTAATGGAAATTTTAAATTTCTGTGGAAGTTCCTTATGTGAGAGTTATAACCAGCATTAAGTAGTTCAACTTTGCAGTTGAAGAGCAAACGGTTGTGAGACTTGCATCAAATTATTTTAAATGCCAGAGCCATTAACAAAGCATTGGAATAAATGTGTATTGAATCCACTATTGGTAGCATACTGTGGGAGTGAACACTACTTTTATTTCAGAAGACACGTTCATCTTATCTGCTTTGTAAAAGACATGTAAAAACTAAAACGTATTTGTTAAATTGTTATTTGTGTATAGTGCTAGTCTTCCGTTGATTTTATGAGAAGTTATTTTTAAATCATTGACAAAAATAAGTGTCAAATATTCTGGGTTTATATTGATTTTTCCAAGTATCATTATCACCTTGTTTATAAAATGCCCCATTTATTTACCAAGTCTTTCTTCTGTTCCCCCAAGTATTTAGGGGCTCTGTCCTAGATTTGGGGTTATCTCCAAATTCTACCCTGATTTAAATGTCTGAAGATACAGTTTGGAAGTAATTGATCTAACAGATTGTTAGCAGAAAGTGATGTTGAACAAGCTTCATTGAGGCCATTCTATTTGTAGCGTGGTCAGTACGTCAAAAACCAAATAAGTTCTTATCTTCTTTCCCATGGAGGAGCTTAAGTGAAGAGATATGCAGAGGTCATTCTGAGTGGCATTTCCTTTTCTTTGCTTGAACCAGGTTGAAGAAGATGGCCATGCCCATAAGAAAGGGGCATTTTTAGTGGTGCCACAGGCCAATCACAGTCGGCTATAACCAATGGGAAAATGTGCTGGGTTGACCAAGTTAGTGTTCATAAGGCTTTGTAGGGCCTTGAGACTCATTTTTCATTTCTAATCTCAGAATGAACTTATGTATAATGTCAAGAGACTAGAGGCTTCTTACTTCATCACCTGTCGGAATCAATTAGGTTGAGGACATCTTCGTCTGTTTCTTATTCTCTTTATTCCTTATATGCTCTGAGATAGCAGAAGCAATTAGAAGAAAACTTGGTTACACGTACTCACCTATCTGAATCTGTGCACATACTCATTGCATTTCTCCTGCAACTAAGGATGGACTGTCTGAGCCTTTAGCAAAGGCCAACTGTATACTAGTGGATTAGATCTCCTCCCTTTTTGACAAAGTTGAGAACATTATTCCAGCAATTCTCCCCTCTCACTTCTGCAAACATAATCCCATTTCAGTTGAACCTTTCCTATCCATGTAAAAGCAATCCGGGTTGTCTTCCGTAATGAAAACTTCATTGACCCCACAACCCCTTCCAGCAACTGCCCTACCTTTCTCCTTTTTTAAGCAAAAATTTTTTTAAAAGAATTTTACTCTTTTTTTAGTTTTTAAAATAACCTCTGTAACCAACGTCCTCTTGTAGGCTAGGCGTGGTGTGGCTTTACCTGTAATCCCAGCACTTTGGGAGGCCAAGGTGGGTGGATTGTTTGAGTCCGGGAGTTCAAGACCAGCCTGGGCAACATGGCAAAACCCTGTCCCTATTAAAAAAAAAAAAAAAAAAAATTAGCCAGGCATGGTGATGTGCTCCTGTAGTCCCAGATCCTCGGGAGGCTGAGGTGGGAGGATCACTTGAGCCCAGGAGGCAGAGGTTGTGGTGAGCTGAGATCACACTGCATTCCAGACTGGGTGACAGAGTAAGATCCTGTCTCAAACAAACAAACAAACAAACACCTCTTGTCCAACAAAAACCTTCTTAAGAACAGGTTGTACTCGCTCTCTCTTATCTCTCTTGACCCATAGGGCATCGCCTCCAGCATCCTCGCGACACTTCACTGAAGCTGCCCTTGTCAAGTTCACTCTTGACCTTCATATCGCCAGTACAGTGGTCTTGTCTTAGTTCTTGAAGCAGTTGATCTCTCATCAGTGTTTGACAGTTAATCACTTTTTCCTCCTTGAAATACCTCTTTGAGGCTTCCAGGACACCACACACAACTGGTTTCTCTGTCTCTCTTTTTTTTGCTTTCCTTTGCTGACTCTTTCTCAGCATTTCTACTAGGGTTCAGTCTATGGCGTTCTTCACATTTCTGTCTCACTTTCTCCCTTAATGATGCTATTTAGTCTTTTAATTTTATTTATTTCTATTTTTAAAATTTAATTTTAAAAACTTAATTTTATTTATTGTTTGAGACACAGTCCTTGTAAGTTGCCCAAGCCAAAACATGGAGTCATCCTTGATTTCCCTTTTTTCTTATATCACATAGTCTATCAGCAAATCATTTGGGCCTTCAAAATATATCCAGAATCTGACCACTTCTCATTACTTCTCTTGCTATCTCTTACCCATCTCTTATTCTAGTTATTGAAGTATCTCTTAAGCGATCTTCTTTTTTTTTTTTTTGGAGACAGAGTCTCACTCTGTTGCCCAGGAGTGCCGTGGTACGATCTTGGCTTACTGCAACCTCCACCTCCCTGGTTCAAGTGATTCTCCTGCCTCAGCCTCCCAACTAGCTGGGATTACAGGCGTGCACCACCACGCCTGGCTAATTTTTGTATTTTTTTAGTAGAGATGGGGTTTTGCCATGTTGGTCATGCTGGTCTTGAACTCCTGACCTCGGGTGATCCACCTGCCTCAGCCTCCCAAAGTGTCGGGATTACAGAGGTGAGCCACTGTGCCCGGCCCCTAAATTTTTGTTCTTTAATGAGTGTCATTGTTTAGTGCTAGGAAGGACTGAAAAAGGTTTCCGGAGCATAGGGGAATCAATTACACTTGAAAAGGCAGTGATGAGATGGGACGGAAGGAGGACGTTAGAGAGTCAACGAAAACCCTGAAATTTAATGTGAGCAAAGGTGCTTTGGAAATCTATAAAACAAAGCAAGAGTGTACTATACCATCATGAAGATGTATGTCCATGCTTGATCCTGCCTGAGACAGGAGGTCAAAGCTTCACTTCCCTTGACCCTGGAGGCGAGAGAGTAATTCAACCTGGCCATGGTTTCAGAAGTAACATTGACCATTTGCATCCACATGGGAGCTCCATCCTCCTCTATCTTAACAATATAATCGTCAGACTTGTGTGCAGAAGAGCTCTTACTAGCTGTAAATCATCAGACCCATACTTTTTATCAGCTGTGTGTCAATAGCATGGAGTCACCTAAAAGCACATACCTTGAAAAAAGTTTTGAAGTGAGAACATTGTTGGTCCTCTAGCCACAGCAATAAGCATCAGCCAGGTGCAGTGGCTCACGCCTGTAGTCTCAGCACTTTGGGAGGCAGAGGTAGGAGAATCACTTGAGGCTAGGAGTTTGAGTCTAGCCTGGGCAACACAGGGAGACTCGTCTCTACTGAAAAAAAAAGAAAATTAGCTAGGCATGGTGGTGCATGCCTTTAGTTCTAGCTACTTGGGAGGCCAAGGCAGAAGGATCGCTTGAGCCAAGAGGATTGCTTGAGGCTGCGGCGAGCCGTGATGGCATGCCTGCACTCCAGCATGGTTGACAGAGCGAGACCCTGTCTCAGAAAAAAAAAAAATCTAATATTTCAGTCTCAAACTAATACATTTTGTTAATTGTAGCCATCCATGCAGTAGCAAAGAGAAAAGAGTAAGGCTCATCCTGTTGAACTGACCAGAGTGTGGCCAATTGAAAGACTGACCATCAAGGCCAGAATTTTACCTATCTTATAACTGGCTGATTGCACACAGTGTTCTGTGAATACTAATCACTTATTCCCCACTTAGTGCTGTGTCTTTGCCAGATTGAATTACTCTGCCTTATGTAACCCCTGTGAAACACAGGTAAGTATCGGGGCACTTTCTAGAATGAGAGTGTAGGTGAGTGTGTCATAGCTGGCTAGCACATGACTGTTGTCAAAACTCTGGATTCTCTTTCTGGTGCCCATTCACTTTGGAAACAGTCACTATGGATTTTGCCTTCTGGCCTGAAAGGGAGTGAAATGAGAGACTGCCATATTGAAGTGGTTTGAGGAGACAGATTACTGGAAAGGCTTACATTTGTATTTTAAGGGGCTACAGACACAGATCAATGCGTATGTTTACTGTTAAGCGTATGGTGGTTCAGTCCTTAAGCTTTTCTTAATAAAAAGTGCAACATTTTTGTTCACTTGAGTACATGTTGATTTTTGTCATGGGAAAGTCATTGGACTGAGGGCGTATATTCCATATGCGAATTTGAAAGGTAAAATTTCAGCCTTATTCTAGAAAAGTTCTAATGTATAAACACATATACAATTATAATCTAATAATTATAAACATCTGTTGGGACCCACTAGTTCTGTGAAGGAAGTTATTTATTCTTTTAGTAATAACTAGGATGATGATTATTGTTTGAGAATTTAAAAAATCTAGTAATCAATATTCGTGTATTGATACATAATAGAAGTGAAGCCTTGTGCCTGGAATTACAAAGACATTAAGAGACTGCGCAGAAGGCACTGTTTCTGTTACAACATAGTTTCTAAGCTTGCAACTAAGAATTTGGAAACAGTTCAAAAGTAAGGTGAATATTTTATGAAGTTGCACTTTGCATATCTTTCTTAGCAGTTCTACACCAATTTTTTTAGTGCAGGATTTCCCCTAGGTTTTCTGAAATGTGGAGATTGTAGAGGATCTGGAATTACATCGTTTCAGTGATCCTTCTGACCAAAAAGTACTAATGGCACTTAAGCATGCTTTCAGATGTTTCTCTAATGTAACAAGAAAACTCATTACCAGTGCATTTTCTTGGATATGTAGTTACTCTCTCATATACATCACTTACATGACAGGAGAAATTGCCATTTTGTGGCTATTTTATAATAAGGTATCTTCAGTGCAGAAAATCCTGTTAGGCTTGAAACTAATAAAAGTACTCTCAGATCAATTGAAAGATGAAAACAAGGTAAGAAATAGAATGTGGTTAGAGCCTCAGTCTCTTCCTCTCCTGCTTCCAACCCCTTTTACTGTCTCTCAAGAACAAGTGAGAACAGATGTGAATATGGTAGCAGCTAAATGATGCTTATTTTAGGTGGGTAAAGGGTAGATTGCATTTTGAATAAGATTTTTTTGAGGGGACTGGATATTTATGGGCCTTTATCATTTATCTTGCTACTTTGCCAAAATCTAGATGAATTTAGGTATTAAAATGTATGTACTCATTAAATAGGATACTTTGGTTAATTCTTACATTTAAAGATATGTCAACAGCACATTTACATTTTGATATTGGAAAAGGTAAAAAGGTGAAAGAGATGGGGTAGGCAGGGGTGAAGAATTTGCAGTGTTGATTTTAGAATCTACAAATATAACAGTGCTGAGAGATGGGGTAGGCAGGGGTGAAGAATTTGCAGTGTTGATTTTAGAATCTACAAATATAACAGTGCTGAGAGATCTTTTCAAAGAAAGGATCGTTTTGGACATTGCTCAATTTTGTAGTCCTTGTTTATTTTTTATTTTTTGTTTTTGAGACAGAATCTCGCCTGTTGCTCAGGCTAGAGTGCAATGGCATGATCTCAGCTCACTGCAACCTCCACCTCCGGGTTCAAGCGATTGTTCTGCCACAGCCTTCTGTAGTTGAGATTACAGTCTACTGCCACTGTGCACAGCTTATTTTGTATTTTCAGTAGAGACGGGGTTTTACTGTGTTGGCCAGGCTGGTCTCAAACTCCTGACTTCAAGTATCTGCCTGCCTCATGTAGTCCTTGTTTATATAATAGAGAAATGAATTGTTTAACCCATCTGATGGAGGTAGGACAGCTTTTTATTTTTATTTTTTAAGTTGGTTCTAGCCTTAGTATGCTTCTTTCCTCTTCTGGAGATACAGTTTAGATTATAGGAATATTCGCAAGTATTTTTCAGATTTTCTAAAAATTGTAATTACATGAGTAATTTGTTTTTCGATTTTTCATTTCTCTTCTGATCTTGATTGCTTACCATTTATTGCTATTTTTGTGTCTTTATCACAGCTGTAATAATAATAATCTGCCTGCTGTATTGATAAACACTAAAGTGCCTGAGAACTGGAACTTGGGTTTAACCTTGTTTCTGCTATGAACTTAACATTTCAGTAAAACTGTATTTTAAGCTATGTCTAGGACCTTAGAGTGTTGTACCTGATGTGCAACTGGCAGGAACTCAGGGCCCCAGAAAAGAGAAGAGCCTTCATCCTTGGGGGCTGTGGGGAGGAGCATGGGAGAGGGAGTGTCAAGAGGTAAAACGGTTAGATTTGGCAGTGAGTAATGCAGGATTTGTGAGAGGGGCCACAGTTCCCAAAACCTCGAGATGGCAAGTTTGACCTAGAGGAGGTTTTGGATGTCACTCCATCCAGTGCTTTTCTTTTCTTTCTTTCTTTCTTTTTTTTCTCCCCCCTAACTGAATCTTTTTGTTTGTTTTAATTATACTTAAAGTTCTGGGATATATATGCAGAACATGCAGTGTTCTGCATATATATACATGTGCCATGGTATACATGTGCCATGGTGGTTTGCTGCACCCATCAGCCTGTCATCTGCATTAGGTATTTCTCCTAATGCTCTCCCTCTCCTTGCCCCCCACCCCCCAACAGGCCCCAGTGTGTGATGTTCCCCTCCCTGTGTCTATATGTTCTCATTGTTCAACTCCCACTTAAGAGTGAGAACATGCGTTGTTTGGTTTTCTGTTCCTGTGTTAGTTTGCTGAGAATGATGATTTCCAGCTCCATCCATGTCCCTGCAAAGCACGTGAACTCATTCTTTTTTATGTCTGCATAGTATTCCACGGTGTATATGTGCCACATTTTCTTAATCCAGTTGGCATTTGGGTTGGTTCCAAGTCTTTGCTATTGTGAATAGTGCTGCAATAAACACATGCGTGCATGTGTCTTTATAGCAGCATGATTTATACTCCTATGGGTATATACCCAGTAATGGAATTGCTGGGTCAGATGGTATTTCTGGTTCTGGATCCTTGAGGAATTGCCACACTGTCTTCCACAATGGTTGAACTAATTTGCACTCCCACCAACAGAGTAAAAGCGTTCCTATTTCTCCACATCCTCTCCAGCATCTGTTTTTTTTTTTTTTTTTTTTTTTTGAGACGGAGTCTCGCTCTATCGCCCAGGCTGGAGTGCATTGGCGCGATCTCGGCTCACTGCAAGCTCCGCCTCCCAGGTTCACACCACTCTCCTGCTTCAGCCTCTCTGAGTAGCTGGGACTACAGGCGCCCGCCACCACGCCCGGCTAATTTTTTTTGTATTTTTAGTAGAGACGGGGTTTCACCGTGGTCTCGATCTCCTGACCTCGTGATCCGCCTGCCTCGGCCTCCCAAAGTGCTGGGATTACAAGCGTGAGCCACCACGCCCAGCCCAGCATCTGTTTTCTGACTCTTTAATAATCGCCATTCTAACTGGCATAAGATGGTATCTCATTGTGGTTTTGATTTGCATTTCTCTAATGACCAGTGATGATGAGCTTTTTTTCATGTTTGTTGGCTGCTTAAATGCCTTCTTTTGAGAAGTGTCTCTTCATATCCTTTGCCCACTTTTTGATGGGGTTGTTTGTTTTTTTCTTGTAAATTTGTTTAAACTCCTTGTAGATTCTGGATATTAGCCCTTTGTCAGATGGATAGATTGGAAAAATTTTCTCCCATTCCATAGGTTGCCTGTTCACTCTGATAATAGTTTCTTTTGCTGTGCAGAAGCTCTTTAGTTTAATTAGATCCCATTTGTCAATTTTGACTTTTGTTGCCATTGCTTTTGGTGTTTTAATCATGAAGTTTTTGCCCATGCCTATGTCCTGAATGGTATTGCCTAGGTTTTCTTCTAGAGTTTTTATGGTTTTATGTCTTACATTTAAGTCTTTAATCCATGTTGAGTCAATTTTTGTATAAGGTGTAAGGAAGGGGTCCAGTTTCAGTTTTCTGCGTATGGCTAGCCAGTTTTCCCAACACTGTTTATTAAATAGGGAATCCTTTCCCCATTTCTTGTTTTTGTCAGGTTTGTCAAATATCAGATGGTGGTAGATGTGTGGTGTTATTTCTGAGGCCTCTGTTGTGTTCCACTGGTCTGTGTATCTGTTTTGGTACCAGTACCGTGTGTTTTTCAAACTGTTGGGATACCACCTGGGTTTGGGCCCTAGAGGGAACCTCTGGGAGGGGAGGGGAAAGTGAAAGGAGTGGGGCTTCTGCTTCATTCAGCGTCACCCAGTGCACAACTGCTTTCAAAAACATCTATTTTATATGTTGGGATTACAGTTGAGAAATAGGTTCTGCTGCTAAAGTAGAAAAAAAAGTAGTTTGAAGACCACTATGTTGAAGACTTCTGATTAGGTTATTAGGTGATAGCAGAAACCTGTTATTTTATAGGAGAGGAAACTAACGAACAAGAGACTTCTGAGAAGACGCTGCTGCTACCTACCAGTGGATCCCTGCTTTTCTGCCTCCTGTCTGTCTATAGTGCACATTGGCTCCAGAAATCCAGCAAGATTAAGGAATAGTAGTGATTTCCAGACTACTGATATAAAAATAGGCAAAACTGTCCCTATCAAATCCAGTACATGCTATTTTATAAGGATTAGGTGACTTGAATTCTAGAGGGTTTTGGTCAACCACAAAGGTTCGGATACTCCTGTGTTAGATAGGAGGAATAGATTGTAACTTGTTCAAACAGTAAAAAAATCAAACCACGCTTTGCCTTTTTGATAATCTTTTGACTTTTTTAGTATAAGTTAAAGGTAAAATGTGGAGTTGAAACCAAAATATGGAATTGGAAAATGAAAAATAGGCCAGGCAGGTGGTTCACGCCTTTACAGGCTCCTAGCACTTTGGGAGGCCGAGGCGGGCAGATCACTTGAGGAGCTGAGTTCAAGACCGGCCTGGCCAACATGGTGAAACGCCCTCTCTACTAAAAATACAAAAATCAGCCAGGTGTGATGGTGTACACCTGTAATCCCAGCTACTCAGGAGGCAGAGGCACGAGAATAGCCTGAATCCAAGAGGCAGAGGTTGCAGAGTCGAGATCGCACCACTGCACTCCAGCTTAGGCGACAAAATGAGGCTCTGTCTCAAAAAAAAAAAAAAGAAAAATGAAAAATAGAATGTTTATTGTCATTACCAGGCAACCTGTTTTCCTTCATTTGATATACCAACTATTACCAACTATTTTGGGAGTAAACTGAGGGATTATATTTTATGCTTTGATGTAGTTTGCTTTTTAATATTTAGCATTTTTTTAAATTTTTGTTCAAAGACTTGCTGAAACTGTTTTTTTTAACTGTGTACTTAATGTTGAGAGAGAAATATTCTTTATGTTTAAAAAGAATTGTATGATTTCTGAATTGACTGATGTTCTTATACCAGGATCCTGATCATTTGAGCTGAATTTGTTTGCTAGTTCTTAATCTATTTTCATTAGCTAAGCTGTTGCCAGAAAAGGCCCCATGGGAAGAACAAAATTAGTTTAATAATTTTGCTCATTCATCCATGTGCATGTGACATGACTGTTTTCACTTCTGATATTGCAATTGAACTGGATCAAAAGCAATTAATTTTCACATCCTCTGAGTAAGTCTGTGTCTCCTGTCACTCTGAAGTCTTTTCTATATATCTGTTTTCTTCTAGGTGAGGAATTTTAAATTGGAACAAGAGCAAGAAAAAAACAAAATCTTGTCAGAAGCACTGGAGACACTGGCCACTGAACATCATGAATTAGAGCAGTCTCTGGTGAAAGGCTCTCCACCCGCCAGCATCCTTAGCGAGGACGAGTTCTATGATGCGCTGTCAGGTAACTCTGGGATCCTTCCCTCTGCATTGTTGGTGATTTAGAGTCCACCACCTAAATGAGCAACGTCCCCTTGAGTCCACCACCTTAGAGCAGATGTCACCTAGAGTTTCCTGGAATAAACAGATAGTGATGTATCAGTATCGCTCCCCAGATTTTTTGTGTGTCATGTTATTAAGGCTGGAGTCTGAAAGTGTGGAATGAAATTCATCACAGTCTGCCTATACTGAAGATGTATTCTAGGCTAGGGTTAGAGTGCTGTTAAAACTGCCCACATTTGACTTGTCCTTTACTGGGTGACCATTTCCTAGTGCCAGGCATTAGTACGTATTGTAAGGAGAGACAGACAGACAGTTTTTGTCTTCAAAGAGGTCTTTATATAAAGAATACAGGTAACCAAGCACAAGTACTTGGTGATAGCACAGTATGCTAAGTGCCATAGTAGAGGTGAGACCACCATGTGTCTGGAGCAGAGAAGAGTAGGTGTTTAACTTTGCCTCAGAAACACACGCTAAAGGGCGGCATAGCATTTCTGCAAGGAGCATGGACTCCAGAGCTTCTGTCACTAGCCAGCTGTGTGACCTGGGACATATTCCATGACCTCTCTGTTCATAGTTTCCGCATAATTAAAATGGGATAATTATAGTGTCCATTTCAATAGGTCGTGTGATGACTAAATGAATTTCTCTGTTTAGATAGTGGTTAGAACAGTGCCTGGTGATACTCAGTGCTAAAAAATGGGGAATGCACATGGAGATTCGAGGATGAGAGGAGGTACTGCTAAGTAGTTTTGACCTTTTTGGAATTTACTTTCAAATTTTTCGAGGCAGGTGTGGGTGGGAGAAGGGAAAGGAACATGGAAGGGGGTGGTTGGAGATCAGTGGGACTGAGAAAAATTAATTGTTGTATGGGAGAAAATGAAATGCATATATAATAGGTGAGCATATACAGTTACTGAGTTTCACAACACTTGATCACAGATGCAAGAAATCTTGGTGTATTGGAAGTAAAGGATCAAATTCATAATAGGACAGGAAAGAGAGGAAGCATGGTGAGAGATAGGAGAGATGAGAACTGAAGATTAGGTTAAGGAAGTTGAAGAAAATGGTATGATAATACAGGACGTGGAAAATGATGTTGGTAGAATGTACATCGATGGGGAAGTGATTAATTGATTAAGACAAATAGGAACATTATTAATAGGTTTGATAGAAGTAAAAGAAAGGGAAGAAGTAATTTTCATAGCCAGATTTGGGAACAATTGGACAGAAGATTATAATGATGATGGGTTGTCAATTAAATACAGGATTTGTGAACAGAGTGACTCATGTTGGGAAGAGAAGGTAGGATTTGAGATCGATGGAATGTGTGACAAGGCAAGGGAAGTATTTAGCCTGTCTGAGGGAGGTCAGAGGGAGAATGAGTGACACTTAAGACTGCTGACATTTATTACACGTCCACCCTGTGCCAAGTCCAGTGGTGCTTCTTCTATGGGGAGCATCCAAAAAGGAAAATTGCAAGATGGATGATAGGTCTAAATGCGTAGAGCTTGGAATATAAAAGAGCCCAGATACTTCAGTTGCTCGTCTTATATATTCTTTTTTAAAAATAAAACTTTATGGCCAGGCATGGTGGCTGAGCACCTGTAATCCTAGCACTTTGGGAGGCCGAGGCAGGAGGATCTCTTGAGCCCAGAAGTTCGAGACCAGCCTGGGCAACATGATGAAACCCCGTCTCTACTAAAAATGCAAAAATTAGCCAGGCGTGGTGGTGCATGCCTGTAATCCCAGCTACTCAGAAGGCTGAGGTGGGAGGATCGCTTAAGCCCAGGAAGTAGAGGTTGCAGTGAGCTGTAATCGTGCCATTGCACTCCAGCCTGGGGGTGACAGAATGAGACCCTGTCTCAAACAAAAAAAAACCTTTAAAAAATTTTATTTAAGAACCCCATGTTTATTCTAAATAATTCAATATAAAAGTACATGAGAACCCAGTGAAATTCTCTTCACCTGTTATCCCAGTTAATCATGCACTCCTTTTCCTCCTCAGAGGTTCTGATAAACAGCTGGATATACTCTCTTACAGACCTTTTTTGAGCATCACATATATATGTGCTTGTGTATATATAGATTTTTTTTTAAGTCATGAATGGAAGGAGCAGTGTAATTGCCCTGGACTTGCTTTTTCCTGACAACTTGTCTTAGAAATCTTTCCTGTCAATGTTATAAGCTCTAGCTCATTCTTTTTCAAGGTTGCATGAAAGTCCATGATATAATTATGTCACAGTTTCCTTAATCCTTCTCTTGTTGATAGACATCTAACAGCCACTATCTTTCTGTTTCTCAGTAATATTTTAATAGTCATCTCCTTTGGGAGGAAGAGAGAAAAAGAACCATAGTCCCTCGATCAGGACTGGCAAATACATTTCATCTCAAGCGCCAATTCAGATTGTTTTGCAGTATCTGCTGCTTTGTGGATTGCTGTGTTGTGAAGGATCCTGAGGCTCAGTCCAAATGCCTGGGCTCATCAGCACGTCCTGCCATGGCTGTAGGAAATGGAGCAAGGGTCAGGTGCCGAGCATTTTCTCCTCCTTGCCTTGAATAGCACACCTGAGTTTTGTTACATCTGCATGAACATAGTAGCCCTTTTGTGGCTACTCCTATTTCCTACTAAAAATCTTTGGGATAATTTGGCACAGTATAGAAACTGCATTAAAATGAAGACTCAGATGCCCTGTCAAGTGCTGACTTGCTGTTGACCTAGCTACCCAATTCATTGAAATCATCGAAGCCATCATGTGGGAATGACTTCATCTTCCCGCTGTAGTCTCTACACACCAGCCTCCATCCCCATTTCCTCCTTCACTCTATTACAAGAGAACAAATGATCCCCCCTCATTAAGTCCATCTCTTCCTCATTTGTTCTGGTACCCGTCTCCTTGTGACTTCTCAAGGAGACTTTTGTTTAGTTATTGCTTCCTTCACCTACACTTTCAATATTGTATAACTAAATACTAACTTAAAATTCCTGTATTAGTCTGCTGTTGCTACTACAATAGATCACCACAAACTTAGTGGCTTAGTAGACAATGCAAATATATTCTGTTACAGTTGGAGGTCAGAAGTTCCAACATCAAGGTGTCTGCAGGGCTGTGTTTCTTCTAAAGGCCCTAGAAGAGACTGCTGCCTTGCCTTTTCTAGCTTCTGGGGACCTGCCTGCATTCCCTGGCTCAAGGCCCCATCCTCCATCTGGAAGTCTCTCTCTGACTGCCTGTGACTCTGGTCTTGCTCCTTCCCTTTTATAAAGACCTATGGCATTACATTGGACCTACTCAGATGATCCAGTATAATCTCCCCATCTCAAGATACGTAACTTAATCATATCTGCAAAGTCCCTTTTATTAATGAAAGGTAACATATTCACAGGTTCCAGAGATTAGAACATGGACGTCTTGGGGAAGCCCTTGTCCCGACCGCCGCAGTCCCCAAATTTATATCTCCAGCCTTGATCTCTTGCTAGAGACTTACATATTCAGCTGTCAGCTTTATGTATAAAAAACGAATGCTTGCTCTTCCTCCCAGATGCTATTTCTCCTGGAATTGGCCTCATTTTTGTAAATGGCACCTCTTTCATCTCCTAAAGCCAGAAACTAGGAGTGATTCGTGACATTCCTGTGAGACATAGAATCAAGGCCTGGCCATTCTGCCTTCAAATCATACCTTGAATTCATCTGTGTTTTACTAATGGAGGGTAGCAGTTAAAAGTATAGGTACTTAAGCTGAAGGCTCTTGCTTAGTCAAAGCTCTACCAATTCCCCTACTCTTGGGAAAGTTACTTCACTTTCCTGTGCCTCATTTCTTCATCTGCAAATGGGTCATAGGATCATTGCAAAGAATTAACTAATACATATTTGTAGTGTACTTAAAACAGTGCCAGGCACACTAAGGAGCTGGCAGATATTAGCTCTCATTATGGTGACCCGCACTGCACCTACTTTCCTCTAGCCTCTTAACTGATCTTGGTGCTTCCAGCCTTGGCCTGCTGAAGTTCATCCTGTACACACCAGCCATAGTGATCCTTTGTTGACAATCACATCATCGCATTCCCTCACCTAGAATTCTTCAGTGGTTTCTCATTGCACTTAAAATGAAACTCAGATGCCTTCATGGACCTCCAAGGCTCTCGACATGATCCAGACCCTACTGCCTCTTCACACTCATCTTGTCCCCTTGTTCCCTCCACTTACTGCACCAGTGCCTCCTCCAGGCCTCAGATGCAGTAGTGATGTCAGGCAGTTGGATGCACAGTTAGAAAAGAGCAATGAAAACTATACAAACCTCCACTTAATTTGAAGCTTAATTTTAACCCCTAAATCGTGACGATAGATGAAATCAAGCCTATCCTGATATTGAGAAGGTATGAAAAAAAAGATTTTTCAAGTTACTTTTCTTAAAAAAATTTTAAAAATATTTTCACTAAATGTTTAATCTTTTAAAAAGTTAACTCGTGTTACTTTAAAATAAAGGGATAACTTCATTAGATCTAAAGTCCATGTGGTTTCCTATTTCCCTTTATCATATCCCTTTAAGCTTTTTCAGATAAGCAAGATCAATGGAAATCTACTCATACGGTGGGTGAAGCAAGCCTTGGTGCAGAGCCAGCAGTGTAGGAGAAGAATTTTTCCAGCCCCCTGGCATCCCCCCTGGGATCGCTTGAGAAAATTATTTTTCCAGTAAGCTCAGTGATGAAACATTTCATAAAACTCCATAAAGCACACAGATTTTTTCCCCACAATTTGATTAAATTCCATTGTATAAACTTATTTAAAAGGAGATAAATTTAATGAAGTATCACATTTTGTCCGCATTGTGTGTGTAGGTGCGGGAGTGGGTGTGTTTAAGGAATGAAATGGTTATGTCAAGTGAAATTTCGGATATAGCTGTAAGGGAACACTTCCTGGGAAAAGGGCTAGACATCCATGCACGTTGAAACAAAAAGATATCATGAGAAACCACTGTGGATAAAGTATTCTTCAAATAAGCTTATAGAAATGCTTTATAGAAGAAGAAAGTTGTTCTTCACATATATTTCTACCCTATCAGTGTTGCTTTTTCTTTTTGCTACTTTGTCTACCAAGGCTCTCAAATATCTCTTCTCCTGGGTAGCCTTTCCTGACTCCTCCAGGCAGAATTAGTTTCTTCTTCTGTGTTTCCTTCAGTTTACATCTCTTTTATAGCCTCCTTGTATTTTGTCTGTAAGATAATAGGACCCCGCAGAGGCTCATACCTGTAATTCCAGCACTTTGGGGGGCCAAGGCGAGTGGATCACTTGAGGCCAGGAGTTCGAGACCAGCCTGGCCAACATTGTGAAACCCTGTCTCTACTAAAAATACAAAAGACTTTATCTGGGCATGGTGGCACATGCTTGTAATCCCAGCTACTTGGGAGGCTGAGGCAGGAGAATAGCTTGAACCTGGGAGGCAGAGGTTGCAGTGAGCCGAGATCATGCCATTGCACTCCATCCTGGGCAACAGAGCGAGACTCTGTCTCAAAAAAGAAAGAAAGAAAAAAAGATAATAGGGACCATATCTGTTTACATCCCTGAAGTACATAGCACAGAATCAGAGTTCTCTAAATGCTTGTCGAATGCAGGTTGTTGAAGAAATGTCATTGATGTTTCTGTCCTCCCTAAAAATATATTGATACTCAATAATGAGCCTAAGATAATCAGGAATCCATGGTGATTTTATGCATCTATATTCACCACTTTGGATTCTGTAGGGGGAGAGTAGGGATGGGTAGCAAGGAGGAAGGAGGGATGAGATAGTATTGATATTAAAAAATGACATTTGTTCCCAAGGGGCTTACAATAAAGTTGGAGATAGGATACTTGCTACCAGGGAGGGGGCAGATGAAAATTAGTTAAAGGAGAGAAAACTAAAGGTACATGACTTTAGGAATCTCTCATAATCTTCTAAGGAGTTGTTTTTGAAACACTTATTACTGGTTAAATAACTAATTTCATGGTGGTTATTCTTTAGTAACTAGTCTGAGAGCAGTTTCATGGAAAATTCCTGCTCTCTGAATATCGTAGGTTCAGAACGCATTATTTTTCTTACTGTGTGTTCATTTTCCTTTTGAGAAACATGTTGAAATCAGTTGCTCTAGAAAGGCTTTCTTGCTAAGCTTTCCCCTTAATGCTATTTTGGTTGAAATGTGCATGAATAATGCATAAAATCCAATAGTGTAGATGGGCAAAACCAATAGATATATCATGAAATTGAAACCAGTTTTAGCATTTCTCAGCAGTTGTAAGAGTACATCTATTAAATCTTGAACACTTGGAGGGCACCAGCCATATCTCATTCATCTTTCCAAACTGCTTCAACAACTTGCACTTTACCTGATGTGTGGTAGGTACTTAGTAAATGTTGACTTATTTCATCGAAGTCACATGAAAATTCTTTGTTTTCTAACTATGGATTATTCTGCAACTGGCCTTTAGTTCTAGAATTGTTTTCTTTGTAGAGTTAATGCATAATGTGACCTTCCTAAAAATAATGTTGAGAAACAAGACAAATTGGGACGCTCTGGATTTGGTAGCCCAAAATACATCCACGTAAGATTTCCAGCAGCCCACACACTACGGTTTGTATAACTCCTCATCTTCAATTACATGTGCAGATGTTACAAGTTGTAGAAAACAGTAGTAGATTTAGTTGCTTGGGGATGAGCCGGTACTTTTAAGAAACTCTGTCACAAGCAATACCCTACCATTTGGCTAATTTTGACCTTGGATATCATTCAGAGAGGATCTGTCTAGAATGTCTCCGACTCTTGTTGCTTGCTGCCAAGAATCTGTTTCAAGCTTTTGTCACTTCCTTAGTAAATTATTGTAGCAGTCTCTTGGCAGCCCCCTCTGGACTCATCCTGGTTTTCAGTTTATGATTCACTTTAAATGTGTTAGGTTGTGTTTACTTTCTTTGTGTTCTTCATATTTACTGTGCTATTTCTGAGTTTATGCAGTTACACCTCAAGGCTAAATAAAAATTTGGCACTGATATTTTAAGCTGTACCTTGGGTTGCTTTGGACTTTTTCAGAACATGCCTGGTACGTGGGAAACCATAAACAATAAAGGTATTAAATTAAGCATGTGTGCGTTTCCTGGCTGTTTTCTGTTACCTTCAGTAACAGGAGGAAGGGTGACTTGGACGTTATCCACAGTTCTTCCCCATCTTGCTGCTTTGTGTACTATTTGTTCTCAGGCTGGTTTCCAAAGGTCAGGATAAAAAAGTGCTTATCAGGATAACTTACAAGAATTGTTGGCATGTTTATATTGTGAACTTTATGGCCTCTTCTTTCAGCCTTTTAATAGTAGGAAAAATTAACAAATCAACTCTTGGAAATTTCTCTCAATTAAAAAAAGGAGCATAGCAGTCAGGATCTTCTTAATTCTAGAGTAAAGTTAAAGTCACCATAACCTGGTGATAGCCATTGATTGGCTTCCATGCTATTTTGATGAGAAAGGAGACTGTGTTCAATCTGAATGTGTTTAAAATAATTCTGAGTTCTAACATGGACAGAACTTTAAAGATGTGAGAGCAGGTGCAGTGGCTTACACCTGTAATCGTAGCACTTTGAGAGGCCAAATTGGGTGGATCACTTGAGGTCCGGAGTTCAAGACCAGCCTGGCCAACATGGTGAAACCCCGTCTCCACTAAAATACAAAAATGCTGGGCGTGGTGGTGGACGCCTGTAATCCCAGCTACTAGGGAGGCTGAGGCAGGAGAATTGCTTGAATCCAGGAGGTGGAGGTTGCAGTGAACTGAGATCACGCCACTGCACTCCAGACTGGGCACCAGAGCAAGAGTCTGTTTCAAAACAAACAAACAAAACGAAAAGAACTTTAAAGATCTGGGCCATTGTAGACCTATCACATTAAAGCAAACTTTCTGGGATTTTACATTTTAATTCTATTAATACTGCTGTTTTAATTGAGGAACTAATCAGATAAAGATTCTGTCCACCTTCAATGCTTCTGTAAACTAGAGCATTTTATCTTGTAAAATATATGTTTTTCAAAGTGTTATTCTGACACTTCTTAATGTTTTTGAAAGACAAGGTCTCACTCTGTTGCCTAGTCTCAAACTCCTGGGCTCAAGTGATCCTCCACCTCAGCCTGCCGAGCAGCTGTGACCACAGGTGCACACCACTGCACGTGGCTTGATGGTTTCCCTATAAAATATAATCATCGACTGAGTCACCTGAATCCTTTTGGAACTAGATGGGAGTAAACACACCCACAAATAAGTGCTTATCAACAGTATTCCATTTCCCGTCATTACTCAGGGCTGCACAGATTTTCCTAAGTGCTCATCAAAAGTTCAGTAAATAATGTAGGGCTGTTTCATAAATCTTTTATGCTGTTTTTCAGGGGTCAGAAGTTTCCTAACATTTTTTATTGGTTTTGCCTGTTATAGAAATGTGTATGTTTGTTAAGGGGAAAATGGAGTGGGAAATAAAAAGAATAACGACAGGCTGCCATTGTCTGAAATCTAGCTATGTATATTGTAAAAATACCTTCCTTCTGCTGCATTATGCTGCTATATAATATATATACACATATATATTATGTGCAAGACACATGCACATGTATGTTTATTGCGGCACTATTCACAATAGCAAAGACTTGGAACCAACCCAAATGTCCAACAACGATAGACTGGATTAAGAAAATGTGGCACATATACACCATGGAATACTATGCAGCCATAAAAAATGATGAGTTCATGTCCTTTGTAGGGACATGGATGAAACTGGAAACCATCATTTTCAGTAAACTATTGCAGGGACAAAAAACCAAACACCGCATGTTCTCACTCATAGGTGGGAATTGAACAGTGAGAACACATGGATACAGGAAGGGGAACATCACACTCCAGGGACTGTTGTGGGGTGGGGGGAGGGGGGAGGGACAGCTTTAGGAAGATATACCTAATGCTAAATGACAAGTTAATGGGTGCAGGAAATCAACATGGCACATGGATACATATGTAACAAACCTGCACATTGTGCACATGTACCCTAAAACTTAAAAGTATAATAATAATAATTTTTAAAATATGGCTCTAGAAAAATCGACCAGTTTTCCTGGCAGTGAGGTAAGAGTTAACCAGACCAGAATGTAGTCCATGCATCCAACATGATAGCTAGCTCATTGGCTTTTAGGGACAGGTTTTTGTATGCTTGCCTGGTTTTTGTTTGTTTGTTCTTGCTTTTATTGTGGTAAAATATATATAACATAAACTTTCCAATGTGACCCTTTTTGAGTGTACAATGCAGTGGGATTAAGAAACTTTACTTTCCTGTGCAACCATCACCACCATCTCTCTCCAGAACTTTTTTGTCATCCCAAACTGAAACTTCATCCCCATTAATTACCACCTCCCCATTCCTCCCTCCTCCCTCCCCTTGTTTGTCCTGAAAGCCCGAGTGTCATGGCCTCACCCTACTGCAAGAGAGCAGTGCAACCAGCACATGGGAGGCAGGATGCACCTCTTCCCATTACTTCATGCTTTCTACTAAGGCATTAATATATTGCCCACTAACATTTTGATATTTATACGTAGGGGAACATCGAAGAACCCAGAATTTTAAGATTGAATTATCGGTGGGGCGTGGCGGCCCATGCCTGTAATCCCAGCACTTTGGGAGGCCGAGGTGGGCGGATCACCTGAGGTCAGGAGTTCAAGACCAGCCTGGGCAACATGGTGAAACCTGTCACTACTAAAAATACAAAAATTAGCCGGGCATGGTGGCGCGCGCTTATAGTCCCAGGTACTCGGGAGGCTGGGGCATGAGAATCGCTTGCGTGGGGGAGGCAGAGGTTGCAGTGAGCCGAGATTATGCCACTGCACTCCAGCCTGGGTGACAGAGCGAGGCTTCATCTCAAAAAGCCAAAAAAAAAAAAAAATTGAATTATCACTTCATAGATACCAAGATGTAGCACTGATTTGTTTTACAGGGAGACTTGAAAATAACTTCTATGGATAGGCTTTGACTTTCATCAGCAACCTCCACAGTGGCTATGCCCTCTTTGGTATTGAGCTAAACATGTTTTATATCTGTAGAACTGTGAGTCTCCATGTGAAACGATGCTGTACTAGCGATAGATTGGTGTGACCAAGGCTTTGAAGGTATAATCTCTCAAGAATGTTTCTCTGTTACTGACAGAGTAAGCCCAAACAATTTCACACTATGTACATTCCACATCTCTCTATTCATTGCACTAGAAATCACTGAGCTTTGGCTTTTAAGCAACTAGTTTTTATTTCACAGGCACTGTAAATCATGTAATTGATGTTTACTTCTTTGCCTTTGAAACTAGAAAGCTCAGAGTTTATGATTTCTCTCTAGTGAGTATACAGAACCTCATGCCATGTATCGGGAGACTACCTCATCCCTAGCTTCATTTTATATTTCTTCCCACTACCTGCCTTTTTTTTTTTTTCTTTTTTTTTTTTTTTTTTTTTTTTTGAGACAGAGTCTCACTGTCTCACCCAGGCTGGAGTACAGTGGTTCAATCTTAGCTCACTGCAACCTCCACCTCCTGGGTTCAAGCAGTTCTTCCTGCCTCAGCCTTCCGAGTAACTGGGATTGCAGGTGAGTGCCACTATGCCTGGCTAATTTTTGTATTTTTGGTAGAGAGAGGGTTTCATCATGTTGGCCAGTCTGGTCTTGAACTCCTGACCTCAAGGGATACACCTGCCTCAGCCTCCCCAAGTGCTGGGATTACAGGTGTGAGCCACCGCGCCTGGCCTGCGTTTGATTTTTATTTATCCTATGTAGTCAGCTTTAAGACTGACTCACAGTCTCATGTCCACCCGTTCTGTGCCTTCCACTGCCATCTCACTGCACACTGCATTCCTCGCTTTGTTGACCATGGTGTTCTTATTGCTTGGGACAGCTCCTGTATTGTAACTGCCCTCATCACCACTCTTACTCCTTGTCAGCAAATGCAGCTCAATCGTCAGCCACAGTTCTTTCCTGATACAACATTCTCCATTCTGTAAAGTTGACTCATGCCTCCTTTGTGGCCCTCTGCCCCCATTCAGACTCCTGTGATCACCTAGAGAAATCTACTGAACTCGTTTGTTCACAAAACACTTCCCGCTGCTGGGCCATGCGCAGGGACCAGATGTTATGCTTCCTTCACTTCACAGGCCTTACGAGATAGGAGGAAGGGAGGAATTAATTCAGCAGCATCAGATGTGGTGGATGAGTCAAAATAAGCATTAAAAAATGACCATTGGACTTTGCAATGTGGAAGTAATTAGTGACCTTTCTCAGAGCCCTTCAGGGGAAGGGTGGGGATAGACTCACTATATTATAGCAAGAGGTTTGAGAGCAAGGTATAGAGGAGGAGTAAGGAGGGGGGTGAGGGGAGGGGAAAAAAGAGGTGGAGGCACAGGGAGACAGGCAGAAGAGTGAGGACAAAGAGGGGGCACCGAGGGGGGGACTCAGGGGCTGCTAATCACAGAGGACAAGGGTCTGCACTGTCATCTGATGGAGCATCCCTAGGGGTCAGCGCAGTGGTCCCACGCAGGGGTTCTCAGTGTGACTGATGAGTTTGTGGGTCGTAGATCTTAAGCCTATGTAGTCACTGAGTTGAAATCTTGTTCTGTGAAGTCCGTCTTTGCTTCATAGAAGCTCTTATTGTTTCTCGTTTAATGTTTATATCTGCTTTTGCTAAAAAAAATTCTTTTTAGGTGGGCAAGTCCCTGCCTTATGATTGATGTCTCTTAAATTGCAAACACTATCCTGTGCATAAATGCTTGAGGTGTTTTGCTTCATTGCTTTATGATTTTCATGACTTCTAAATCATAAACTAATACTGCATCTTAAATAATACTGACCAGTACAGATGAAATTATTTTGACTTTTTACATTTTTTATTTTTCTCAAGTGGAACAAACTTCAAAATGTTGGAGTGTAACCACATCCACCCCCCACCCCACCACCCCAAGATGGCTGTTACCATCCCTGATGCAGATCTTGTTCCTGCCGCCTCCTGGAGCACCTCTCTCACCTTCGCCCGAGCACCATTTCTACTGTTTCAAAATTTGCCATTGTGCCATCTCTCCTTTGCAGCCTTTCCTGACAGCCCTGTGCCTACTCCAGAAAACTGACTGTCTCTTTCTACACGTGCGCTAAACAAACTTCTGTCATTGTATTGCTCCCATTGTTTCAGACATCTGCTTACCTGAACCAGACTGGCCTTTCTTCAATGCAGAGAAATTATTTCTTTGCTTGTATTTTAGAGTTGCAAAGCATTATCCTGGGTTTTTTTGGTCTTAGCATTATGTATGTTAAAAACAATCTTATTTCATTAAGTTGTTCTTGTAAACATAATATTAATAACTTGTTTCATCTGACAGGCAACTGTCCCCCTCTTATTGACTATTTAGGTTGTTTTTAATTATTTTTTTCAATGATAGTTTGTTTCCTTCTGCCAAAATTGACAATGAAAAATAAATGTCTCTTTAAATGTATTATTAAAATATCCGTTTCTGGCCAGGCGCAGTGGCTCATGCCTGTAATCCCAGCACTTTGGGAGGCTGAGGTGGGCAGATCACCTGAGGTTAGGAGTCTGAGACCAGCCTGGCCAACATGGTGAAACCCTGTCTTTACTAAAAATACAAAAAATTAGCTGAGCATGGTGGCACACGCCCGTAGTCCCAGCTACTCGGGAGGTTGAGGCAGGAGAATTGCTTGAACTTGGGAGGCAGAGGTTGCAGTGAGCTGAGATTGCACCACTGCACTCCAGCCTGGGCGACAGAGTGAGACTCCATCTCTTTTTTTGAGACGGATTTCTCTGTCCCCAGGCTGGATCATGGCCACGGTCACTGCAACCTCCAGGTTCATCCATTCTGCCTCACCTCTCGGATACTGGGACTACAGGCCCCCACCACCCCGCTAATTTTGTTATTTTATAGAGACGGGGTTCACCGGGTACTCTGACCTCTGATCCCCCACCTCGGCCTCCAAATCTGAGTATTGACTGAGACACCACCCGGCCCAGATCGGTTTCTTTGTTATAAGGTATAGGACAGAACAAAACTATATTTTCAGAAATTTTACTAAAGTTATATTTACAGAAAACAAAACTTTCCCAACATTAAAAGCCTTTCTGCAAGTAACTTAGATCGTTTATAGGGTCCGGCATTGAGAGCTCAAGGTGCATTATCTAACTTGCACTTGGGCTGGTCCAACTGTTGTTCTCCTGAGTCAGCCTAATGTGGTAACAGTAAGGTTCTGTGATTTTTGCTGAATTATGTAATGCAGTAGTGGAGAAAGAAAGCACTAAAACATTGTTATTTCCTGACCAGTTTAGCTATAATACAAATTTAGCAGATTGTTGATAAATTTATTGAAATAGGAAGTTTGCTGGAATGTGTATCAGAGCCTTTCCTAGAGCTGAGGATGAGGGAATGGCTTGTCCTCTGCTTAAGATGGGAAGTTGGAGGTCATTGTGAATTTCCCTTTTAATAAAAAACTCAGGCACCATTTAAAGTTTGATGGAGACTGAGTGACTGCTGTTTTGAGCCAAAATACGTAAAACATTGAACAAGGAGTCAGAAAACCTGGGTTCAAATCCTGTCTTGCCCACTCACAAGCCATGAGAGACCATTAGCATGCTTGTTAATAACCACATTGTCCTACCTCACCTCCACTAAAGCATCCTTGTGATGCTCAAAAGAGATGAAGAATGTGAAAGTGCCTAAAAACTCTACTGTCGTGTACAAAAATGCGTTGTCTTCTTCCCAAACTGGCAGATGGCACCACTCTGAATATATAGCCAATTGGAAATGTGACTTTTCCATCCTAAGAGTGCCTGCCTGACAATTACTATAGGGATGCTTCGGGCTTTTGTCCTTGAGAATTTAAATATTATCATCCTGGAAAAAGTATTTTTAAAAGTATTTTATTAATTTTTGTATAGAGACAGGGTCTCATTCTGCCCAGACTGGAGTGCAGTGGTGTGATCATAGCTCACTGCAGTCTCTCAACTCCTGTCCTCAAGCGATCCTCCTGCCTCAGCCTCCCCAGTAGCTGGGACTACATGTGCACACCACCATACCTGGCTGTTATTTTTTTGTTTTTAAACTTTTTGTAGAGATGACGTCTTGCTGTCTTGCCTGGGCTGGTCTTGAACTCCTGTCCTCAATCAGTCCTCCCACCCCAGCCTCCCATAGTACTGGGATTACAGGTGTGAGCCACTGACCCGACCTTTTTAAAGTATTTTAAAATTACTTTGCTTTTATGTCTACAGTATTGGATGTAATTTAAACTTCTCATAAGGACAGCTAGCTACTACAGCTTTTTCATTATACATGAGTTTTAAAAATTAAAAATTTTTTGGAAGGTATACTTAAGATGCTTTATGAGGGAAGAAAGAGGTGGAAATTTTGGGGGCAACCACTGAATATGATTTCTTAAAGAACTGGGTAATCTTTGGAGATGTCTTTTACTATGTAAGATCTGTTTACTTGTAAGCTTATATAAGTGTACCTCTGTCTGATAAATCCACTTCAGCCTTATATTGGGTGCAGGTTCTGTGAAAGCCTTGAGGAGGTAGTTAACGGATGGATTATTGAGGGACAAAGTAGGCTGCTTAGGTTTCAAAGCCTGAGGCATGAAGGGAGGGATCCATTGTTACCGAAGCCTCGCACCCAAGTTCAATTCATTAACTATGAACCTGCTCTGCCACAGATTCCGAGTCCCAGCGGTCCCTGAGTAGATTGGAAGCAGTGACAGCACACTCCTTTGAAGAGGAAGGAGAGCATTTGGGCGGTAGAAAACACAGAATGTCTGAAGAAAAAGACTGTGGTGGCGGAGATGCTCTCTCCAATGGCATCAAGAAACACAGGTAGGATCGCCTCTGACAGTTGTCACTGCTGCGTTTTTACGATAAAGTACATTTGGATTCATAAAGAAATATATGTCTTATCTTCATTTTCCCCGTGTAGGGGATTTATATTGCTATATCACCTCAGAGAAAGCATTTAACTTAAGCACTTTTTTTCTCTGTCCATTTAAGAGAATCATCTATAATTGTAGGAACAGAGCACATGGGCTTAGCAATCATGTTCTTAGAGGGGCACGTAAATCCTTTAGTTGGTGATTTAGAAAGGTTATTCAGAACTACCTGTTGAAACTGATCCTATGCGCCCTTTCCCATCATACATCTTTTATGACTCTGCTTTCCATTGCTATTTTAGTTTCTGGCCATTTGATCTTCTAGTTGGTTTTATTAAGAATGAGTGGCAATATTGCTAGTCTCTTGATGCAATTTAGTTAAATTTAAACAAAGACTTTTATTAAGACCCAGGACTTGCTGAACATACCCGTTTTATACTGTCTAATAACATTAGTATGTTTTTATCCCCTTAATGGCTTGGTGCTAGAGATTGTCCCAAATTAATGAGATGTAATAGATACCCACAGTTCTCTGATTTCAGCCCAAGTTTACAGAGACAGTGGTGCATATGCGTGCTGGTGTTCATATAGTAAAATATTTTATAAAATGATCAGTGAAGGATATATCGTGTTGTCATTATAAAAATTACTTTTTGGGTAAGGAGTTATTAATGGTAATTTCTGGAAAATAGTTTTTTGTTTAATATTTGTAGATTGTGTAACTCTAATTCCATTTCTATACTATGGTTCTGGCCACAATGGTTTTGACTATTGTTCTAGAAAAAAAAATGTGTGCATTCACTTCTCTGGCTTATGTGTATTTTCCCTTTGTTAACAAAAAAATGTCTCAGTTTGTATTTATTTTTAAAAGATTAGTGAGTTTTAGGTAACCAACTAGATAAAAACAATTTTCTTCTGTTGGGTTAGAGGTTGTCCTCCAAACATGCTTATAATTGCAAATTATGTGTCCAGCTGAGTGTCTTTCCTGATTCCCTCTGTAGTTACTATCAGTTTCTTTGGAGTTCAGTACCAAATTCTATTTAAGACATGAAATATTTAACAGTAAACTCGGCAGACCTACCAATCTCTAAAGAGAAGACAGTCTTTAACTATTTAACACATACACCATGCCAGTCTGGTGAGAACACAGGTGAAATCTTCGGAAAGTTCAAAGAAGCATGCAGATATTCAGTATTATTAGTATCAGAAAAAGCATTGTACTTAGATGCTGTCCTCTGCTGTAGCTACAGGGGATTTCTTTATTGCTTGTCAGGACTCAGTAGTTCTTTTGTATATGTGCTATAATCATGACAGTAGTTATTTTGCATTTGACAGAATTATATTATACCATATTCATATATTCTGTGTTCTAAAGTCAAACCCAGAATGGTACAAATGTGAAAGTTAAGATGAGATTAAACTTTCAAAAACAAATGCAATCAGGACCGGTCACTAAGGAAGAATACAAAGAAATGCAAGTAGGGGACCTAACCAGAAAAGTGTAGCTGATAAATGAGATGCAACTTATTAAACCTATAAATGTACGATGACGTTCTTCAGTTGTTCAAAGTGAAAGGGGAAAACTTAGGAAATTGTCAGCAGTGTAATTTGTGGGAAAACATAATTTCCTGTTTTTAAAAAGTAGCTTTCATAGGAGTTTTTTAAAACCCTTTTTTCATAAAGTTCTTCTCTAATCAAATAAATAGAGCATATGCCACAGATAATTTAAAAGTTTAATTTTAGAATAGGAAACAAGGGTATTCAGTGCTATCAAATCCCTCTTGCCTGCACCCTACATTGCATAATAAATAATCTGTGATTATAATAGACAGTTTTTATATTGATATCAAGAATAATTTGTATTCATAGTAGTTTGGGTTGTGTTTTAGAAAAACAGGCATATGTTGCTACATGACCTGGGGGATCAGCCTGAAGTGACCAAAAAATTTATTTGAAGTCTTGTGTTTTATCTTTAAAATTCATGTGAAAATTGTATTTGACCTTGTCGTAGATTTCTATTTTCCTTACTATTAAAAAAAAAATCATTTACTTACGATTTATTTAACTTTCCCATAGGAACCTTGCATTTCTTCCTCACCCCATACCACCAGTAGTACCCTCTGGGAAATACATAAATTTAGGGAGACATGGGAAACATATGGATTATAAACTATTTTTTAAAGAGAGACAATGTGTATTTTTTAAAATGAGAAAAGAGAATATTATAAATTGTAGTTCACATAGAAAGTATTAAATCCCAGCTTAACTTTTGCTTGTAAAATAGAACAAGCGTTTTCAACCATTAATTTCTTTTTTAGCCATGGAACCATTTGTGCAACAGAAGTTTAATGTGGAAGCTGTTAAAATCTCACCACCTTCATTTCTGTGGTACTTTTTTCCAGAAAATATCAAGTTGCTTTTTGGAAAATTAGCAGACACCGTACTGTAGTCAGGTTTATATTTACAGAGTTTATTGCCATCTTGGCCACGTTCCATGGGCGCAATTCTCAAAGCTTGGACCTAATTTACTATGTTTATTTTGAGCTCTAATCTTCTAACTTGTTAGCAATATTACCCAACTTACTATATTTGGTAAAGATACTGATATTTACTTCAACCTTGCCGCCAAATACAGTGTAGATGATACTAACAGAAAGCAAATTAGTCCGAATCTGAAACTGTTGGATCCATGTTATGATTCTGTAAATGTTATTCATTATATTAACATGAACAGATTAAAGAAGTAAACCATATGGTCAACCTAATAGATTTTAAACATTTCAACAAAATTAAAGTTATTCAAAATGATCAATACATACATTAGCAAATCACAAATAGAAGAAAACTTCATCTGCTTAAAACTTTAACTACTTGATAATAACATATTAAAACAGTTCTTATCAGGAATAAGATGCCTGCTGTCATCTTTTTTATTCAGTATTATTTGGAGGCCACACCCAAACACACACACATAAAACTTAGAAATAAAAAATACGATGACTTTGTCTCCATAGAAAACTTGTAGAAGTTATTAGAGTAAGAAAGTTTGGCTAGGCTGCCGTATACAAAATCAGCCAATTACATTTCCGTGGACCATTAACAGACAGAAACTACAATTAAAACTGAGGGAGAAGATATTTACAGTAGCTTTAAAAAAGTCACATACCTAAGAATAAGTCTTGGGGAAAAAAAGGGTGTAATAATGAAACTTTCTGAAAGAGATAAAACTTATTGAAAATGAAAATTCATTGTCCTTGTATATGTAATAGAGCTAGCATAGCAGATTAGTGAGGAAAAGAATAGATGGTTTGGTAAATTGTGCTTGGATAATCATTTAATACGGAAGAAAAAAAAGAAAATGGATCTCTTTCATAAATGTAAATACGAATTCTAGATGAATCAAACACTTAAATGTGGAAGTTCAAAACTTAAATACTTTGGAAGAAAATGTAAAATATCTTTACAAGTTTGAGATAGGGAAGGATTTTTTATAACAAATATGATAGGGACTTTTTTTCTGTCTGATTCTAATTACTTGCACTTGATTAGCTTGAATAAAGCCTTCTGTAGTAAATGTGGCTAAGAACCTGAGAGGTTTATTTTGCTGAAATGGTAGATTAGGACCCCAGGTGATTGCTTAGTTTATTCACCCTTCTGATTGCTTTAGATTCTAGTTCTTAGCCGCAGGAAAGAGGAGTGTAACATAACAGTTGTCACTGCACACGAAGCATTTACACAAGGAATGCACCCACGAATTGAAGGTAAACAAAGAGGCTGAAAACGTAAGCTGAGAAAATACCTTCCAGGAAGTAAGGTTATATTGAGAAAATGTTGTTAGTGGTAAATAAAAAGTATTTAACATGAATACATTTAATCACTAGAATAAAACTACCTTGGTTTTAAAACCTCATTCCCTAGGCCAGGCACGGTGGCTCATGCTTGTAATCCTAGTACTTTGGGAGGCTGAGGCGGGTGGATCACTTGAGGCCAGGAGTTCAAGACCAGCCTGGCCAATGTGGCGAAACCCCATTTCTACTACAAATACAAAAATTAGTTGAGTGTGGTGGCACACGCCTGTAGTCCCAGCTGCTTAGGAGGCTGAGGTTGCAGTGAGCCAAGATCATGCCATCATACACCAGCCTGGGTGACAAAGCGAGACTCTGTCTCAAAAAAAAAAAAAAAAAAAAAAAAAAAAAAAACCAAAACAAAACAAAATCTCACTTCCTAAAGATATGGGATAGATGATCTGGGCTCAGACGTCATTAGGTCAGGGAATAGAGTTAGCAGCAAGTCACCGCACCCAGAGATCCTCTGGTGCCCTGGGTAGAAAAACACCCTGTCTATCAGGAAATACTTGGGTTAATTCCTCATCATGTAGTGACCAGGAGCACTTAAGCTACACCTTTGATTTTCAGAGAACCCAGGAGCAGTGAGCAGTAAGGGAAAGAGCAAGAGCCCTGCCCAGAATGAGCCAGATTTGTGGTGAGGGCTGGGGGCTGGAGGGAACAGTGGTTCCCAAGACAATGGGAGCCTGTGCTCTCCTTTTATCTCCTGGCTCCCTGCCTAGAGTACTTGTCCTGGAAAGTAGAGGGTTGCAATAAAAAGAATGAGTAGCATCACTAGAAGCACAAGCAGCTCTGCTGTGGAGCCCACCTCTTTCACAAGCTGGATACAAGCCTATCTCAACTCTCCCAAGAGAGAAAAGAGAACTAGGGACCAAGGAGCAGGCAATGAGAAGCTTTCAGGGGAATAGTAAAGGAAGAAGATGCTTGGTATTCTAAAAGGCATGGAGGTCAGACGAGGGCACCACTGTGCTGTGGTGTAGGCGGACTGTTGGCAGTACTGCCACGGCAGGTGTCTGTCATCAGAGGCCAGTGGAGATTGGACACCTGAAACAGATTGGCAAGTTGAATGGCAGCAGCTGAAGCAGAGGACTAAAAACCAGCAGGCCACACTCATTACGTGTGACATCCATCTCTCCCACAAAAGTGCATTTGGAGACGTAACAAATGAGAGGGAGTGCCAGCCTGGCAGGAGGAGACTAGAGTGGTTATCCAGCGAATAGGGCTCCAATTTGAAAACCTCATCCAGGACTAACAAGCTGCTAGGCCATGGGGTCACTTCAAGCATGTTAGGAAGAAGAAACAAGGCAGCCTGAGTCTAGATTAATGAGAATTACCTTCACAAACCCAAGTTGAGTTGCCCAGCTTATTGCCAGGAATTACTCTGGAAAACTGTGAGGCATCTTTCCTCAGGACATTGACCTTGTCCTGCCCTAGTTTAAAAAGCAGATAGAAGTTGCTCTTTTGGAGACGGGCTGAGACTCTTTAGAACTGCTTCTAGTTCTAGCATTTTCTAAGCAAATGATGGTGAGACATACTTTCACCAGACTCCAAGCGCTTGTTCTCATCTAGTCTAGATGAGTGATTATTGTGGGTAAATCAGAGCAGTTTTCCAGGGCAGCCATAATCTGTAAGGCTATGCTTAAATCAACCAAAAGCAAAGAGCTAAGAAACTTATGTATGAAGAGAAATAAAAAATATTTTCAGGTGAATAATCCCATTTCTACAACTTTTTATTATGGAAATTTTCAAACATGCCTACAAGTAGAATAATATAATGAACCCTTGATTCCCATCATTTAGCCTCAACATTTACCGTGTGCCCAACTTGGTTTCATCTATAAACCACCACATCAATGTTTTGATTTATTTTTATTTGTTGTGAGACAGGGTCTCACCCTATTGCCCAGGCTGGAGTGCAGTGGTATGATATAGCTTACTGCAGCCTCAACCTCCTTGGTCTCAGGTGATCCTCCCACCTCAGCCTCTTGAATAGCTGTGACTACAGGAGTCACTAGCACGCCTGGCTAATTAAATTTTTTTTTTTTTTTTTTCAGATATGGGGTCTTGCTATGTTACCCAGGCTGGTGTTGAACCCCTAGCCTCAAGACATCCTCCCACCTTGACCTCCCAAAGTGCTGGGATTACAGGCATGAGCCACTGCGCTCGGCCTCCTGTAATTTTAAAGCAAATCCAAGCTATACCATTTTATCTTTATTTTTTTTTAAGGACATAGGCTTTTTAACTAAGAAAAATTGTATATTTGTAGTGTACAACATGGTGTTTTGAAATATGTATACTGCACATTGTGTAATGGATGAATCGAGCTAATATATGCATACCTCACATGTTTATTTTTTATGGTGAGAACACTTTACTCTCTTTAGTGATTTTCAAGTATATAATACATTGTTAGTAACTATAGTCACCATGTTGGGCCAGGCGTGGTGGCTCACGCCTATAATCCCAGCACTTTGGGAGACTGAGGTGGGTGGATCACCTGAGATCCGGAGTTCAAGACCAGCCTGGCCAACATAGTGGAACCCCCATCTCTACCAAAAAATACAAAAATTAGCCAGGTGTGGTAGCACATGCCTGTAATCCCAGCTACGCAGGAGGCTGAGGCGAGAGAATCGCTTGAACCTGGGAGGCAGAGGTTGCAGTGAGCTGAAAGCACCCCACTGCACTCCAGCCTGGGTGACAGAGCGAGACTCCGTCTCAAAAAAAACAAAACAAAAACCATGTTGTACAGTAGATTACTTGAACTGATTTCTACAAAAAATATGGGACACTTCATGAATTTGCATGTCATCCTTGTTCAGGGGCCATGCTAATCTTCTTCGTATCATTTCAATGTTTAGTATGTGTGTTGCCAAAGCAGGCACTCATTTCATCTTTTAAATAACTCAGTATGTATCTCTAAAACAGTGGGAGTCTTTTTTGCCTCTAAACCACAGTACTATTATTATGTATATAATTTCTTAATTATCATGAAGTATTTAGTTAGTATTCACATTTCCTTGATTGTCTTTTAAATGTCATTTAGTAATTGGATCCAAAATGGTATTTAGTAATTGGATCCCAGAGTTCTACATACTGCCTTTGGTTTCTGTGTCTCTTAAGTCATTTTACTCCAGGTTTCCTCATCCCTCCCCCGTTTTTTCTTGCCATTTATTTTTCAAGAAACCTGGTCATTTGTTCTGTAGAGTATTCTAGCATCTGGATATTGATGGTTGTATTCCTGGGGTATCATTCCACATGTTCTTTTACTCCTGAATTTCCTGTGGACTGATGGTTATTTACAAAGGTGTGGCCAGATTTATGTTTCAGTTTTTTAGCACAAAATTCATAGGTACACAAACCATAGGTACTTCCTATGACATCAATCAGAGAGCATTTGCTCTCTGATTTCTTTAGGTGCTACAAACAGTAGTCTTTCAATCCTGTCCTTCCTTCTACATTTATTAGCTGAAAATCTATAAAGAAGAGCTTCGGACCGGGTGCAGTGGCTCACACCTGTAATCCCAGCACTTCGGGAGGCAGAAGCAAGTGTATCACTTGAGGCCAGGAGTTCAAGACCAGTTGGCCAACATGGTGAAACTCTGTCTCTGCTGAAAATACAAAAACTAGCTGGGCGTGGTGGCAGGTGCCTGTAACCTCAACTACCTGGGAGACTGAGGCAGGAGAATCGCTTGAACTTGGGAAGTAGAGGTTGCTGTGAGCTGAGATCACACCACTGCACTCCAGCCTGAGTGACAGAGCAAGACTTTGTCTCAAAAAAAAAAAAAGAGCAAAACTTGTCTAAAAAAATAAAGAAGAGCTTCCTAGCACCTCCTTATAAAATGATCTATATATTGGTTCCCTAGCATCCTACAAAGGTAATATATGAGCCCATGGGTTGGATTTGTTTAAATCTATTACAGTATCTTTCCCCCTCTTTGGTCAGAGTAAGCCCCTCTGGGTCGGCTTCTGTGTCCATCTGACAGGACCATCACTGGTTTCTTTGGTAAATTTTTTTATAGATATTTGTAGGTAATAACGCCATTGTCTTTTATAGCTGCCTTGCTTTCTGATAAGAAAAAAGTGTTTCAGGCTGACATCATTTGTTTCCTGCCCCAGACATAGAGTCAGCTATTTCTCTAAGGAGCCATATTTCATTTTAGTGGGAAATAATATTTAGAAATAACAATCTGAGTGGTAAGGATGTTCATTGCTACTGCATTGATCGTTGTTTGTAGTCTTATTCCTCGGAGAGAGCTGAAACCTTTCCTCCCCTTTAAAAAAAAAAAAAAAAGATGAACCCTAAGCAAAAACAGGTAAATAAATTGTTTATGTCCTTCTTTTTAATTTATATGAAAAGATCTTTGAGTTTTGGAAGTTTGTATTGTCCCTTGAAACTGGAATTTAAGAAAGAAGTAGCTGAAAAGTACAGATCTTAGAATAACATTGTTTTCTATTGGTAAATGTGAAATAAGAAAAATTGCCCATATATTTAAAATCCATGAACATGGTTTTTCTTTTTGTTTTTTCTTTCTGGAGACACAGTCTTGCTCTATTGCCAAGGCTGGAGTGCAGTGGCACAGTCTCGGCTCACTGCAACCCCTGCCTCCCGGGTTCAAGCAGTTCTCCTGCCTCAGCCTCCCAGGTAGCTGGTACTACAGGCACATGCTGCAACGCCTAGCTAATTTTTTTGTATTTTAGTACAGACAGGGTTTCACTGTGTTGTCCAGGCTGGTCTTGAACTCCTGAGCTCAGGGAATCTTCCCGCCTTGGCCTCCCAAAGTGCTGGGATTACACGTGTGAGCCACCGCGCTCGGCCAGTTTTTCATTTTATTGAGAATACAAAGGTATGTCTGGTCTCCACAAAGCTAAAGTTTGGTCTCCACAAAGTTGTAAAGTTACATTGTCAAATGTAAACAAGAGGTGAAGAGAGGCTGTAAGCTCTGTTATTTATACTTGGGTCCCTTGATACTACTTTCCCCATTCAGAGGTCTCATTATTTTCTCCTTTTGATCCGTAGACTTTTTCAATATCTTAGGTAAATATCCAATTTCTATTTCAAGTTTACTTTATAAACACTTATAATCCCCAGAATGTCAACAGAAAGAAGCAGTTAAATATTTATTAAAACGTATATTCTTGCTTGGCATCTTAATCTATTTATCCAAAGATGTACCCTCTTCCCCCAACCCTCCCACTCCCAACACATGTGAACACAAGATTTTGAGTGCCTAGGAAATATCTTTCACAGTAACAGCCTTTTAATGGTCTGCCTTAACCCGTTTATTCTGCCCACATCTTCTAATAAATCATAGATTGGGTGTCTTGACTTCTGGTGACTTAAGGGATTTGGTCTCTACAAATGCACTGAAGTATCTGTTTTCCTTTGGAGCTGTGCCAATCTAAATTTTGCCTAAAGGAGAAAATTGCCTCAGGGGACACGGAGTTCTTTGGCATTATTTGCTTTGCTTGGTAGCTTAGGAGGAATTTTCCTCTTTCAGAAAACACCATATATAATAATAAAAAAATTGCAAGGTAAATAAATTAAGGAAGTGATTGTTTTAAAAACCACATAGATCCTTTACAGGTTGGTTGGTTGGTTTGCCTTGTGTTTGAGAATCCTCGGAAAAATTTGGTTTATACACAGCTCTTTTCAAAACACATTGATTGCATAAAATGTGATATGTTCTCATTGTCTGGGCTATGACCTGCTATTGTATCATGTTGATACAGCACAGTGTTCAGCCAGGATGTGGAATTTAACATAAACTATCCATTTTACCATACTAAATTTCAGATCTGATTGTATGTTTTAGGATACTGTGTAATCTTTCTCAGCAGAAAAAAAACCTGCTTTAGGAAAGGGGAAGGATGCAGTCCTATGCAGGACAGGTATTTTACTATTCTCAGAGCAATCCGAAAGGAAACAGAAGGGAAAATAACATACATGTCAGAGAACCCTGGAGATATTATGTGTTATGTATCACAGAGCAGGATGGAACCGGAAACTCAACTCCCTTCCTAGAAATTCTATCCCTCTGATGGTAAGCAATCAAAAGCATCTCAGGTCATTTATAAACAAAGTTAAATCAGGCTGTGGAAGTAGCTAAAGCAAAGCACAAACAAATTGTTGTATTTATTCTGAAAAAGTAGGTGTGGTTTGAAGGGAAGTTAGTCTGGAAAGTTCAGAGCCATGAAAAGCAACACAGTTATATTTGCAGAAGGGCACTTCTGTTATTCAGTCCGTCTCTGCTTCCTTTTTTGTCTTCTCTTGTTGTGAAGTATTTTTTGCACAGTTTTCCCCAAAACCCTTGTTTTGGTGATCAGAAATGCTAGTCTGCAGTGTTCCCGATAACATACAGACTATTAAAAACAGCCTTGCTCCGGGGTTACATTCAAAGATCAACAATTTTTATCAAGAGTTCAAACCTACATTCTAGTAGAGAACTCCAGGTCTCCCCAAACAGCCTACTACTACCACCAGCCTCCTAATCCAACTGGAGGTGTTCAAGTTCTGAGACATGACCTTTCTCAATAGAGAGCCCAAGAGATTTCTATTACAGTCAGGAAGGGCTTCTTTCCCCTCCCCAACCAACAAAATTACCAGTAATAAGACAGCTTTGGATCCTTTTTGGAATGTGGAGAGATGTTAGTAGATGTGTGCTCACCACCTTGAAGCCTCTCTGCTCCTTAGAGAGCTCCACACTGCAGGAGACCTAGTTAATCCTTTAGGGATGACAGTAGTTAGCTCTGATCTGTGCAGAATTCACCATGCATTGCATTAATCTCTCTGTTGTTCAGACTGTTTCCTTTAGGTCCTAACGACCGTGATATACTCTCACTTTTCACTTAATTTCAATGACTTCGCATCCATCTGTTCCAGCACCTGTTGCATGAAATCTAAGTTATTCCTAGAGATAAAGGTGAGCAAAGAATAGTGACCTTGTCCCTAGGTTAAGGTCTGCCTTTCTGTTTCATCTTTCCTTCCCCGGGACTGTGCTGAACTCTGTGAAGCAGGCCTATAGTAAGGGAATCCAGCTGCCTAAAATGACATCTTCTTAGTAAACTAAAAGCCTGGTTCAGAGATATTTTTTCATCATTTCCTTTTTGCTTTCAAATGTGAAGATTCTGTAAGCATTCCTGTTAATCTAGTTACGGTGATAAACTGAGAAATAAAAAAGAAAACGTACTGTGTTCTTGAAGCTTGACAACGAATTCTAAATTTTAGAAATCCATTGTGAAAATCAGTTTAAAATCGTGTACATACAATTTTAACTTACTAAAGTCAAAACAAGTAAAACCTCTTGTAAAACAAGACCACCCTAACCTTTTTATTGTGTAGAACCAGATTTGTTAAGTGGCAATCATAGACTATAGATAAGTAATTTAAAAGATCAAAAATGAAAAATAATTTTGTTATGGAAATATTAGCAAAATTAAATAGTAATATCAGATAATTACATCAGATTTTATTATTATTATTATCATTTTGAGACAGTCCTACTCTGTCATCCAGCCTGGAGGGCAGTGGTGTTGTAATCTTGGCTCACTGCAACCTCTGCCTCCTGGGTTCAAGCAGTTGAACTTCTGAGTAGCTGGGATTGCTGGGATTACAGGCGTGCGCCACCACGCCTGGCTAATTTTTTATATTTTTAGTAGAGACGGGATTTCACTGTTGCCCAGGCTGGTCTCGAACTCCTGAGCTCAAGTGATCCGCCTGCCTCGGCCTCCCAAAGTGCTAGGATTACAGGCATGAGCCACTGTGCCTGGCCACATCAAATTATTAAACTTAAAATAGGAAACCAAGTCATTGGATTTTTTTAAAGACTCATAACTAAAAAAGGTATGTGACTAGTCTTAGAGCTCTTGTCTTAGACTTGTACTGATCTGCTTGTAAGACGCTAGGCTAATTTTAGTTGGAGAGGTCTAACAGCAGGTTAAATACCCAGCTGTTGAGTCACCCTCATCTCTGACTAAGCTGTAAGATCTGGTGCTCATTTATACTAGGCTTCAGAATGGCATTCTAGATATGCAGAGAGAACTTTGTGATGACTGCATTTGTCTGAATTCAAACTTGAAACTAGGTACAAGGTACATTATAATAACAGTCATGCAGGAAGAGTTTTAAGTGATTGGCCTCTTTAAGACCAGCCTAAATTCTGCTTCTGTTGAAATGGGGATGGGCACATTTCAGGAATTTAATTGTATAGGTAAATTTTAGACACTTTATGTTGATTTCTGTATATTAAACTTACCAACTATTTCATATATAACTTTGAGGATCTTGAATCTTCATGTACATTACAACTAAAGTATTAATTAATAGTATACAACTGAGAAAAATAGTATTTTTAAGACTGTGGAATACATCTTATCACCTTTGGAGGGCAAACATTTTCCCTTGTTTGAGGGCATCATTTTCATTGTGATAAAATCAAATTATATCAACTTAAGGTGAGATTCTGTGAGTTGTGTGACTACAAACCAGTATTTACTCTCAGATTTAAATGTTAAGAGAATATGAAAAATCATACCGAACTTTTAGACAGTCAGGTGAACTACTAAAGATGAGTATGTTGGTTGAAATTTTTGAATTCTATCTTATTAAAATAAGGTTATATTTGTTTCAAACTATCTTATTTATTTCAAATATTTTTAAGCCCACTTAGGAGAAGTGCCAGAGTTTTAAAGTTTTTGAAGGCCGAGCGTGGTGGCTCACACCTGTAATCCTAGCTCTTCAGGAGGCTGAGGCGGGTGGATCATGAGGTCAGGAGATCGAGACCATCCTGGCTAACATGGTGAAACCCCATTTCTACTAAAATAAAAAATAAAAAAATTAGCCAGGTGTGATGATGCGCGCCTTTAGTCCTAGCTACTCAGGAGGCTGAGGCAGGGGAATTGCTTGAACCCGGGAGGCAGAGGTTGCAGTGAGCCAAGATCACACCACTGTACTCCAGCCTGGTGACAGAGCGAGACTACCTCTCAAAAAAAAAAAGTTTCTGAAGCAGATTCCAGAAATGAAATAACATTTTGAAACAAAAGTATCTCAACTGTAAACATTCCTCGATATTTTATTTATCCAGCTTCCTAATATCCTCAAAACCTTGTAGTAGTTAAAATGTAGTTAATATTTGTTGAATGAATTGATTTTTTTTGAGATGGAGTTTCGCTCTGTTGCCCAGGCTGGAGCACAATGGTGCGACCTCCCGAGTAGCTGGGATTACAAGCACACGCCACCACACCCAGCTAATTTTTGTGTTTTAGTAGAGACAAGGTTTCACCATGTTGGCTAGGCTGGCCTCGAACTCCTGACCTCAAGTGATCTACCCACCTTGGCCTCCCAAACTGCTAGGATTACAGGCGTGAGACAGTGCGCCTGGCCGGATTTTTTTTTTTTTTTTTTTTTTTTAACTGCCTTGTTCCAAAGTTTCTTAAATCTGTACTAGGAAAAGGGAAAGCCCTTCTGATGACCGTCTATGCCAATGGTTCTAGAAAGTGGAGATTTTGGACTCTTGTGGTGGGGAGTAGGGGTCCCCAAGGCCCTTTCAGGGCACAACAAAGTTACAACAGTTTTCATTATATTACTAAAAATGTGCCTTTTTCCTATCATTCACTTAAATGTTTACAATGAAGTTTCTAGACTACTTGATGTAAGAAATTCCAGATTGAATGCAGAAACAGTTATGAGAATCCAGTTATCCTTTCTTAATCCAGACATTTAAAAGATTGCAATAATGTAAAACAATGCTACTCTTCTAACTATTTTTGTTTTGGAAGATATAGTCTTTTTCTGTAAAAATGTTATTTGGGGCTGGGTGCAGTGGCCTGTAATCCCAGCACTTTGGGAGGCCAAGGCAGGCGGATTGCCTGAGGTCAGGAGTTCGAGACTAGCCTGGCCAACCTGGTGAAACCCTGTCTCTACTAAAAATACAAAAAATAAGCTGGGTGTGGTAGTGGGCACCTGTAATCCTAACTACTCGGGAGGCTGAGGCAGGAGAATCACTTGAACCTGGGAGGCAGAGGTTGCAGGGAGCCAAGATCACACCATGGCACTCCAGCCTGGATGACAGAGCGAGACTCCGTCTCAAAAAAAAAAAAAACAAAACAAAAAGTTATTTAGGTTAACATGGTTAACATATCACTTTTACTTTTATTAAATGAATTAATAAGTCAAGAAATTATTTTCAGCTTTTTAAAAATTTGGTAAATAGCAATAGATAAAATCCACATTAAAAGAAAACTATACCAGATACGATGGCTCACGCCTGTAATCCCAGCACTTCGGGAGGCCAAGGTGGGAGGATCACTTGAGTCCAGGAGTTTGAGACCATCCTGAGTAACATAGGGAGACCCCATTGCTACCAAAAGAAAGAAAAAATAGCTGAGTATGGTGGCACTTGCCTGTGGTCCCAGCTACTTGGGAGGCTGAAGCAGGAGGATTGCCTGAGCCTGGGAGGTCAAGGCTGCAAGTGAGTCATGATTGTGCCACTGTATTCCAGCCTGGATGACAAAGTAAGACCCTATCTCAAGAAAAAAAAAAAAGAAAACGAGAGATAAATGAAAGAGAAAGAAAAACTAACTCTTTTGGGGTCTTCAATGAGGGTTTTTTTGTTTTTTGTTTCGTTTTTGAGATGGAGTGTCACTCTATCACCCAGGCTGGTGTGCAGTAGCATGATTTTAGCTCACTACTCACGATTTTGGCAACCTCCATCTCCCAGTCAAGTGATTCTCCTGCCTCAGCCTCCCAAGTAGTTGGGATTACAGGCGCCCACCACCACGCCTGGCTAATTTTTGTATGTTTAGTAGAGGTGGGGTTTCAACATGTTGGCCAGGCTGGTCTTGAACTCCTGACCTCTTGATCCACCTGCCTCGGCCTCCCAAAATGCTAGGATTACAGGCGTGAGCCACTGCACCTGGCCCTGGGGTCTTCAATAATTTTTAAGAGTTTAATTGATCTTAAGACCAAAAGTTTGAGAAATGCTAATCTATACCAACAAGTTACATTACAGTTTCTTTTTATTTGTTTCGTGGTTGCAGTATAATTTTTATATAGTGAAGGTAACAGATCTTACATATAAATTTGGTGAGTTTTGTCAGGTGCACAGACCCATGTAACTTACATCCCAGTCAATATGTGGAACATTTCCATCACTCCAGGAAGTTCTTCCTGACTCCCTTTCAGTCGATCCCCCACTCTCCACAGACAGCCACTGCTCTGATTTCTGCCACTGTGGATTAGTCTTATCTCGAACTGCATTATAAATGAATCACAGAGCATGTAGTCCTTGAGTGTGGCTTTAGTCACTCAACACCCTCTCTTGACTTTCATTCCTACTGTATATATCGTTGCTCGTTCCTTTTTATTGGTGAATGCTATGTTAGTTTGAATATCCCACAATTTGGCTTATCTGTACTCCTGTTGATGGAATTTGGGTTTTTTCCAGTTTGGAGTTATGAACAAAAAAGCTTTTATAAATGTTCTCCTAGATATCTTTCTGCGGTCATGTTTTCATTCTCTTCACTATGTAGGAGTAGAATTTTGGGGTCACAGGGTAGATGTGTGTTTAGCTTTGTAAGATGTTACTGTACTGTTTCCTGAATGTGTAACATTTTGCACTGCAGTCAGAAATACATGAGAATTTTAGTTGTCCCACATCCTCACCAACATTTGGTGTTTTGTAGGTATGACATGGTATCTCATTGTGTGGTTTTAATTTATATTTTCTTATTGATTTTGAATGCTTGTCCATGTTTTTCTTAGCCATTGTTTTTGTGAAGTGCCTGGGAGTTTTGTCGATTTTAAATTTGTATGTCTTTGTTTTATTGATTTGTAGTAATTCTTTATGTATTCTGGATACTAATCCTCTTATCAAATACATGTATCAAGAGTATTTTCTCTTAGTTGGTAGCTTGTGCTTTCATTTCTTTAATAATGAACGAGTCTTTAATTTCTTCTTTGTTTGAACAGAGTCTTTAATTTTAATGAAGTCCACTTTGTAATTTTTCTATTATGTTAGTGCTCTCTTGGGGGTTCTCTCTAAGTAATTGTTGCCTACCTCAGACTTTCAGCCACTGCCCTGGTGCTCTTTGGTATCACCAATGGTGTGTTCTTGAAGTTAACTTGGTTAGTGTCTTTTGAAGAGAATGACAGAGGAATGAAAGGTATTTAGAGCACATCAGAAATTCTGTGATGCAACATTTTAATTCCTCAGAGTAAACAATAGCCTTTTGTTGTTGATACTGTGGAATAATTGTTTCTCATTGTAAATGTGTGTGGGACCGTTTACTCATTCTAGATCCCTAATTAATAGAAAATCATCTGGCATAAAGTTGATCTCAGCAATGTGTGCTAAGTACCTGTATTACAGGTTCTATGCCATTCACTGCAGGTACAACAGGGCTTGGAATCTAATGGTAATAAGAGTTTAAGTAAGTAAATCTGCTGCAGCAACTTACATGTTCTCAAGAAATTGGTGGTAGGTGAATAACAGTGTTTGTAGGAACTCTTATCCTTTCAAATGGCGAGAATGTGTTGCATTCTCTGTGGTTCCTTATGCCCCAACCAGGACAAAGAAGGAGTAGAGAGATGAGTGTTAAATTTCTAACAATGGAATTTGGTACTTTTCAAATGACTTGTAAGTCAGAATATATTTATCCAGTGGTGAGATTGCTAGGCTTTTCTGCTCATCATTTGTTTTCAACCATTGTTTAAAGAATAGACTTGTGAGCTGTATCCCAGATGAACTATGTAAAGATTTTTTTCAAGCAAGATTATGCATCATTTGTGAAAATGAAGTAAGACTTTTTAATTACGACAGTAATTTACTCTGTAACATAATTTTAAAATCTAATTACTTTTGTGAATTCAAGTTTATTTTATAGTTTAGCTCTAATGACTTCCTAATTTGGAAGACTGTTTTGCTTTGAGTGTTTCGTAAACTTCAGCAGGGCAATAGAAATTAAAGATACAAGCTGTGTCATTAAATTCTATTTAAATTGGGACTTGTAGGCAGGGCATGGTAGTTCATGCCTGTAATCCCAGCACTTTGGGAGGCTGAGGTGAGTGGATTGCTTGAGGCCAGGAGTTTGAGACCAGCCTGGGTAACATGGCAAAACCTTGTCTCTACTAAAAATACAAAACATAGCCAGTGTTGTAACACACACTTGTAATGCCAGCTATTCCGGAGGCTGAGGCATGAGAATCACTTGAACCCAGAAGGCAGAGTTTGCAGTGAGCCAAGACTGCCACTGCATTCCAGCCTGGGTGACAGAAGGAAGGATTTGGAGGAAAGGATAAGAAGTATGACAGTTGAGAAGAGAGGTGATAAGTATCTAATAGCTGCAAATAGTTATACACACACAAGTGCAAAACACACATCTAACAATATACATGTATACATACAGATTGTCAGTGTTGTAGTTACAGATGTGTTGAAATCTGTTTCTCTGTGGAATAGTTTTCTTAGATTTTTAGTTCATTCTTTAATCTTGAATCAGAGGTAAGAATTAAGTTGTTTTTCACTTTTCTAAATATCCAGATCAATATTCTGCTACCTAAAATTGTGATTCCTACCTAACACTTAATAACAAATACTTATTTGTTAAGCGCAAGTGAAAACGTGTTTTAAGGAAGTTGGTTTTGAAAACAGTCTCTTAAGTGACATAAGAGGCTGGGCACAGTGGCTCATGCCTGTAATCCCAGCACTTTGGGAGGCCAAGGCGGGCGGATCACCTGAGGTCAGGAGTTCGAGACCAGCTTGGCCAAAATGGCGAAACCCTGTCTCTACTAAAAATACAAAAATTAGCCAGGCATGATGGTGAGCACCTGTAATCCCAGCTACTCGGGAGGCTGAGGCAGGAGAATCGCTTGAACCCGGGAGGCGGAGCTTGCAGTGAGCCAAGATCGCACCACTGCCTCCAGCCTGGGTGACAGAGCAAGACAGAAAATGATTGTTGTGTTCTTCATACCTCATTGCTTACTTATCCATATCATTTTTTCACTGTTTTTCTTTCTTTGTCTCCATCGTAACTTGAGACATTAGGTAAAATCATTTATTTTAAAACTTTGAGCACCTGTCATATGCAAAATATTCTGTACCCTGAAGGTCACAGAGGAGAGAAGGACATAGTCTCTAA
Source organism: Hylobates moloch (assembly GCF_009828535.3). Taxonomy (NCBI): domain Eukaryota; kingdom Metazoa; phylum Chordata; class Mammalia; order Primates; family Hylobatidae; genus Hylobates; species Hylobates moloch. The sequence continues at coordinate 55,409,981 of NW_026652280.1, forward strand.
TCTCAGAGTCTCAGAGGGCAGGGGGATTACACTCTATGAGTGGCAGATATGTAAAAAACAGCAGAGGGAATGAATGAAGGTAGGGAAAATAAAGAATTGTGAAATTTAAGCTGAGCACGGAACTAGCCAATTTCATTGTTCTAAATTAGAACCTTGGAGTTGCTTTTAAAATCCCATTGCTGACATCGTGGCTGAGTTTGAGATCATTCCCCAAGTCTGGGTGCGGAAGAGAAGCCTGAATGGAGGAGCATGCTTGAAGTCTTCACCCAAAGGTAGATTGGGAGAGGACACACCCTCGGATCTGGATGGGAATGAGTTTTAATACCATCTAATCATGTCAATGGAATGTTTAAGGCACAGTAAAATTAAGTTTGGGATTTATTAGTATGTTCTCTTATCATTTCAATTAAATGAAAAATGTTAATTGGACAGAATTGTCCCAGCACTTTCACTCCAGTCATATGACAAAGAATACCAATGAATTATTAAATGGCAGGAAAGAAAGGGACATTTCCAAGTCAGAGTCCCTCCCGAGTTGCTTCATTATGTCTTAATCACAGTCTTTGCTTAAAGATTCTTCGTTTAGCATTCTGCAGCCTCCTAAGCAGAAGCTCTTGGATGGGATAGTTCATTAATTTGAAAAATCTCTTCCATTTGTACCTGTATCTGGTCCCAGGTGAGAGCCATTGGCTGGCTTTCACCATCCAGCTATAAAGCCTTCCATCCGGGTGTGGTGGCTCACACCTGTAATCCCAGCACTTTGGGAGGCCAAGGTGCAAGGACAATCTGAGGTCAGGAGTTCGAGACCAGCCTGTCCAACATGGTGAAACCCCATCTCTACTAAAAGTACAAAAATTAGCCGGGCACAGTGGCACATGCCTGTAGTCCCAGCTACTCAGAAGGCTGAGGCAGGAGAATCACTTGAACCCCAGAGGCGGAGGTTGCAGTGAGCCGAGATCGCACCACTGCATTCCAGCCTGGGTGACAGATCGAGACTCTGTCTCAAAACAACAACACTAAAAAAGGCTTCCTAGGGGAAAGAAGCACAAGTGATGAAAACCATTTCATTTTCTGCTTTTCTCCAGGGCAACAGAAACAATTTCATTCCTGTTTTTCTGTGAAAACCTTAATATAGTTATGAAAATTGTTCAATAAATAACCATTTTTAGATCATCTTTTGAAACTGTAATTAGTAAATTTTTCATCCAAAAAGTAATAGTAGTTTTAAATCTTTAACAACTCAGACAGGAAGATGAAAGTTTTCCCTGAAATTATTAATAATAACAATAATATCAATCTCTACTTCATGTTGAAGGTTTTCTACCTACCAGGCACTGGACTGAATGTTTTATATCACTGACCAATTTCTATATTTAAAATAAAATTAAATTGGACCACATAATGCACACATATGGGGTGTATGTGTATTGTTGGGACAGAATTTTCATTAACAATACCTACCCTTGCCAGATGTATTTGATTTCATTTTTTAAAATGCCAGTTATATTACCATTAAATTGAGTCTATAGATCAGAATGAATGGGGCCTAAAGTTTTAAAAACACTCTCTGTATGCATTGTTTCATGGGAACTCCACCATGGCCATATGAAACACTAGTATTATCATTTTCTAAGAAAAACCGAGGTTTGGAATAGGTTAGTTACATGTTCAAGTTCACACAGTAAGTGGCAGAGTTGTGAAAGCCAGGAGCAACGGCTGTGGAGTTAAAGAATCCATTCTACTAATTCAATATATGACCATGGACAAGTTATTTAATACGAGTACTTAATCAGATTACTTTGAGGATTAAATGAGGTGATGCACATTAAGTGATTAACACAGTCTAAACTGGAGCAAACTCTCACTAAATGCTAGCCATTAGTATTCATCCACTTCATCTTAGTAGAACTCTTTAAAGCTAGCCTGGGGATATTGTGATTTCACAGCATTTGTGAAAGTGTTGCTTTTTAAAAAACACCTGAACTTTTTCTGTCTTCCCTGAAACATACGAATCAATGATCAAGGGTCTTTTGAACCGAGGTAGAAGCTGGAATGAAGCTAAATAAAAATAAAGACTATTAAGATTCCTGGAATTGGGAGTAAGAGAAGTGTTGGAGAGAGAGCTCCTCTGTCTTAGGAGAAAGGGAATAGGGCCACTTCACAGGCCCTGTTTGTGAAAGGCATAGAGGGCACAAGAATCTTAGTCTCAAGTGGCCCCAAATGAGCAAACAAGGACATACCCCTTAAAGAGACCTAGCTATCTTTATGTAGAGATATGAACTTGAGAGAGAGAAATATATATCATTTAGAGAATGGGAACATCATGTTTAAAAAAACAAAACAAAAAAGAAACAGCTTTAGGGTGGGAGAAGCCTTCACCAAGATAGAAAACACAGAAGCTATGTTTTAAAAAAGAGACATACTTGTTTGTAAAAGTTTTTTGTTAACCTGCAGATGGTACTATGTGCAATCTAGGTGACAAAAGATTAATAGCTATCACATACAAAAAAAATTCTTAATAACAAAAAAAATCCAGCGGTATAGATGATATAAATAGGCAGTTGACTGTCTGTGAATTCAGATGGTCATTAAGCATATGAAAAATGTTCTAACTCACTAGTAGTCAAGGAAAAACAAAATAACAAGGTAGCATCACTACCACAGTCAGACCCAAAACCTAAAAGGACAAGAACATCTGTTAACACCAACTCTTGCTGGCGGGAAGAGAGTGCTCATAGGCTGCTGGTGAGATACGAAATTGTTAAAAGCTTCTCCGAAAGCAGTCTGGCCACATCTATGGATATGTGAAATAGAGATACTCCTTGACCCAGCAATTTTAACCCCAGTGCTCTGCCCCATTAAAATGAAGGCATCAGATTTAAATAAGAATACATCATATATTGAAATATTTTTGTTGCATCGTTTCTTTTGGCAAAAGAATGAAATGGTAAGTGCCTTTCATGGAGAATGACAAAATGTATTTTGAGATATAGTATTCTTATGGCATATTATACATTCCTTAAAATAATTAGTATACCATTTGACATCAACAAATTTGCATGCAGTATTGACAAGCAGACCATAGAGAAGTGTGTATAATTAGTACCCTAATTAGGAATATGAAGGGCAGCACACCCCTTTGTGTGTGCACACATGCATACTCTACATGTGGCTCTTTGGGAACGTGTGGAAAAGCACAGAAAAATAGACGCCAGCTTCTTAATGTGGATTATAGGGTGGTAGAGTGGTGGTGGAGATGGAGGAGTGGGGTGACAAGCAAAAAGAACAAAGGGGGAAAGACTACATTAAAAATAAAACCAGCATGTGTGAGATGCTACCTACATACGTGTACATGTGCCTAAAGGTATTACGAAGAAAGATATACCTGTGTCTGTTGATATGAAGGGGAGTGTCCTTGATATTTCGTGAAAAAGCAATGTGACCTATAGGGTAATATTTCAATTTAAAAAATGCACATACCTGTATACCCTTGTTTGTGTGAACAGGGGGTGTGGAAAGGAGCACTCGTGCTGTTACTGTTGGTATCAGAGGGTGCAGGAGGAGAGGTCTAGCTTGTCCTTTATCTGTAGATTGTTTCCTTTGTTATATAATAATATATTTTGGCCAAGCACGGTGGCTCACGCCTGTAATCCCAGCACTTTGGGAGGCCACGGAGGGTGGATCACCTGTAGTCAGGAGTTCGAGACCAGCCTGGCTAGCACGGTGAAACCCCATCTCTACTAAAAATACAAAATTAGCCGGACATGGTGGCGCATGCCTGTAGTCCCCAACTACTCGGATGGCTGAAGCAGGAGAATCGCTTGAACCCAGGAGGTGGAGGTTGCAGTGAGCCAAGATTGCGCCACTGCATTGCAGCCTGGGCAAAAAGAGTGAAACTCTGTCTCCAAAAAAAGTAATTATTTTTTAATTTGAAAAATAACCACATACTCCATCCCCCGCTAATTTAGTTGTATTTACTACCATTTGGTATATGCCCAAGAAGATTGTTTTAATTATGTGTATTGTTTTGGTTTTGACATAGAACTCGAATTCCTAAAAATTTAAGGTCAAGATTACCAAGCGTTGTGAATTAAGAAATTTACCCTTTTTTCTGGAATACCTGTTAATAATGAATTGCTTTTTTCTTGTCCGTTGGAAAAATACCAAATGTTGTGAATTAAGAAATTTACCTTTTGTTCTGGAATACCTGTTAATAATGAATTGTTTTTATTGTGTTCATTGGGAAAATACTGAATGATAGCTGTTTATGTTTCACATGTAGATTATGATAATAACATATATAGCCTTCCCAGGTAGGTAGATTTGGTTTAGCAAATCATACCATAAACAGAATCACACGACAAATATTAGACTTGGGATAAGTTATCTGTAATGCAGGTGGTGAATGAAATATCTGTAATACACAAAGAGTGCCTACATAGTGAGAAGATAATTTAGTGGACAGATGATGTCACCACTGACAATGAGTGTTTTTATCTTAGTATGTTTGTACTTTATAAAAATAACAAATAATTTTAAAAATTCTTTAAAACCTACATGTAGGTAAGAAGTTGAACCTTAGTTTCCGAGAAGCTTTAATTGTCCTAGGCATTTTCCTTAGTGCAGATCTAGCTGCCAGAAGAAGGTGAATTGTACAGCTGTGTAGCTTCGACTTGCAAGATTTGCCCCAGGTTATGCAGCTGGGCGGTAGCAAGAGTTTGCGCTGTAGCTCTGGTTTCCATTCCATGGTTCTTTTATATACTCCATGAAAGAGATGACACCTCCCCCACCTCCTGCCAAGTATAAGGATGTCTCAGTAAATATATGCATGCACATACACAAGACCCAGAAGAGCTCATGTGTCTCATGAAAATCAGGAGGCAAACCTGGAAAGCATGAAACGCCTGGCAGCCAATTCCAGGTGAAGCTTAATTTTGCCTACCTTTGTGTTATCATCTTGTTCTTCTTTTCAGAGGGCTTCTGTGAGCAAACGGTGTTGAGTGTCTAACCTAGCAATCCATGGAGCAGATGCAGGAGGTGGGCTCGGTGTCCAGCAGGTAGATAAAGGAGATCTGTGCAGTTAGGTAAATTTGCGAGGCTCAGCTTCCAAATAACATACAATTTCTTTTTTTTTTTTTTAAATGGAGTCTTGCTCTGTTGGAGTGCAGTGGCACAGCCTCAGCTCACTGCAACCTCTGCCTCCTGGATTCAAGTGATTCTCCTGCCTCAGCCTCCCGAGTAGCTGGGGCTACATGTATGTGCCACCACGCTCAGCTAATTTTTGTATTTTTAGTAGAGACGGGGTTTCACCATGTTGGCCAGGCTGGTCTTGAACTCCTGACCTCAAGTGATCCGTCTGCCTCGGCCTCCCAAAGTGCTGGGATTACAGGTATGAGCCACCGTGCCTGGCCCAAATAACATGTAATTTCTGCCATCCAAATAACATTTGAAGATTTTGGAGATCGTGATCTCCTGACCTTGCACAACTTTTCAGAACAAGGGGGATTCAAGCACAGCATTTGTTAGTCAACACTTCTTAAATGAATTTGGTTCTTTGGGGTCTGTCTGCAGTGCTGTGTAGCAGGGAAATAATGGCGTGCTAGCAAGCGGAGCCGTTTGCATCACATAGATAAAACCACTGTGAGACTCTTCATTTAAAAACCAGTTATTGTGCTGTTGTCTAGATAGTCGTAATGTCATCTGTATGGTTGAAAATAGAACCAGGACATATCACTGCCAGTCCCTGGTACAGGGTGTGTTCTCTCTGTATGAAGAGAAAAAGGAAGCATAGAATGCAGGATAATGACCCTCAGATAAACTCCACGGAGAGAGAATCACTGAGCTGTGCTTTCAGCCTGAAAATTCTGGTTGCTGCTCTCATCTGTTCTTATTTCTGCCTGGAGTAACACTGCCATCCTATATCATTCGGGAATTCTCTCTTCTTTTTTTCTTGGCAGAGAGTGAAATTTTTAAATATGGAAACACATCCTTTTCAACACAAATTATTTTTTTTAACTGAATCTCCTACCTAATTTTTTTTTTAATTTCTCTACTCCCTCTGCTTCTTCAAATAACATTGCAGAAGATTTAGCATTTTCTTGATGATTAGACTGTGGACTGTTTTTCGTCTGTTCTTGACTTTAGACTTGTAAAATTGGGCAGATTTTTGTTCCCCGTCCTATTCTTGAAACAATACAACCATTTTGTTTTCAGAAGTAATCACAGAGATCCATTCTGTCCAGTACAGTTGCCACTAGCCACGTGTGGCTTTTGGGCCCTTGAAATCTGGCTAGTACGACTGAGAAACTGATTTTTTTACTTTTTTTTTTTTTTTTTTTTGAGACGGAGTCTTGCTCTGTTGCCCAGGCTGGAGTGCAGTGGTGTAATCTCAGCTCACTGCAACCTCTGCTTCCCAGGTTCAAGTAATTCTCCTGCCTCAGCCTCCCAAGTAGCTGGGATTACAGGCACCCACCACTGCACCCGGCTAATTTTTGTATTTTTTAGTAGAAACAGGGTATCACCATCTTGGCCAGGCTGGTCTCGAACTCCAGACCTTGTGATCCACCCACCTCAACCTCCCAAAGTGCTGGGATTACAGGCGTGAGCCATGGCACCCGGCCTGATTTTTTACTTAATTTTAATTAACATAAGTTAAGTTGTAAAATGAAGCAGAAACTGTTCTTCTGTTAAAAACAACTTCGTTTAGACTAGATTTCATGTTAACTGTTTAGTAGCTTAATTGAGATGTGCTCTAAAAGTGTAGGATACACACTGGATTTTGAAGACAATATGGAAAAAAGTATAACATATCATTTTTTGTATGTATTATATGTTGAAATGCTAATATTTTGGATATATTGGGTTAAATAAAATAAATTACTAAAATTAGTTTTGACTTTTAAAAATGTGGCTACTACAGAATTTGAGATTATACGTGAAGCTCTCGTTGTATTTCTCTGGCTGGATTTCTTGACCCTGGCACTGCTGACATTGTGGGTGGGTAATTCTTTGTGGTGGAGCCTGTCTTGTTCCTGGCATGAGTTTAGCAGCATCCTTGGTCGAGCTGGGGTGCCTTTCTGTGCCCTGACTGGTGAAATCCTCCAGCCTCTGTCTGAAACCCTTCCTTAAGAGACCTCTCTCATCTCCTATTTTTTGAATTAATTGTGAGACAGGTCTTTATATTAGCCACCCTAATATAAGCATTCGCCTGCAGTAATAGTCCTTCTCTCTTGAGTAGCACAGAATAAACCAAATTCTTTACAAAAGAGGTAATGTCTAATAGGTCGTATACATTCCAAAGCTTCTGCCACAAATGTAAACTCCCACTTGGTGCTAGCCATTGTCCTAGGCAACAGGGCCACAGCAGTAGACAGAATATGAGTTCTCATGGAGTTTACATACTGTTTGGGGGTAGGAGATCATCAACGGATCAGCAAGAGAGTGTACCTTATGTCACGTCGATCAGCGCTGTGGAGGGGGAAGATGAAGCAGGCCGAAGTGCATAGCAGCTGGGGGCATTGATGTTATTACTCCTGCCATCCCAGGCCCTCTCTCCGATATTCCAAGACCCCCCTCGTGCCCACTGTTCGCCACACCCCCAGCTTTTGTTTCTCTAGCTTTGCACGTCCGTTGGCACTGCCTGTAAGAGATGTTTTCCAGACACCTTTGCCTTGCCTCGCATCAGTCCTCTTGCATGGCGGTGTTCCAGTTTCTTTTAAAAGTGACACCTGGGCCAGGTGTGGTGGCTCACACCTGTAATACCAGCACTGTGGGAGGCTGAGGTGGGTGGATCACTGGATGTAAGGAGTTCAAGACCAGCCTGGCCAACATGGTGAAACCCCATCTGTACTAAAGATAACAAAAATTAGCCAGGCATGGTGGCGGGTACCTGTAGTCCCAGCTACTCAGGAGGCTGAGGCAGAAGAATCGTTTGAACCCAGGAGGTGGAGGTTGCAGTGAGTTGAGATCATGCCACTGCACTCCAGCCTGGGCAACAGAGTGTGACCCTCTCTCAAAAAAAAAACAAAAAAAACCCAAAACAACAGTGACACCTGAGCCTGAATCCAAGCTCAAGTTGCCCTCGGGGATGCTCTGGCTGCTGCCCCATTGTGGCAGTCTGAGATTGCACCTGTCTTCTTGGCAACCTCGTCATGCTATGGACTTAGACTGTGGTCAACAGCTGAGAGGTCATTTACTAAGCCATGGCTTGTGTGCTGCATAGGTGTCTCGTGGGCCAGTGTTTTTCTCGCTGCTTCCCATCAGTTTATTGCACAAAGTGCGGTCTCAGTGAGGCAAGGCGCTCGGCTCTGCGTGTCCTACAGAAGAAAATAACATGGGCTCTGTAATGGCTGTTTACCTTTCAAAACCCCTTCCCCTCTGCTTTCTGATTATGTTCTGAATAGGTAATGAATGTTGCAGATAATCTGACTTCCTTATAAATGAGTAATGATTACATTCTCATAAAATCACAGAAAGTTTTGTGCATAAAAATGAGTATAGGATATTCCCAGGTGGGACTCTTGGCTGACAGTCCTCTGACACTTTCTAAACCGAGAATAATTACAAAGCTCGAATGTCTCTCATCTTATGCCTCCAAGATATTTGTTGTTCTTGCCTTTCTGCTATTCTTACCTTTAGTTAGAATGGTAGCACACGGTCTATACATTTAATGTCAGCGTTTGTCGGGGGTGAATGACAGCCCTCATTCCCTCTTCACAAGCTTCTTTCAAGCTCATAACTCTCTAGGTATGCTACACTTTGGATGGACTTTTCCAAGACAGTAGAAGGAAAATTTGGCCAGGCGCGGTAGCTCACGCCTGTAATCCCAGCACTTTGGGAGGCCGAGGCAGGTGGATCACCTGAGGTCAGGAGTTCAAGACCAACCTGGCCAACATGGTGAAACCCCGTCTCTACTAAAAATACAAAAAATTACCCCGGCATGGTGGCAGGCACCTGAAATCCCAGCTACTCGGGAGGCTGACACAGGAGAATCGTTTGAACCCGGGAAGCAGAGGTTGCAGTGAGCTGAGATCACACCACCGCACTCCAGCCTGGGCAACAAGAACGAAAGTCTATCTCAAAAAATAAAAGAAAAAATAGATGGAAAATTTAATTTACATACATCTCTAAAACTATATTATACATGCAAAGCATAGATAATAGCAGGGATTCTTATTCCTGGTATCCATTATTCATGTCACAGAGATTGATAGTCTTGGATAGTGGGGAATGTGATTTAAATACCATCTGTGGCCACTTACCCAGCAGATTGGTTAGATGGCAGATCTGCCAAATGAGCAGTGTGTGTTCCTAAAAAAAGAAAAAGAAACTAGAAGAATTCCACCATGGATTATTGACTTAAAAATATAAATTGTATTAACTTCTATAATCCAAATTAATTAGTTTAATTTAGAGGTTCTTTAAAAGATAATTTTTAAAAGATTTAATATTTTAGCTACGTGGATGTATTTTAGAAGGCAACTGGAAAACTTTTTATTATTTTTTTTTATTTTTTGAGACTGAATCTTGCGCTGTCGCCCAGGCTGGAATGCAGTGGCGCGATCTCGGCTCACTGCAACCTCTGCCTCCCAGGTTCAAGCGATTCTCCTGCCTCAGCCTCCCGAATAGCTGGGATTACAGGCGTGCACTACCACATGCGGCTGATTTTTGTGTTTTTAGTGGAGATGGGTTTCACCATGTTGCCCAGGCTGGTCTTAAACTCCTGAGCTCTGGTGATCTGCCCACCTTGGCCTCCCAAAGTGCTGGGATTACAGGTGTGAACCACCACGCCCAGCCGGCAACTGGAAAACTTTCATAACAGTGTTCTGGAAAGTTGGTCTGGGCACCTCTTGCACATCCCTCATTCCTGTTGGTGCTGCCTTTCTGATCTGTGGAAATGGGGTGGCTCCCTCCCCACCAGGCCTGGCTCTGATGTGCTGCTTATCCAAGCCACAGACCTTCAGCCCCAGGCAGCCGTCATCCCTTGGCTACTTTCAAACACCTACAGAGGCTTTGAAGATCCTCTTTCTGTAGAGGTTAATTTGTTTTCCAGTCTACCCAGAATTGCTAAATTTTGTTCAGTGTTAGTCTCCTTGGGGAAGTACTGATGTATGTTACAGGGCCTAAATACTTTTTACTTTTTTTTTTAAATGCTTTGCCTTTTACTTTTTAAAAATACTTTGGCTTTTATAAAAGTTTTCTATTTTCCATTTCATTTCTTAAAAACCTGTATCTAAGCTTTGTGATGGCATTTTGTTTACATCATTTAGCAGCTAGAGAATGATAATGTATTAAGTATCAGAACATGGTAGGTGTGCCATAAATCCAACAACAGGGTCAGATGTGCCAGAACATGAAAGGATAGTGGATCTCTGAGGTGGTCCAAACAGCTGGATCCCAAGGACTGGGAGGACTGAGTTCAGATCAGAGCAATGCTGAAGACAGAGGACCAGTTGATTTGCTACAGAATCTTTCAGGGGCCAAAGTAGGTAGTGGTGAACAGGTGCAACCCTAGATTAGCCCTGCTTAGCCCTGTCTGTGATGACACACATTTTTAAAGTGTCTTTCTGTGCCTGCAGCTCTCACGTGAATGAAAGCAATTCTTCCCTCCTACTGACAATGGCATTACAATGAACTTTATGTTTTTCTTTTCTTTTTTCAGAACAAGTTTGCCTTCTCCTATGTTTTCCAGAAATGACTTCAGTATCTGGAGCATCCTCAGAAAATGTATTGGAATGGTAAATTGATGGTTTTGTCATATGATATTAAGCAGATACGTTTAATCGCATATTCTTTAGAAAGGAACTTAAAGTTTGCATTAAAGTGGTGCACGACCATGTTTATGGAAACCTACGAGAATCATAAATTGTGAAAAGCCGTAGGCAACTTTTTTCTGACAAGAATTGGAGCTGCTCTAATGGCTTTAATGTACATTTTCGATGAAAAAAAAAAACAAACAGAAAATGCCGTGTTTCTGTTGACACAGCACATTTATATTGCCCCATAGACTTACCTAGAAACTCTCAGAACAGACAACCCCACAGTGGAGAACAGAATTTCACTTACACTTCTGTGCACAGAGCAAGTTTTCGTATTTGGAATTTGTAAGTGTGGTATATTAAATATTTGGAATATGTCTCTGCTTAGTATCTGTGCAGGTGGATCTGATTTGGGGGGAGGTAGGGAGATGGCAGCATTTCCTTTTATAGAAATCCTTGGATTCCCTTGAAGGTAGTAGTCAACACCACCACCCTGATGTCAGTCAGGCTAGGATTCTGGGTAAAGTTCTCATAACTCTTCCTAGTGTGACCTTGGACCACTGAACACGTAAGTCATGTGGCACGAAAGAATCTGCCTGGACATTACCTTTTAACATTTTGCAATTGAGTGTGTATCCTGGGAGCACTCCAGAACTTTCCCTGTGCTGGGAAGTACAGTGACCTCGTGTACACTTCATTCTGCAGCTTGAAATCCTGTCCGCTGCAGAAGTGCCCACTTTGGCATTTTTCTTTTCGTTTTCTTTCTTTTTTCTTTTCATTTCTTTTCTTTTTTTGAGACAGGGACTCATTACATTACCCAGACTGGAGTGAAGTGGTACCCTCATGGCTCACTGTAGCCTCAACCTCCCCAGCTCAGTTGATCCGCCCACCTCAGCCTCCTGAGTAGCTGGGGCCACAGGCGTGTCGTGCCACACCTGGCTAATTTTTTGTATTTTTAGTAGAGAAGGAGTTTTGCTATGTTTCCCAGGCTGGTCTCGAACTCCTGGGCTCAAGCAGTCCTCCCACCTCAGCCTTCCAAAGTGTTGGGATTACAGGCCTGAGCCACAATGCCTGGCCTCTGGCATTTTTCCAATGTCTCTCTTCTCTGAGTGGATAATGAAATCTGAAACTTCCTAAATGTAATTTCCAAGGAACAAATTTCATAAACATTAGTTTTAAACAAATATTTTTTCACTTCTGCATGGAGAGTAATTCATCTAAATTTCATAGCCTGATAATGTGGGATCTAATCCCTGCTCTCCCACTTCCTGGCTGTGAGACCCTGAGCAAGTTGCAGTTCCTACCTGAGTAGCATTCCATCCAGTGTAAAACTAGGATCATAATTTGTACCTTAGAGGTGTATTGAGAGATAAATAATTTATGTAAAATGCCTGGAACAATTCCTGGTTGAACATTGTGCTCAATAAATAATAGTTCATATTATCATTAATCACAGCTGAGAATGAGACTTGAGCTCTAATTTTATTTCAATTCTATTAGGATTCAACAGGACAAAGCAAATGTATATAGACAGTAAGATGACAGTTACACACGTTTGTCTCTTTGGAACTGAAAATTTCAAGATAAAAATTAGTATTTATTTGTATTCTGCAGAGTCAGTATTTTTCAAACCCTTAGTTAAATATGTTTACCTTTGTGATCCAGTATGCAAATATGTATATATGCATGTCCTTAAAATCAGTTTCACAAAAGAATGCTCATCATTACTACAAATTGTATTTTCTATTATATTAAAGTAACGTTGATTCCAGCTCATTAAGTTTATTTTACAACTTGTTAATGAACCAAACCCACCATTTGAAAAACACTGCTCTGAGTTACTATAGAATTTGTACTGTATTTCTACTGTAAGGTTATTTGGTCAAAGGAGTTTGTATGAACATTTCAGATGTGGTTTAGTCTTTTTGGCCACTTTAGAATATACAGTTTTCTGTATTTCTGTTGACTGATTCCTTTCTCCTTCTCTCTCCTGTTTCACTGGGTGTCAGCTATAGTGTTGGTGTTATGAATTTGTTCATGAAGGTGACTAGCAATCTGTCTAGTTTATGTCCAAATCGAGACTAACCATTCTTTTAAAAGATAGGAGATGATGTTATGTTGGATTGCACCTGCTGTATTCTGAAAGATACTCTGTTTCTCTAGAATGTGGTTTTACTTTTATGTTTAGGCACAGAACTTCTTGTACAAGTAAATGCTTATGCTGAATCATAAATAAAATACAACAAATAAACATAGAGTTGTTTGGGTTGAAAGGGTTCCATAGAATGTTCAGAATCATATCTCTAGAACTTATTGATTCAAAGCATAGAGAGCTTCAGGGGAAGTCGTGTTTTTGGAAACTTCTTTCTGCTGAGGTTCATAGGAGACAAATGTTCTGGAAGAACATTTTTATTAATGTGGATTGAAAGGAAATCACCTAGCTTTTGGAAATATTGTTCTTTGGGCACTGTCTGCTCTAGGACCTTCTCTCTTAGGCAGCAGACACAATGAAGGTATAAGCACTAAGCAACAGTAAAGATTAAAAATGAGGAGTCTAGAGAGAGAAATACAAATATTACCACTATTTTTTTTTTTTTTTTTGAGTCGGAGTCTCACTTTATTGCCCAGGCTGGAATGCAGTGGTGCAATCTCGGCTCACTGCAGCCTCCACCTCCCAGGTTCAAGTGATTTGCCTGCCTCAGCCTCCCGAGTAGCTGGGACTACAGGTGCACACCACCACGCCCGGCTAATTTTTTGTACTTTTAGCAGAGACGGGGTTTCACCATGTTGGCCAGACTGGTCTTGAACTCATGACCTCAGTTGATCCAACCACTCTGGCTTCCAAAAGTGCTGGGATTACAGGCGTGAGCCACCGTGCCCAGCCTGCATGTTTCTGATTCTATCACATTAATCCAAATACTTCACTTCGTGTCCTTTTTGTGGGGGTGAAACTGAGTTCTAGAAGCCATGGGCATACCTTTGGCTATCATCTCTCTTCCCTTACCTCCATTTACCCAGCTTCTTAATTTGTTAATAAGTCTTAAGAGTGGAAGAGGAAATTTGATACTGAGCCGTAGCTCTTCCTGCTCTCTGTTGTTGTGAAGAGCGTGCCAGAACAGAGTGCAGGGTGTGAGCATCCTGCGGGTGACAGCCCCACAATTCCACACTCAACCAGGGTCCCCATCCCATCTTTTTCCACAACAATTAATGCCCTGGATTTGTATGCTGTGATGATATCATTTTATGGTGTAATGCTATTATTATTCAAAATATGTGGCTTTTATAAATTCGCAGTACATATTCTTATCTGCCAGATATGGTCTGGGTCTCACTTTGTCTTAGGACAGAAAGGAAGAGGTTCTTCTCCATGCATTTATCATCTTGGCCCCCAGCGTCCGCAGCCCCATCCCCAGCCAGGCTCACTCTGCCCCATCTCCTGCACTCCCACGCACCTGCACGTTGTACTTTACCTTTTTCCAAATAGCATTTAGCCACTTTGATTTCCAATACTGATGACATCCTTCTTTTCTTCTCCCAGTCTGTTTTGGGCAGGATTATGTTATCAAAATGTCAGATTATACAATGTGAAATGAATACTTTACGTAACTGGAATTCAACGCTAAATCTCTTTGTGGTTGAAGCTTTTACCAAACAAACAAATCTCTGGCTCCTGAGAACTAATCCTGACACTGCTTAGTCATTTGAAGCCTTTGCTTATTTCTTTCTGCTTGTTGCCCCTTTGTCACAGGACTCATTAATCCCAAAGCCTCATGTCCTGTGTATACCCTGTTTCCGTCCTCCTCTTCTCCTCCATCCCTTTGCTCCAGCGGCTTTCTCAGCAGAGCTCAGCCAGAGGTTAGGTCATTGGTGTTCATGCTCAGTGACTTAGGCAACCAGCCCCAGGACCTCAGCACAAAATTTGAGGAGGTACTTGAGCTCAAGGCCGTGTGCGTGCCGACCTTGTGTGTGTTCAAATGTCTTGGAGTAATAGAATAGTCCTGGATTATTGCAAGAGGTGACAAAGTTCTGGTATATCATGAATACCGACTACTTAAAGTGAAAGAAAAGTGTTGTATCATTCTTTTAAAGGTAGCTAGTGGAATCCACATACCATCGAGTTTTGATTGCCACTGTCATTCTGTTAAAGAAATACATGAGCAAGCTGTTCTTTAGTCATTGAAAAGCTTATACTTCCATGTCTCCTTTAACTTGTATTTCCATTTTATCCTTCCTATAGGATAACTCAGTTAACTTCGTGTCCTTTCTGTGGGGGTGAAACTGAGTTCCAGAAGCCATGTGCATACCTTCAGCTATCATCTCTCTTCCATTACCTCCATTTACCCAGTTAACTCAATTTTTTTAATCTCTGAGGGTCTTTTATCGATTACTTTATCATACTTCATTATTGCAGAAATATGTATAAAAATTAAAATTTAAAAAGCTATATTCTATAAGACTTTAGTACTAAAGGTTTCTTTGCATTGTTATAAATGTTAGTATTTGATTACAATTGTAAACATTATAAAATTTATGAAAATATTAACAAAAGGTAAAATGTTATGAGTGAAAAGAATTTTTTTCAATTGGGTTTAGATATCTGAGATGAATATCACTTGCTGCTAGAAAGAGATGATTTTCAGTAACAATTATGTTCTTGTTTTTGAATAGATGCAAGGATTGAGAGCTTTGCTTGTATTAATAGACAGATAGGAGTAGGAGTTTTTTGGGTTTTTAAAAAAATGTCCAGTAATGTCATTCAGTTCTTTGACCCCCTTCTCAACTATATGCCAAAAGTCAGATTATATTACAAAATTTTTGTGTGTGTGATTTATAAGCTAACAACTCAATTAGGACTCCCTTCAGTGTTACTAAAAACACAACTTTGAAAATCTCTAACTTGCACAAGGTTTTGTTACCTTTCATTAGTCGTTGGCTTCTTGGCCTCTGGGAAATACACCAGAGAAGCTTTTCCCAAGCTCTCCGATCTCAATTCATTGAACTATTTTTATCACTTAGTTGTACCTTGCAATACTGAGAAAGGGTTGAGAAAATTAGAATATTTTTCACCGAAGTAAACCTTTGCCAGTATGTTTTTGATAAAATGCTTTTATCTCACCATGAATCTTAAGATGTTTCCCATAAACTGAAGATTTAGCTCATTCATTCCGGTACAGAATGTCTGCCACATAGCCATGGGGCCAGACCTCATGCCCAGACATATCCCCGGGTCAGAGTAACTGTCAGAAGGGATGAGATGTTATTTCTGGATTCAGATAAACATGTGATACCCTATATGCCACCATGACAACAGTGTTATTCTTGCATTCCAACTCTAAGATAGATGCGGAGCTAGATAAGATTTGGAGCTTTGTCAAATCTGGCATGTTATAAATACCAACTAGAGAGACAGAGGATAGAAGGAGCAAGATAGTTAAACAAAATTTGGTATCTCTACCCCCACACTCTACAGTGGTCTAAAATCAGAATATTTCAACCTGGGGAGAAATGGCTTGAAGACCTTATTTCTCATGTCCTGTCTTTCTCTTTTTTTTTTTTTTTTTTGAGACGGAGTCTCACTCTGTCGCCCAGGCTGGAGTGCAGTGGCCCAATCTCGGCTCACTGCCTTTCTCTTAACTGAAACAGGCCATCAAGGAGCCCTAATGTAAGTTAATGGTTCTTGAGTAAAAGAAGCTTTGCTGATAACAGTACTGTATCTAAACTTCCCTGTCGGGTGCCCTGGAGGTTTTCACATTTCCAGGTGTAAATACTATGCTATGATTCAGGATGGTAGGAGATTAAGTCCTTTTTTTTTTTTTTTTTTAGTAGCAGAGGGCAACTGTGAATGGGGAAATGAGGAAAGAGGAGCAGCACGGTCCCTCCAATGCAGGTGCCATCTGAGACTTGCCAGTTTCTAGGAAAAAATGCATGTGGAAGTAGATTCCCTTAAAGCCACGAATGCCGAGTGATCCAGTGCAAGCTTGCAGCCCATGCTTCCATTGTCTCTCCACATTCCTGTGTAGGTGTTGTCCAGCCTTTAGTGAAGTCCCCTAGCAGGAGGGCTCATGCCACCTCCCAACTCTGAAGCTCTTCAGCTCCTAAGCAGGAAGAATAGGAAAGGAATATCATTACGTTCATTAGCATTTTCCTTAGAGCTTTTCTTACCTTCTCCACGTTTTTCCACTGGTTGCACTGAGGTACCCACACTGTGGTTCAGTTAACACATGATGAGCACACCCCCTTTTCCCACTCTGTGGCACCTTCCTTTCTGCCTGTGTGTCTTTCGCTCTGGCCCCTGTTGTCCCCCATGGCTGGCCTGTGAGGACTGAGGACAGAAGGCACGAGGGCAGCAGGCTTTTTTTCAAATTGCCCATCCAGAGTGGCTGCAGGCAGCTATCCCGGGACGCCTTAGAGTAACTTGTCTGCGTGTAATCGGTGGTATTCAGATGGCAAGAACCTCATGCAGTGATAAACTAATAGATGAGATGCTAGGCATCGTGTGGAGGGGAGGGAACTGAGCAGCATGGGATGGGGAAAGAAAGACATTTGGCCCTCCGATGCCCTCAAATGTAAGCACAATGAATTTTTTCATTATCGGTAACTGTGGGAGGTGGAGGTGTCATAGAGGAAACATCCAGTGCCATCTTCATCTTGCAGGAGCCACGGCTCTATCCAGGGGACAGCTGACTGCCGCCAGCCCCCGGCTGTCAGTGGAGCGAGCCCTGGGGACCCACCAGGGCCTGGGTCACACACGCGGGGGAGCACCCTGCCCACAAGCTGCTGTCTGGGCAACAGAGCAGACACACCTAGCCTAGCACTTGAGGGGATTTTTCTCTGTATAACCCAGGTCTTAAGTAGTTGCACTTCTATCCTGTTACAGTGGTTGACTTTACATTTATACAATATTTTCAGTTTCAGTTGAGCTCAAACTTGGCCTTGCTCTCAGGTTTCTCTAGTGCTCAAGTGAAAATGCAGCCTTCTCTCCTTCTCATTTTGTCAGCCAATGAGCAATTGCAGTTAGGAGTTTCTGCAGTTTCATCATTGGTTTCTATTAATTTGCATGGATAAATTTAAACATTGCTATTAGCTGGAATTTCTTGGCATAAATGTTTAACTTTTCCAGCTGCCTGAAGCTCTCAATGATAGAAGTTTCTAGGCAGTGTTTCTTCCTGAAGCTTGATCTTCATAATGTGAATTGTTGTTTTTCTTATTATTGGAATATACACACATATTAGTTGTATACAATATCTAGAGAATGCAACACCAGACTTCATTGGATTGGAAGTGAAAATGATGTATCAGTGAATTTTCAAGAGGTCTGAGAGGGAAGGAAATAAAATATACCTTGTGTCAGTGAGTTTTTCACTACCTCTCTAGGGAACTGTAGGTTTTAGCAGTTGAAATAATTGTAAGATTATTTAAAAATAATTACAGATGATGGAGGCAATACAATTGCAAGTAAGTTGCTATCTTTTAAAATAGCATGTTACACCCTTCCAAGGTCCAGGTTGTTTTTATGGCAATCTGGGTTCTGCCTCTCCTTCCCTTTCTGTTATTTGACCCAGCCACGTGCCTTTCCATTTTCTTGAATACGTTCATTCTGAGTTACTAAAAGAAATGGAAAGCTGTTTAAATTATTATAGATTACAACATTTTATTAAAAGAGGCTTTTAGAATTTTAGCAGCTTTTCAAATGATTAAAAAATTAATCTACTTATTGAATTGATGATAAACCCACATCCTTTGTGCCTTGGTCTCCAGAGGTCACACCACCCTCTTTGTCATTGGCTTCGAACCCCTGGAAAGCCTGGGTGGCTGGTGTTGAGCAGCCCATGGCTGTGGACACCTGCCTGCCCCATCCTGCTGTGCTGTGTTTTCCCACAGAGCTGGATGTGGAGAAATGGCAGTGCACGCAGCATTGCTTTAGAGTTGAAAGGTTACATCCCTAGGCCAGTATTCCTGACAAAACAAAGCAGAATCCCTTTGAGGGAAGCACTCCTGTCTTACAAATACTAAAATGTCATGCCCGGTCCATCTGTTCCCTCCTCAGTGAGTATGTGATAGTCCTTAAGAGTGTTTTTCAGGAAAAACAAATTCAAAATCAGACTTACAGGTAAAGCTCTTCCTTTCTTTAATGAATAAACTTTTAAAATTTCTTTATGATCAATCCCACCCTGCTGTTGTGTACAATAAAGGGAAATGGAGAAAACAGGAAGAGAGCTGAGCCAGAAATGGCATAGTCTGTGTCACCTACTGGCTGTCACTGGTTGCCACTGCAGTGAACCCCTGCCATCCTGGTGTTTGGATCCCTCCTGGCCCAGGCTTCAGGAAGGGCAGCACCCTGTCCCTCACTCCCTTACCTTTTAAGCCCGGGTCCCTATGCCATGCTGCTTCTGTAGCTTCTCTGCAGCTCAGCTGCCCCTGGGTCAGGGCAAAGTATCCCAGCCTTTGAGGCTCACTTGCTTTCCTACAACCTTGGAGGACTTGGAGATCTTGTCTGCATTATTAATAACAGTGATAATAGCTAGCATTTATTGCTCACTTAACAGATGCCTGGCACTATTCTAAGTGCTTTATATGAATGAATTCATCTCATCTTTACAAGCCTGGTGAGGTATGTAATGAAATTGTCCCCACTATGGGGAGAGGTTAGGGGCTTGTTGGCTGCCATGCAAGCAGTAGGTGGTACAACTAGGATTTGAATGCAGGAAGTTTGATCTCAGAGTTCATTTTTTTCCCCTTGGTTTTACAATTATGGCAAAATATACATAACAAAAAAGGCACCACCACCTTCACCATTTTTAAGTATACAGTTCAGTGGCATCAGTACACTCGCACTGCTGTGCTACCATCACCACCGTCCATCCACAGAACTCTCTTCAGCTTGCAAAACTGAAACCGTCCCCTCGAAACACCAACTTCTCTACTCCCCCTCCCTCAGCCCAGCAACCACCATTCGACTCTCTGTTCAGAGCCCTTTCTTATTTATTTATCTTTAGGAACCTTACCCAAGAAGTAGAAACCTCTTCTTTTAATTTCCTGTCTCTGGAACTTAGGAGTGGACTAATCTGAATGTATTTTATTGCTCTTCTTTTTCCATTGTATTACTTCTATGTCAATTTTTCCTTATCCATTTTATGACTAGCATCAATGCAAATGTGTGTATTATAAGGTGGACCAGCTGCTGCGGTATGAGGCTGTTAGTTTCCCTGGCCTTTCCTTTTGCCTATCTGAATTTTTTTTTTTTTTTTTTTTTTTTTGAGACGGAGTCTTATTCTGTCGCCCAGGCTAGAATGTAGTGGCATGATCTGGGCTCACTGCAACCTCTGCCTCCCAGGTTCAAGCAATCCTCCTGCCTCAGCCTCCCGAGTAGCTAGGATTCCAAGCACATACCACCATGCCCAGCTAATTTTTGTGTTTTTAGTAGAGACAGGGTTTCACCATGTTGGCCAGGCTGGTCTTGAACTCCTGACCTCGTGATCCACCCACCTCGTCTTCCCAAAGTGCTGGGATTACAGGCCTGAGCCACCGCGCCCGGCCTATTGTTAGGTTTTAAAGTAACATCTCATTTTACCCTTGATTAGAAGAGCAGTACATGTTCATTTTAGGAAATCTGGAAAATATAGAAAAGCATAAGGAAGGTTATTAGGATTCCCTATGCCCCCAACTCCTAGAGATACCCACTGTTAACTTTTTGATGTTACTATATTCTAGCATTTGTTTCTATGTCTATAAAAACATATTTAACAAGATTAGAATATTTTTGAACATGTTGCTTTATAACCTGTTTTTTTCTTTCAGATTTTAAGGTGAATATTTATTTAGAATGAGGAAAAATCATCACAAGTTTTGAAGTGTAAATATCACTATTACCACAGTAACGTTGTTTGTGTCTAGTACCACAAACAATATACATCCAAAATCATTAGAAACTCTTTAATTGCCTTAACATTCTTCTATACTTTTTTTGTTACTCTTTTTTGGCTTTACATTCTCTTTTATCACATGTGACTGCGACTGTGATATTTTCTGTAACAGGACTAGAAGGATAATTTGATCTTTCCTAAAGTATGATTCATCAAAATTTGTTTTCTTAAAATTTTATTTTATTTTTTAAGACAAGGTCTTGCTGTGTCACCCAGGCTGCAATGCAGCGGCACGAACGTGATTCACTATAGTCTTGATCTCCTGAGCTCAAGCAAGCCTTCTGCCTCGGCCTCCCGAGTAGCTGGGACTGCAGATGCACGCCCCCACACTTGGCTAGTTTTCTAATTTTTTTTGTAGAGACGGGATCTCACTTTGCCGCCCAGGCGGGTCTCGAATTCCTGGGCTCAAGTGATCCTCATGCCTTGGTCCCCAAAGTGGTGAGATTACATGTGTGAGCCACCATGCTTGGTCTAATTTTATTTTTTAAAAGACTTTTATTTTATAAAGTAGTTTTCAGTTTACAGCAAAATTGAGAGGAAGGTGCAGAGAGTTCCCACACACTCCCTGGCCCCACACATGCATAGCCTCCCCATTGTCAGCATCCCTCACCAGGGTGGCCCATTTGTTAGAATCGGTGAACCTGGCTGGGTACAATGGCTCATGCCTGTAATCCCAGCACTTTGGGAGGCCGAGGTGGGCGGGTCACAAGGTCAGGAGTTCAAGACCAGCCTGTCCAACGTGGTGAAACTCCGTCTCTACTAAAGATACAAAAAATTAGCTGGGCGTGGTGGTGTGTGCCTGTAGTCCCAGCTTCTTGGGAGGCTGAGGCAGGAGAATTGCTTGAACCCAGGAGGCGGAGGTTGCAGTGAGCCGCCATTGCACCATTGCACTCCAGCCTCGGTGACAGGGCGAGACTCAGTCTCAAAAAAAAAAAAAAAAAAAAAATCAGTGAACCTGCGATACATCATCACCCCAAGTTCATAGTTTATACTAGGGCTCACTCTTGGTGTTCCGTGTTCATGTAATGACATGTATCCAACATTGTAGTACTACACAGAGTGTTTTCACGCCTTAAAAATCGCCTTTGTTCTGCCTGTTCATCCCTCCCCCTTACCCTGGGAAACTGCTGACCTTTTTACTGTCTCCAAAGTTTTGTCTTATCCAGAATGTCATACAATTGGAATCGTACTGGCTTTTTTTCCTTTAGTAATAGGCATCTAAGTTTATTCCACGTCTTTCCATGACTTGATAGCTCATTTCTTTTTAGCACTGAATAATATTCCAAAAGTAACCAATTTTTTTACTCAGCATTTAGCTGTGTTAACCGCATGCATTATTAAGCAAGACCTTTGTCTTCAAAGAGCTCTCCTTTGAAGGAGGTGGGAAGTGTAGTGTGTGACAAATGCCTGAAAAGGGAAAGCTCACAGGGCAGTGAGAATGCAGGGTTGGAGCAACGAGAATGTAGGGTGGGGCCAGTGAGAATGCAGGGTGGGGGCAATGAGAATGCAGGGTGCATCTGGGGCAGGGCACACCTGCAGTGTTCCCCTCTCTCTGTGAGGTGATGGGGGGACATAGATGGGGTATAAGATAGTGTCCCTTTCCCAAGGAATTGTATTACTATACATGTAGCAAGATAAGCTGGTTACCACCCATACTATAACAGTAGGTAATAGAATCTAATCTCTGATCAAATGCTCAGTTGTGAGCAGTACATTTTGGTACTCTAGCAGTTGGAAAGAGTAGGAAATCAGTGAGTGCTACAAAACTTGAGGAGGAAAGACTTGAACTGGGCCTTGAAATCTGGGTAGGACATAGAGGAATAAAGGGAAGAGAGAGCAGGGCATTTCAGGTTAAGTGGTTGTAATGAGGCTTTTACTGCAGTACCTGGTACATAGTAGGTGCTCAGTTAAATATGTGTTTAATGAAAGCATAAACATGACAGAAGGAACAAATTGGGAATAATACACCTCTTGTAGCATCAGAGATGTTGACTGTCATGCAGCATTGGTGGGAGTATAAATTGGTTAAGCTGTTTTGGAAAGCATTCAGCTTGGTAGTATCTGTTAAAAAAAAAAAAAATTAATTAATTAAATCAGCATGCTCTTGACCCAAAAACTCCGCTTTAGAGAAATCTACTTAAAATCCGTATTTGCCTATATTCTTAAAGATATATGATTTAATAGGTCATGGTGTGTCCATATATGGACTTTCTTTTAAATTTAACAAATACACATATAGCATTACTAATGTGCCCAGAACTATGCTTTATGATAGATACTATTATGTTAGTACTTAGTACTTATTGATGAGGAAACCGGCACAGGGTTTAACTTGGTCAAAGCTACACGGCTAGTAAAGGTGAACCCAGCAGTGGAACTCAATCTGGTTCAGTGGTCTTAGCATTACACTATCCTGTGATTAGAAAGAACTTGAAAGACTCGATGTATGTACCTTACATGTGTATAACACTCCGCTAAAAGATCCCCAAAACACAAGTGAAGGAGTAATGAGTCAATACATAGAGCTGACATCATGCATTAAAACAAACAAATCTTGGCTGGGCGCAGTGGCTCATGCCTGTAATCCCAGCACTTTGGGAGGCTGAGGTGGGTGGATCACCTGAGGTCAGGAGTTCAAGACCAGCCTGGTCAACATGGTGAAACCCCGTCTTTACTAAAAATACAAAAAAATTAGCCAGGCATGGTGCTGCACGCCTGTAGTTCCAGCTACTCGGGAGGCTGAGGCATGAGATTCGCTTAAGTGGAGGTTTCAGTGAGCCAAGATCGCGCCTTTGCACTCCAGCCTGGGCGACAAGAGCAAAACTCCGCCTCAAAAAAAAAAAAAAAAAGAAAAATCTCTCTGTGTGTGAATATAAATCAGGAGTATGTATGCATATGTGTGTAAATACATAGGTATGTATCCCAAAGTGTTGCTGTTGTTTTGTCTCTGGGGAGAGGAGTGGGAAAGGGAAGTAAAGAGACATTTTCATGTTTTTAATTCAATATTATTATATTTTATACTAAGACAGTTATGTATTTCCCAGTAGTTTTTTAATAGAAAAATACAATAACGATAGTTTTTATTGAAAAATAGAAGGCCAGGTGCTATGGTTCACACCTGTAATCGTAGCCCTTTGGGAGGCTGAGGTGGGAGGATCGGATCCCTTGAGGTCAGGAGTTTGAGACCAGCCTGACCAACATGGTGAAACCCTGTCTCTACTAAAAATATACAAAAATTATCCGAGTCTGGTGGTGCACATCTGTAATCCCAGCTACTCCGGAGGCTGAGGCAAGAGAATTGCGTGAACCTGGGAGGCAGAGGTTACAGTGAGCCAAGATTGTGCCACTGCACTCCAGCCTGGGTGACAGAGTGAGACTCCATCTCAAAAGAAAAAAAAAAAAAAAAAGAAAAAGAAAAATAGAAGAAAGAAAGCCTGGGACATTTCAATTAAGACAAGCCTTGACAGTCCCAGTTTTTTTTACTTGTCCCCAATAGTGAATCTCTGGGTTTAATGAGCTCTTAGAGTGTATGTAGTTGAGCCTTCTTTTATTTCTCTATATACATTACTGTTTTCCCTCATCTCCTCAATGATGCAGCAGTAAATTTACCATTTCTTTTAATTAGGCTGAGCTGTTACATATCTGTTTTCTGCAGTATTTTATGGTAATGAATGAGCTTATTTTCTTTGAATGCGCTCCAGTTTCAGTTCTGTGCGGGTTGCATTATTTTTAATTGAAAATCTCAGTGAGAATATGGATATTTAGGGGGAAAAGTCAGAGGTAAGTCAGGTGGCATTCAGCCTGACTACACCTCAGGACTGTTGACCCGCCCACACGACCAGCCAGCAGGCCTTATGAAAGACCTGATTCCCAAGGGAATGGTCGACAGAAGTTTGGGAAGATTGTCAGAATATTCCAGTAAATACCAAGATAAGTGTGTTACTTAATGAATTTTGTAAAAGCCTCACCAGAATATTGCTTGCTGGTGGCACATGGTAAACAGAATTGAACAGTTGCAGTTGAGGTCAGAAACTTCCTACCTAATTTTTAAATTATTTTTGAGAGTCAATTGTGATGGAGGCATTCTGGCAGACAGAATTTAAAATCTATTCTGTAACATACGCAGTAGCCTGCTAGTACCCTAGACCATAATTTATACTAGATTGGTGTGCTCAGATAAGCTCGGTGTTGTCGTATCATTTCATTTCATTGTCGTTTCAAAAGCTGTGAAATTTCTTTTGGAAAATTACTCACAAAAATGGTATGTGTGGTTAATCCTTAGCCCATTGTTACAAGATAAATGTAGACATATTGAAGTTTCAACACATATATTTGAACAGACAGTGATTCATGACTTGAACAGCCCCAGACCTGAAGCTGTTCCACACTCCACTGAGAAGGCAGGAAGGGGAGCTTTTATAAGGTATGCTTTGAGGGAGCCAGACAAAGAAAGTATATTCATTTGGTGAAAGTGTAACGTTCCTAGATAGAGGTTAGTTTGGCGGTTTCTGATTGGTGAGGCTGAAGTCGACAGGGGAGAGGGTTTCAACGGTTTCCTTATGAAGGAACTCAAGGCACTGGAGCCATCTCCAGTAATTAATGGCCCTGCAGTTAATTATTTTGACACCACTATGAAGAGTTTTGTTCTGTCTCCATTGCCTTTGTCTCCCGTTTCCTAATTCTGGTGTAAGGCAGACTGATTAAGAGTCATCCGCGCATGCTCACCAGCAGATAGTGAGCTCCCTGGAGCCGAGGAGAATGTTTGGGCAGTCTTTGTATTTCCTCCTTCAAGGCCTAGAAGGATGTACTCCATGGTATTAGGTGCTCTGGAAAGATTTTGTGAAATTGAACCAATATTGATGAAATTTCATGGGTTGCTAGTTTCTGTTCTGTCCTTTCAGGAGGATATTATGTAAAGATAACAATAGGTTTGTTTGTTATGTGTATGGGACATAACACTTTCAATTTTCTGGTTAAATAGGAACTATCCAAGATCACGATGCCAGTTATATTTAATGAGCCTCTGAGCTTCCTACAGCGTCTAACTGAATACATGGAGCATACTTACCTCATCCACAAGGCCAGTTCACTCTCTGATCCTGTGGAAAGGATGCAGGTATGAGCCAAGGGAGGAAAAGGTCTGACTCTTAGAGACCTCGCTACCAACCCAGCCCCGAACACACACACATTCACACAATTAGTGTTAAATTCAATGTGAGGTTGGGCAATTTTATCAGAGCTCAGTCCGCATGTCTGGAGTGTCCTCTGGTTAGGGTGACACCATCGTGCAAAGACCGATGAGTATTGCAGGAGAAGCGGGAGGTGGCCCATAAGCAAACCTGGATATTAGCTTTTGCTAAATCTTTTTTTTTTTTTTTTTTTTTTTGTGAGATGGAGTCTCGCTGTGTCGCTCAGGCTGGAGTGCAGTGGCGCAGTCTCGGCTCACGGCAAGCTCCACCTCCTGGGTTCACACCATTCTCCTGCCTCAGCCTCCTGAGTAGCTGGGACTGCAGGCGCCCGCCACTATGCCTGGCTAATTTTTTATATTTTTTTAGTAGAGACGGGTTTTCACCTGTGTTAACCAGGATGATCTTGATCTCCTGACCTTGTGATCTGCCACCTCAGCCTCCCAAAGTGCTGGGATTACAGGCGTGAGCCACCGCACCCGGCTGGCTTTTGCTAAATCTTTAGTTGAGAAAGTAGCATTGTGTTAGGGGAAGAATTCAACCTTTCTTCTTTCTGACTTTCTCGCGGTATTTCCAAGAAGAAGTTAACACACACACACACACACACACACACAAAATAGAAAAATATGTTTGTGCTTACTTGTGTATATAAATATATATACATTGCTATATGTTAAAACACGGCAAGGAATTGCACTTTTAAATTTTTTAGATGGAAGATTTTATATGTTGTACATGGATGGACTAGTTAGAGGCAGAGTATAGTGGACACATTGTTCTCCTTCAACAAAGCAAGAGCATTCGAAACTGAGTCTTTCTGTCCTTTCATTTATATAAGTCAGCATTTTCCAACCTCAGTGGACTTAACACCAATTAAGTTGTGGAGTTTTATATCTCTTTCCCCAATCCTGGAGTGTCATACTTTTAAAAAATTTTAAATGAATTAAAAGTAACTTTGGACTTGAGGGTTTTTTAAAAGTCCTTGAGAGAATTTGTAGCACTGTTAGAGTGTGATGAAAACCATAGTTGGAAATAACACTATAGGAAGTGACTGAAAGTAATTTTCATTCTGAATATCCAAGTTTCCATGTCCCACTGCTAGAGCCATATTAAAACTCCAAAGTAATTAAACTCCTCAAAATAATTCTGTAAATTACTGTCTTCGGCAAAATTTCAGTTCCTAAAAGAATGCGGAGCGAGCTCGGCTATTTTTGACTTGTTCTCATGCTCTGTCCCACAGTGTGTAGCTGCGTTTGCTGTATCTGCTGTTGCTTCTCAGTGGGAACGGACTGGAAAGCCTTTCAACCCACTGCTGGGAGAGACTTATGAATTAGTGCGGTGAGGCCTTTCACTTGCATGCTTTATATAGCGTTGCAGATGAAGAGGAGAAATACATACATATTGGTCATCACCAATAACAAATATAGGACTGGAGCAAGTTAACAATTTTGATGTTTGCTTCTAGGATAGCTATTATTTTAGAGACTGTCAAAAATACTGAAACATACATAAAAGGTACCATTATAAGAAATAATTGCAAGGATTTTGGTATTCCTGATCACATGGGATTAATCACCCTCCTTTTTTCCTTATGTAGATCATAAGACATGATCGAGTTTTTGTTTTTTTTTTTATACTTTAAGTTGTAGGGTACATGTGCACAATGTACAGGTTAGTTACATATGTATACATGTGCCATGTTGGTGTGCCGCACCCATTAACTCGTCATTTAACCTTAGGTATATCTCCTAAAAATAATCGTTTAAAGTTTATTAGCTGGGTCGTGGTGGCACAGGCCTATAGTCCCAGCTACTTGAGAGGCTGAGGCAGCAGGATCTCTTGAGCCCAGGAGCTCTGGGCTGTAGTGCACTATGCTGGCCAGGTGTCTGCACTAAGTTTGGCATGAATATGGTGACCTCCCAGGAGAGGGAGGTCAGAAATGGAGCAGGTCAAAACTCCTGTGCTGGTCAGTGGGGGGTTGCACCCGTCATTAGCCACTGCGCTCCAGCCTGGGCAACAGTGAGGCCCTCTTATATCTCTTTATTAAAAAATATAAATACAATATATTAGCATAAGTATATATTGTTTGCATAAAGCCAATGACTACATCTGTAAGTGCAGTTCTGTTTGCTTGAGCTAGCCTGTGTCTTGTTTACATATGATTAAGGGACTTTATTTGGCTTTAGTTTTTCTATGTGTTCCTCCTCTTCTCTGCACAAGTTTTGATCTCATTCCCTAGATGTTTGAAAGTGGACACACTGGATTTCTCTATTTTAATATAAAAGGAATGATATGTTTTAAATTTACATGACTGATATTTTTTCATGCAAATCATTCAAATTCATCTGGGAGTTCTTTATTTTAATTTGTTCAAGTAGCTAGCATTACAACATTGGATTTGGTGGTTTGGGTTGCATTTGTATAATTTCTCATATATTAAGTTGTTTCACTGCAATGAGAATAAAGAATTGTTGGCTGGGCGCTGTGGCTCACGCCTGTAATCCCAGCACTTTGGGAGGCCGAGGCGGGTTGATCACGATGTCAGGAGTTCGAAACCAACCTGGCCAACATGGTGAAACCCCGTCTCTACTAAAAATACAAAAATTAGCCAGGTGTGGTGGTGCGTGCCTGTAATCCCAATTACTCGGAAGGCTGAGGGAGGAGAATTGCTTGAACCCGGGAGGCAGGGGTTGCAGTGAGCCAAGATCACGCCACTGCTCCAGCCTGAATGACAGAACGAGATTTTGTGTCAACAACAACAAAAGAATTGTTTACTTTGAAAGGGCAATTATGTACATGTTTAATGATAGAGTTAATTATAATGTTGCTTTTTTTTTTTTTTTTAAATCTTAAGAGATGACCTTGGATTTAGACTCATCTCCGAACAGGTCAGCCATCACCCACCAATCAGTGCATTTCATGCTGAAGGATTAAACAATGACTTCATCTTTCATGGCTCAATCTATCCCAAACTGAAATTCTGGGGGAAGAGTGTAGAAGCAGAACCCAAAGGAACCATCACCTTGGAGCTCCTTGAGTGAGTTCTAATCAAGCCATTACACTCTTTTCATGTAGACCTGCCTGTAAGTGCAGACATGCACACTCAGCTGACCTTACTGTTCAAAAGCTGGAGAAAAAGAAACAGCTTTCATACAGTGCAAACTGTCTACCTCTATGTAAAAGAATTTGAGAAACATGGCAGTAGCCATTGCTAATTAATCTGGGTGTGTGTAAATAGTTTAACTTGATGTTTGACTCTGGTGTTTGGATCTATTTTAAGATCGATGGAGTTAATTGCTTCATGGTAGTTCTTATGAAACATGCTTTATATCCTTGTGCCAATGTTTTGTTTACAGATCTTTCAAAATGAATTCACTCTGATAAATAATGAAATGACAATTGTGTGGCACATGTTAGGCATTAAATTGAGAGTTCTCTTCTTTTGCAAGATTAGCTTTAAATCCACAGTTAATTCCAGTTAGAACAGAGTAAGCATACGATACCCTATCTCTTTAACACTGATTACAGCTAGATAACCCGGACAGAAGACAAAGCAACAACCCAAAGACTCTGAAAAGCAGATAGTAGCAGGCAGACTGGGGAGAGAATTCAAAACCTGAACACCAATATGGCAGTGAGTTTACTGGTTTTATATATTTCTCCCAAATCTCCTGGCTTAGAATCAGAGCAGCAAATTGCAGAACTGGGGATTGGAGGCAGACCGAAAAAGTTCTAAGAGTAACTCTTTCTTTCTAATTAAAGGACCTAGGATACCCTTGCAGGAAGTAGAGAATAGGGGAAATCCTGTTTTAATTTTGTCTCACAGCCTTGCCCCAAAGCAAGCACTAGGATCTGTAGCTACACTCCTGCTGCGATGGTGGCTGTGGCAATCACACACGTGCCTCAAACTCAGAGTCCTTCTCTTTGGCCAGAGAAACTGAGTAAAGGAACCCCTGGGGTCCAAAGAGTGTGAGAGAATTCCTGTTACTTGTTTCTCTTTCTTTTCCTTTACCCCTTTGCCCCAGAGGAAGACCTAGTTGTGGGAGATACAAGACAGAGCAGAGAGGCTCAAACCCCAGCTTGCCAGCTGGAGGGGAGAGAAAGCGCCCCCTGGTGTCTAAGAGTGTTGGGGAACCACAAAGAGGAGGGAGCTCAAGAAAGGGGTCCCCTAAAGCTGCATGATGAGTTCCTAAGCTCATCCCTACACGCATGCATTGAAATGACCCAGAAGGGTACACAAGGGCCTCAGGATCTGAAATGCTGTGTGGCCTGAGAGCCAGGTCCCTGGATGGCTATCGAGAGGTAGATCTGAGCAGCACTACAGAGGCTTTGAAAACTAAACTGACACTGGAATCAAAGCCCACAGGAGGGGAGTCAGGACTTCTGGCCTGAAACTCTGTTAATTGCCTCCTAAAACAAAATTTTTATCAGTATTCTCTAGAAGAGGTTAAGGGGACAGAGTCTTATAAATATTCAGGTGTGCAGAATACAATCCAAAATCATTCAGCATACCAAGCAACAGGAAAATCTCAACAAACTAAAATAGAAAAAGACATTTTAGCTAAAAAAAAAAAAAGTATTTTTGGAAATTTTAGTACTAAAAATATAGTAATAGCTTATAATAACTGGGATAGGCTTAATGGCAGAATGCAAATGTCAAAATATGTACAGGATGTGTATGTTGAAAACTACAAGATACTGTTGAAAGTAATCAAGGATTACCTGAGTAATGCAGAGACACACTGTGTCTCGATATATTTGGAAGCCTCAATTATAGTTAAGATGTCGGTTCACCCCTCACTGATCTATAAAAAATCTGTATGAACACAATCCAAATCAAAATCCCAAGATGATTTTTAATAGATACAGAGAAGTTGATTCTAAGTTACAAATTCTAAGTTTGCATGGAAAGGCAAATGACATAGAACAGCCAAAATAATTTTGAAAAGGAAGAACAGAATTGATGGACTCCCACTACCCAATTTTAAGACTTAACTC
This sequence comes from Hylobates moloch, assembly GCF_009828535.3. Lineage (NCBI taxonomy): Eukaryota > Metazoa > Chordata > Mammalia > Primates > Hylobatidae > Hylobates > Hylobates moloch. Next base: position 55,440,845 of record NW_026652280.1, read on the forward strand.
TAAAGCTGTTGTAATCAAAACAGTGTGGTGATGGCCAAACTATACACAAAGTATAGATTAATGGGGAAGAGAATCCAGAAATTGACCTGCAGAAATGTGGTCAGTTGATTTTTGACAAAGGTGCAAAGGCAATACAGCTAAGAAGAATAGTCCTTTCCACAGACAACCATCTGTGCTATGGAGACAGTTGGACATCTGTATGTTAAAAAATGAACCTCAAGCTAGACCTCACGCCTTTTACAAAAATCAGCTCAAAATAGATCATTTACATAAAATGTAAAACAAAGGGTTTTGGAAGAAAACATAGGAGAAACTCTTACAACTTTGGATTAGGCAAAGAACTCTTATGGATATGATACCAAAATTATAACCCATAAAAGACAAAAAGTGATAAATTAGATTTTATTAAATTAAAAACCTTATATTGAAAGATACTGTTCAGAGAATGAAAAGATAAGCTATAGAATAGTAAAAATTATTTGCAAATCGTATAGCCAGCAAAAGACTTGTAGCCACGATATATAAAGAATTCTTAAAACTCAACAATAAGATATGATAAGGTCAGGCACAGTGACTCATGCCTGTAATCCCAGCACTTTGGGAGGCTGAAGTGGGAGGATCACTTGAGCCCAGGAGTTAGAGACCAGCCTGGGCAACATAGTGGATCCTTGTCTCTACTGAAAGATTTTAAAAATAGCCAGGTTTGGTGACATGCACCTATAGTCCCAGTTACTTGGGAGGCTCAGGGGGGAGGATCTCTCAAGCCCAGGAGTTCGAGGCTACAGTGAGCCATGATTGCACCACTGTACTCCAGCCTGGGCAACAGAGTGAGACCCTGTCTCTGGAACAACAACAACAAAACAGAACAATAAAAAATTATTTTGCCCAATAAAAAATTGGGCAAAAAATGTGAATAGATACTTCATATATATATATATATATATATATATGGCAAATAAGCACATGAAAAGATGCTGTCAGCTGATTGTAGTGGCTCACACCTATAATTCCAGTTACTTAGGAGGCTGAGGCAGGAGAATTGCTTGAGGCCAGGAGTTCAAGACCAGCCTAGGCAACATAGTGAAACTCTGTCTCTAAAAAAATAAAATAAAATAAATCTAGCCAGGCATGGGGACACATGCCTATAGTCATAGCTACTAGGGGAGCTAAGGCAGGAGGGTTGCTTGAGCCGAGGAGTTCAAGGCTGCAGTGAGCTATGATCCACCACTGCACTCCATCCTAGATAGTAGAATAAGACCTCATCTCTAAAAAAAAATAAAAATTTAAAAAGATGTTCAACAGCATCAGTTATTAGAGAACTACAGAGTTAAAACCACAGTGAGCTATCCTATTTTTACCTATTACAATTTATATTTATACCTATTACAATGTCTAAAATCAAAATAATTGTAAACATTGACAATACCAAGTGCTGACAAGGATGTGGAGGAGCTAGAAATCTCATACAGGTTGAGTATCCCTTTTTAAAAATATACCAAAAGTGTTTTGGATTTTGAATATTTTCAGATTTTGTAATATTTGCAATATACCCACCGGTTTAGCATCTCAAATCCAAAATTCCCAAATCTGAAATGTTCCAGTGAGCATTTCCTTTGAATGTCATGTCAGTGCTCAAAAAGTGTCAGATTTTGGAGCATTTCAGATGTCCAAGTTTTGAATTTGGAATGCTCAGCCTGTGTATTGTTGGTGTTGGAATGTAAAATGGTAGAGCCACCCTGGAGAACAGTTTGGCAGTTCCTGTATAGTTAACCTTGTGTTTACCACGACTTAGCAATACTACGCCTAGGTATTTACCTTAGAGAAATGGAAACTTACGTTCATCCCAAAACCTGTATACAAATGTTTACAGTAGCGTTATTCATCATCACCAAAAACTGAAAACAGCCCACGTGCCCTTCAGTGGGTGAATGGTCACACAAACTGTGGCATAGCTATACAGCGGAATCCTACTCAGCACAAAGATTGATACGTAGAACAACACAGATGAATGTCAGGTGCATTATACAAATTGAAGTTGCTAATCTCAAAAGGTAATCTACATTTATATGACATCTGGAAAAGGAAAAACTATTGCAATGGAGAACAGATCAGTTGTTGGGGATCAGGAATGAGTTGGAGATCCAGGGATTAGGAGTGGAGAAAGGTTTGACTACCAGGAGAAGCACGAGTGAAGTCTTTGTGGGTGGAGGAGTTGTTTAGGATTCTGATTGTGTTAGTGGTGGTTATACAGATCTGTACAAGCATAAACCTGAGTACCAACAAAAATGAATTTTACCTTATGTAAATTAAAAGACACATATCTAAGGACGAATATATGAAGGTGCAGCGGTGGCTCACACCTGTAATCCCAGCACTTTGGGAGGCCGAGGTGGGTGGATCACCTGAGGTCAGGAGTTCGAGACCAGCCTGGCCAACATGGCGAAACCCTGTATCTACTAAAAATAAATTAGCTGGGTGTGGTGGCACATGCCTGTAGTCCCAGCTACTTGGGAGGCTGAGGCAGGAGAATCGCTTGAACCCGAGAGGTGAAGGTTGCAATGAGCCGAGATCGTGCCACTGCACTCCAGCCTGGGTGACAGAGTGAGACTCTGTCTCAAAAAAAATAAAAAATAATAATAAAGCTTTTTCTTTTTTCTTTAACTTTTATTTTAGGTTTGGGGGTACATGTGCAGGTTTGTTCTGTTGGTAAACTGTTGTCATGGGAGTTTGTTGTACAGATTATTTCATCACCCAGGTACTAAGCCTAGTACCCAATAGTTATTTTTTCTGATCCTCTCCCTCCTCTGAACCTCCATCCTGAGGTACGCCCCAGTGTCTGTTCATCCCTTCTTTGTGTCCATGAGTTCACATCATTCAGCTCCCACTTATAAATGAGAACATGTGGTATTTGGTTTTCTGTTCCTGTGTTAGTTTGCTAAGGATAATGGCCTTTAGCTCCTCCATATTCCCAGAAAAGACATGATCTTGTTCTTTTTTATGGCTGCGTAGTATTCCGTGGTGTATGTGTGCCACATTTTCTTTATCCAGTCTATCATTGGTGGGCATTTAGGTTGATTCCATGTCTTTGCTATTGTGAACAGTGCTGCAGTGAACATTCCCATGCATGTATCTTTATGGTAGAATGATGTCTATTCCTCTGGGTATATAGGATTATAAAACTGGAGTTTATTCACATAGATGAGTTTTTTCCTTTGGTGAGCTGGAGGGTACTTTCTCTAGAAAGTGCTAAATAGACTTTTTATTTTCTGTCTCTACTTTATCTTTTTTTAATGTTTCATGACACTTTTGAATGCTTAAAATGATTATGTACGTAGTTTATTTGGAGTTTAGTGGAAGTATAGAATTTTTTCTTAAGCTGTTACTCCCTTTTAAGAAACAAGAATGGGCAAATGATCCCAATTTTACGGTGAGTTAACATCAATAGAATTTTTAAAGTCTTAGAACTTAGTTATCTCGAGCAGCCTGGTTTGTTATTCTGAGTAATGGCATTTGGAGTAAGTGTACTTTTTAAACAAAGTAATACCTCTCACTTATGTTTCTGGGTTTGGTTTTGTTTTTTAGACACAATGAGGCATATACGTGGACAAATCCCACCTGCTGTGTGCATAATATCATTGTGGGTAAACTGTGGATCGAACAGTACGGCAATGTGGAAATCATAAACCACAAGTAAGGCACTTCGTCCATTCCTTTAGTTTTCATCAAGCAGTTTTAGTGGACTTCAGTTTTTTTTGTTTTGTTTGTTTTTAAAGAAAAGCTCTAGAACAGGCTGATGAAAATTTAAGAATCAGGCAATATAGTCCAGGTGTGGTGGCTCATGCCTGTAATCCTAGCACTTTGGTAGGCTGAGGCGGGTGGATCATGAGGTCAGGAGTTTGAGACCAGCCTGGCCAAGATGGTGAAACTGTGTCTCTACTAAAAATATAAAAATTAGCCAGGTGTAGTGGCGGGCACCTGTAATCCCAGCTACTCAGGAGGCTGAGGCAGGAGAACTGCTTGAACCCAGGAGTTGGAGGTTGCACTGAGCAGAGATCATGCCACTGCACTCTAGCCTGGGCGACAGAGCAAGACTGCATCTCAAAAAAAAAAAAAAAAAAAAGAAAGAAATCAGGCAATATAACCAACTCTTGAATGACTAGAAGCCCTTTTATTTAATAAAGAGGGTTCATTAAAGTCTCTGATTAAGGAAGACTGGGTGAACCCAGCTTCCACAGCTTCTGTGAACCTTAATTCCAATCTCAGCTCATTTTGCTTCCTTTGTTTAGTGGGGGCCAGGGAGACAGGGCATAGGAGTTACTAGAAAGAACTGGGCTCCCATTCTACTTTGTGACCTTAGGCAAGTCATGTATTCTTTCTGCACCTCACATACCTTTTCTTTATGGTGGGAAGATTACCAGTCGAGGATTAATCATTATCACTTTAGTATGGAGCCTGGCACACAGAGAAAATCCGTAAACAGTAGCTACTGCTAGAAAAGTGATCACAGTTATTTTCCTCTGCTGCTGCTTTGCTAATAAGTGATAATCTGAACTTAATATTTTCTTTATAGGACTGGGGACAAATGTGTATTGAATTTTAAGCCATGTGGCCTTTTTGGTAAGGAATTACACAAAGTTGAAGGCTACATTCAAGATAAAAGGTAAAATTTCCATTTTAAATGTTGAATAGTATAGATTTTATTCACTAGATAAAATGTCGGTATTAAAATACATTGTCGGCTGGGCGCAAAGTGCTGTAATCCCAGCACTTTGGGAGGCTGAGGTGGGCAGATCACGAGGTCAGGTTCAAGACCAGCCTGGCCAACATAGTGAAACCGCATCTCTACTAAAAATACAAAAAAATTAGCCAGGCATGGTGGTGGGCACCTGTAATCCCAGCTACTTGGGAGGCTGAGGCAGGAGAATTGCTTGAACCTGGGAGGCAGAGGTTGCAGTGAGGCGAGATCGCACCACCACACTCCAGCCCAGGTGACAGCGAGACTCCATCTAAAAAAAAACAAAAAAACAAAAAAAGTTTCTATAACCTAGGAAACAAGCATTCTAATAAGTTGAAAAATCTTTCTTCTACAAGGAAGTTTATTTCATTAAAGAACCTGATTTGGTTGAGCACAGTGGCTCACGCCTGTATTCCCAGCACTTTGGGAGGCTGAGTGGGGAGGATTGCTTGCAGCCAGTTCGAGACCAGCCTGGATAACATAGTGAGACCCTGTCTCTACAAAAAAAACTTTTTTTTAATTAGGCAGGCGTGGTGGCGCATGCCTGTGGACCCAGTTACTCTGGAGGCTGAGGTGGGAGGAACCCTTGAGCCCAGGAGGTTGAGGCTACAATGAGCCATGATTATACTACTGTACTCCAGCCTGAGTGACAGAGTGAGACTCTGTGAGTTGTACACACCTTTATAGTAATATTCAATTGCAGCAAAACAGTCTATGGCCATGCCACCCTGAACACGCCTGATCTCATCTGCTCTTGGAAGCTAAGCAGGGTCAAGCCTGGTTAGTACTTGGATAGGAGACCACCTGGGAATACCAGGTGCTGTCAGCTTTAAAAAAACAAACCCTGGTTTGTTAACTAAACATCAGTTTTTCTTGACAGCAAAAAGAAGCTCTGTGCCCTCTATGGGAAGTGGACTGAATGTTTATACAGTGTTGACCCTGCCACATTTGATGCTTACAAAAAAAATGATAAGAAAAATACAGAAGAGAAGAAGAACAGCAAACAGGTGAACATCCTGTAAGGTGGTATCGAAGGAATAACTGGATTCTTCAATGTGTACTAATCCTTTTGCAGTTGGCCTGTTCTAGGGTCACAGTTTTGACTTTCTTCTGCCTTGTTGCTAATGCATATGTCACTTTTCTCTTTTTAATGATCAGACATTTGCTTTAACAAGTACTCGGCATAGCCTTGTATAGGATGTGGACACCTATCGGTTTTTTAACTGTGGAGCAGTTATATGTGGAGCTTTGCTTTAATTCACATAGCTGTGGAATGTTGGAGTTCATCTTAATGAAACAAATTTTCTTTTCCTCCTGTTTATGTGCATCGAAAGTTGAAATTGTTGAAGATTTAAAATTTCCTCCAAAATTCTCTCTGACATTTTCATGCTTATCATCAGTTTTGTTGCCTTGTTCCTTATCATGAAATTACTGAAGTTAAGACTGTCGTAGTTAAAGGAGTCATCCCTGGGCTGCTTTCCTCTTCTTACTAAACTTCCTTCTTTGTGGGACAGTTAAATCCCAGCAGGGGAGGCACGTACGTGGCTTCTTGTCACGTGGTCCCAAGCAGGCTCCAGTGGTTAGCGAACTCCTGCCCCTTCCCTCCAGGCATAAATGCTCGAGGACTGCACCTCTTTGGACAGGAAATATTTGAGGACGGATTCCTTTCCAGTAACCAAGATAATGGTTCCAAGCGCAAACTCTGGGTTAGAATCTTAGCCCCACCGGTGATGAGCAGTACAAGCCGAGATTTCTCATCTCTCTGCCTCAGTGCCTTCATTTGTAACACGGGCACTATAATAGCACCTACCTGTTAATTGAGTTAACAAACGTAATGGGCTCAGAATAGTATCTGCTCATAGTAAAGACTGATAAAGTCATTTCTGCCAAAAGTACTTCCTCAGACTGGCATCTTGAGCATCATCTGCGAGCTCATTAGAAATGCAGGCGGCCCAGCTTCACCTCAGACCTACTGAAGACCAGTCTCTGGGGCTCTTTAGCGTTTCTTATGCATGTGAACGTTCAGGAAGCCCTAAGATCCCTCAAAAGCAGAAGGTGTATTTATGAGTGACTTTCTTTTTAGACGGAGTTAGCCTTGCTCCCAAAGTGAAAAGAGGTTTATTAAACGGCCGGAGCATTCTGCTTTCCTGTGGCTGGGGCTGTTTCTTTCTTTCTTTGTTTCCCTTCAGCTGTGTGTGCACAGTTCTGCTTCCCTCTTTATATCCCGTGTTCCTGCCCACGGGAACTGCACCGACGGTGCTCCACAGCCAGCAGGAAACTGACGGGGCTGAGAAGGGCATGTCCGGGATTCTGGGACCCCCGGCACAAACTCCTTGGCGGCAGCTCCTGCTAATAGGAGGCACCTTGACAAAGACAACCTCCCCAACACGCTTGCCTTCCAACCTCTTCACAGAGTGGGGATGGCCAAGAATGTTGGTGAAATTCCAGAGAACATTCCTTATACTCCCTAAATTCCCAGTCAGTCTGTGAAAAAGTGCTTTTTTTTCCCCCTTGGAGAGAGCAGGTATTCTCACACATCCACTGCTTTTCTGGTCTCTCTCATTCCTGTGTTCCTGTCATCTGCCTACCATGGATTTCTGATGTTCCTGAACACAGACGCTGCGGGAAGTTTGTGTCATTAGCGTTGTCACCTCTGTGCTATTTCGTAAACTGTACACTCACTGAATGTGTCTCAGCCAGTATTCTAGATTTGTTCACTGTGTGATGCTGGGACTATGACTTACCCTTCCAAAGCCTTCATTCCATATGTCTAAAAAGTGGTCGTGACCTCTCCTCGAGGGGTTGTTGCATAAAGACCACATACATAGAGCACTAGCATAGCTGGGGCCGCGGGGAGGGGAGCCTGAGGAAACGCTGGCTCCCTGTGTTTCATCTAATGAAAAATTCTCTTTTCCTCAGATATATTCAGGATCCCTCCTGGTTTTGTGCCATTGATAGGTTTAGTTGCTTCCCCAAGAATGTGACCTTTTGTTGTTCTCAGATTGTTCCTCTCTAGTGTGTGAGCTCCACGAAAGTCAGGTAGTGATGGTACTTCTCTAGCACCCTAGTGGCTGGGCCTCCAGTAGTTCCTTAGTAGATACTCACATGATGCTTTGGGAGGCTGAGGCAGGAGGATTGCTTGAACCCAGGAGTTGGAGGTTACAGTGAGCTGTGATTGCACCACTGTACTTCAACCTAGGCAACAGAGCAAGACCTTATCTCAAAAATATTAAAAATAAATACTCAAATGAATTATTTTGTCTTTAAAAAGGAAACAGCCTTAAAAACATGAAACCCTATAGGAAAGAGTGATGATGATAATGACTTAAATGCGGATAACACTAAGTGGCACAACACACGAAGCTTGTGAGACTCTTAGCACCCACTTGGGCATTCAGCAGGTATCCGTTGGCTTCCCACACTGTGTTCAAAGTAAGGATATAAGAATTAGAAAGTCACAGTGTCCCTGCCCTGATGTAGTTTACATTCTAGTGGTGTGCAATAAACGATGGTTTACAATTTATTAGTGTATATGTATTTTCCTAAGGACAGGGATATGTTCTAAGAAATCCTTAGGTGATTTCATCATTGTGCGAACCTCATACAGTGTACTTACACAAACTTAGATCGTGTATGTATTTTTATGTATATCTCTTTTTTCATGTGGAAAGCCAAAAGTCCTAACACCATTACTGAGTATCGGTCATTTCCCTTACTTGATCTGCAGTGCCAATATCAAATGCCATATAGCAGATTTCTATACATGCTCCGCTGTAACCTTAGGGGACTGCCATCATATTTACAGCCTGTTGTTGACTGAAAATGTCATTACGTGGTGCTTGACCGTATCTTAAAACTTGCTACTTAAATTTTGTTCATTGGTTGGTTTTTCTAGTTGAGCACCTCTGAGGAGTCGGATGAAATGCCAATGCCGGATTCTGAAAGTGTATTCATTATCCCTGGAAGTGTTCTTCTATGGCGAATAGCCCCACGGCCTCCAAATTCTGCCCAGGTGAGACTGGGCTTGCTGGCTGTGGCCTCACTGTCTGTGTTCAGCATTGTGGCACTCTTTCCTGGCACGTGCAGGGTCAGCCCAGGCAGCATGGAGACAGGCAGGTTGGCATCCTGAGCCCCCACTGGCTCCCGGGTGCTCCCTTCTTGCCTGAGCTCAGCACGTCATAAGTGCATCATGCGGTCCATCCCTCTGGCATCTGGCTGGGAGGATGTGTTGGGTTAGCACTTCACTGGGGCTTCTTTAATAACTACTTAGCGGTAAAACCGGTCCTTATTAAATAGAAGCTGGTGCAGCCTAGTCAGTACCAGCCCTCCAGACCCAGCAAGGAATGATTTTAATGAAGATAAAAGAATGTTGATTTTTGCTTAGAGTTCTATTTAAAGTTGATCATGATAGAGAATATTTATTCTGCAAAGCCTGCTTTGAGATTTTTTTGAGAGATACCCACAGATGGTGCAGATTTTGGTGAAAACATTTAGATATGTGTGATCTGAGAAAGACTGACCATTGTTACCACGAAAGGGAGGGGGTCATTGTCAAGTCAACCCTCTTCTACTTTCAGGACATTTCATTTTGCGTTATGCCTTGGCATATTTTAATTTCATCTTTTTGCTTCTTTTCAGATGTATAATTTTACTAGTTTTGCAATGGTTTTGAATGAAGTAGACAAAGACATGGAGAGTGTGATTCCCAAGACAGACTGCAGGTTACGGCCTGACATCAGAGCCATGGAAAATGGAGAGATAGGTAACTAGCATGTGCCGAAGCCACCAGTGAAGACTCATTTCTCGGGGGATGATGCTTTGTTTTATTCCTGGTGATTGTTAGCATCACTGGGGTACTAGCATTTTTAGTCTCTCTTAGAGATTAAGTTTGAGTTAACATTCAATTTAAATTCAGTAACTTTTATTTTAAATTTGGAAATCTGAGCAGACCTTATTAGCTCATATTATTGTGGTAATACTCCCCTGAGAATTTAATATACTGGAGATGGCCAGAGGCATATTCCGACTAATTAAGTCACTGTCTACTTCAGGCACCTTGTCAGCCTCAGAGGAGAGTGTGGCCTCCCCTTGGTTAATTATAACTTAAATGTTTTTGTGTGTTGGTATAAGTAGGTGTATATACTTATGTAGTATGTGGGATATTTTGATACAGGCATACAATATGTAATAATCACATCAGGGTAAATGGGGTATCAATTACAACATTTTTTTCTTTTTTATACAGTCTTGCTCTGTGTCCCAGGCTGGAGTGCAGTGGTGCAATCTTGGCTCACTGCAACCTCCACCTCCTGGGTTCAAGCTATTCTTGTGCCTCAGCCTCCTGAGTAACTGGGACTACAGGCACGTGCCATCACACCCGGCTAATTTTTGTATTTTTAGTGGAAATGGGGTTTCACCCTGTTGGCCAGGCTGGTCTTGGACCTTCTGACCTCAGGTGATCCGCCCACCTTAGACTCCCAAAGTGTTGGGATTACAGGCGTGAGCCACTGTACCCAGCCCATTTTTATCTTATAGTGTTAAATTTCTTCTAACTCAGTGGTTCTCAAAAGGGGGACATTTTTCCCCCCAAGGAGACATGTAGCAAAGTCGGAAGACTTTGGTTGTCACTTCTTAGGAGGGACTACTGGCATCTGCAGGCCAGGGATGCTGCTAAACATCCTCTCCCACACTAGGCAGCCTCTTATGATAGAGCCATCACATCTAACATGTCATAGTGCCACAGTGGAGAAAAAGTGAGACACAGCAACAGTATTTTGGAAGACAGTTTAAATTTCTTAAGAATGGCATCTGAAGGAGCTTTGTGAGGTCTCACTAAGAATTTAGAATAATTTCACATTTATTTAGTTTTTACACCCAGTTTTTCACTGAAGAATTTTAACACAGTTGTTTTGGCCTTAAGAATAAACAGGTTGTTCTTGGCAAGGTTGTTAAGAGCATAGGCTGTCAAAGAGATGCTGCGTCTGTGATACCAGCTCTGCCTCTTACTAGCCCAGGTATCTGTTACAATTTTTGCTTGATATTTGACTGGTATTTGTGTTCTAATAAAAGGGAGATACATGTAGATGGTTCTTTTGTGAAGTTCTTGTGCTTAATACTGTGCCTGGCATCCTTTATGTAGTGTTAATGGTTTGTATTGATGTTCTTATTTTAGATCAAGCTAGTGAAGAAAAAAAACGACTTGAGGAAAAACAAAGAGCAGCCCGCAAAAACAGGTCCAAGTCAGAAGAGGACTGGAAGACGAGGTGCGTGCCTGAGTCAGGGGGTGTGGCTGAGCCCTCAGGCAGGCTACTGTGTGCAGACGAGGCAGGGATGCCAGACACTGTGACCCCAGAGCAAGGGCCTATCTAACACAAACCCTGCAGAGTTGTCCCAGGCCTGAAAAAAAGTTATTTCCACTGACTTTTATCCATTCATCCATTGATGGACACAGGTTGATTCCGTATCTTTGTTATTGTGAATCGTGCTGTTATAAACATAGGGATGCAGGTATCCCTTTGATAAATTGACTTCCTTTCCTTTGGATACCCAGTAGTGGGAGTGCCGGATCCTATGGTAGTTAAGTTTTTTTAAGAAATCTCAGGCCAGGCGCAGTGGCTCACGTTTGTAATCCCAGCACTTTGGGAGGCCGAGGCAGGTGGATCACGAGGTCAGGAGATCGAGTCCATCTTGGCTAACATGGTGAAACCCCATCTCTACTAAAAATACAAAAAATTAGCCGAGCATGGTGGCAGGCGCCTGTAGTCCCAGATACTCAGGAGGCTGAGGCAGGAGAATGACGTGAACCCGGGAGGTGGAGCTTGCAGTGAGCCGAGATCGCGCCACTGCACTCCAGCCTGGGAGACAGAACAAGACTCCGTCTCAAAAAAAAAAAAAAAAACCCCCAAAAATCTCCATACTGTTTTCCATAATGGCTGTACTAATTTATATTTTCACTACCAGTGTATGAGCTCGCTTTTCTCTGCATCCTCGCCAGCGTGTTTTTCTTTTTAATAATTGCCATCCTAACTGGTGTAAGATGATAATCTTGTGGGTTTTATTCACATTTCCCTCATAATTAGTGATGTTGAGCATTTTCTCATATCCTGGTGCCTATTTGTATGTCTTCAGAAATGTCTATTCATGTCTTTTGGATTATGTGTAGCATGGTATATTAGAAAAATCATGGTCTTTAACCTTAAACCTAAATTTGTCATCAGTTACTAGGTTGGGCAGGTTATTTAACTGCTTAGACATTCAGCTTCTCATCTGTAAAATGGAGGTTTAAGAGTTTGAGGCCAGGCGCGGTGGCTCACACCTGTAATCCCAGCACTTTGGGAGGCCGAGGTGGGTGGATCACGAGGTCAGGAATTCGAGGCCAGCCTGACCAATGTGGAGAAACCCTGTCTCTACTAAAAATACAAAATTAGCTGGGTGTGGTGGTGCATGCCTGTAATCCCAGCTACTGGGGAGGCTGAGGCAGGAGAATCGCTTTCACCCGGGGGGGCAGAGGTTGCAGTGAGCTGAGATTGCACCATTGCACTCCAGCCTGGGCAACAACAGCAAAACTGCTTCTCAAAGAAAAAAAAAAGAGTTTGAAGGGCATTTACACTGAACCAGTGCCTTACATACTGCTGTGCGTATGCTGTAAATGTTAATTTCGTTATCCTAATTTATTCCCAACTACTTAAAAAAATGCCTTGTTGTGGAAAATCAGACCCAGGCTAGTGGGTAAACCGGTTAGACAAATACATTGTTTTGAACCAACCTATTAGAAGACCCTGCTTCTGTCAAGTAGCTTGCTAGATTCTGGTGGGAAATCCATATGCCTTTTGCATGTTATCATTACCCCTTTTGGAATATTATTCCACAGACCTGTTCCCTACCTAAGCAGAAAAACAGCATCATCACTTCAGCATCTCTTTAGAAATCCCTCACTCACAGAATGAGTTGCTGCAATAGAAAAATACTGCAAGCTAGTGAAGAAACAGCCTGTGATTTTCCACAGTTTCCCCTGTAAGTCTTGGCCTTTTTCTTTTAACAGGTGGTTCCATCAAGGTCCTAATCCCTACAATGGAGCACAGGACTGGATTTACTCTGGCAGCTACTGGGACAGAAATTACTTCAATTTGCCTGACATTTATTAAAATGCATACAAGTCAGGGTGTCTGGCTAATCTACAAATAAGTCTTAAACCTATGTTTTTAAATTTTTTTCCCTTGGTTTCTACTTATCTTTAAAAAAGAAAAAGAAAAAACACTCATGAGATAACTGCATTTCACCCAACAAAAGCAAGGTATAAAGTGATATTGGTGATGAAAGTCTTAGGAAAAACGCATAATTTTGCTATAAAACGTACTTATTTGGAATACTATTTTATATAGAGGTAAGAGAAAACTGCTGGGGAATATGCTTTTTATGGTTGCTGTTGCCATATTTACTGAAGGTTTATACCTAAATGTAACTTTAGCTTTATGGAACTATATAGTAATCCCAAATCAAGTTATTTTGAATATTTTTATGCTGTCATGCTTGAATGTTTTAGATGTAACCTTTGACATATTTAGAACTCTCCTCCTATACAATGTTTATTGCTCAAATGTAGAGGTTATGTCATTTTATAAAGACTCCCTTGATAAGATGGCTTTTATTCATACTAATCCTCCCAATCTTCCAAGAAGAAAAAAAAATGCCTGAATAATCAGAATAGATATTTCTGATTTGAAAATTCTAAAGAATTAAACTGGAAAAGTATTTCGTTTACTTAGTGCTCTGAATTTACTTTTACAGTTTTCTGCAGTCAGTATCATTAAAATGTTTGTTTACATTTGAACTGAAAATATGTATAAAATCTAGCAATTCACAAAAATGCCCTAGAAATATAGATTTTAATCACTATTACATAATGACAAACCTTGTTAAATGCTTCCACTTCCAGTGGCAAATGCCACTAGAGAAATTAAGTTGCACTCATGTATGTAAGTATAAAACGATATAAAAGGAGGTCTTGTGCATTTCAAGTTTGCAAGGTACCTGTGTACTTAAAATATGTGTGGAGACCTACTGTACAGTAGTTTTGCCCCTTTAATTGGGGCACATTAATCTTAAATCTTATAGTATTTATCCACCCAAACCCCAGACTGAGATACTGCTCCCAGGGGCCTTAGGTAGCTGCCAGTCCATGATTTTAATTGCTGTCTTGAAGTTAACAAGTGTTATAATGAAATAATCTACCTGATGCTAAATAAAGGCTTTAGAATGTTCCCCAAAAGTGTGGTTTCTTTTAAAATTTCAAATATACTAATGTTGCCACTTAATACTATCCTAAATTGTTAGAAGTGTCCTAAGAAAGAAGTCCTTGTGGTACCATAGCTCCCAGGGCCAAGGAGATAACCAGTTACCTGGCATGCATAGTGGTAAGTAGGCATTTAGCATTCAGTTAATCTCTGGATAGACACAGCATAGAGAGGTGCTACTGTATTCATTCGGTGTGAATCTCAAATGCAGAATCAAGTGGTTAGAAAATTTGTTACTAGATCTGTTTGTTAGAGTGGGAATGGTTTAAAAGTATATACATAGGAGTTGGAAAATGCTATTGCTTTATAAGTCTGAAAAGATAGGCCTTTTGTGTTTGGTTGGTTGGTTGTAGTCTTCCTAAATTACAAAAAAAGGCAATACAAAATTGTATGCTTGCATGAAGTTTATTGATACATTACACTGGTGGCAGACTCCTCCCTGAAATGTTGACCCAAACAGCGTCATTTCTGGATCTGTTAGGAATAATGCAAACATTGAATTGTTTAAAGTTAAACATGAAACTGAACATGTGAAATGAGTAGAAGATCAGAAATGCAAGGTTTACCCTCCTGCTCTGTTACTAAGCTTAACTAGTTACCTATGGGCTTTTGCACTGAAATATCCCAGCAATTTCATGCTGAAAACAGCCATTTTGGCAATTCCACTAGAAGTTCATAAAGAGTTTGAAGAAGTACATGTAGCCCTAAGATAAATTTTGTCTTTCCTTAAATATAGTAACTTGTCCTTGAGCCTGCTTATGAATGAAATCTAGCTTTTGTCGATCTCTCAGATGTTCAACCTAAAATTCCCACTAATTATTTTAAGTAACTAATTGGTATATAACACTTCTGTACTTTCAACTCATCTCCCCACTTCCTCTGTTGACCTCCCCCTTACTGCTAATCTGTTTTCCACATAGCAGCCCGAGGGATCTACTAAAAACAGGAATCTGATTCTATCAATCAGTCATTCTTCTGCCTAAAACACTTGTGCTGCCTTCCCATTGAACTTTCAATCAATCAAAATCTTTCATTTTATACAATCTCCCCATTTCCCCCCAGCCAGTCTCACTGTGGCCTACTTTGCTGTCTCTGGAACCCCCATGTTCTTTTCTGCCCTAGGATACAGCCTGGGTGCACTGTACAAAGCTGGCTCCTTCTCGTGCTCGGGTGTCAGTTTACATCTGAGCCTGAACACGCTATCTAATAGTGACAAAGGTAGGCCTGTGTCAGTACCTTGTTTTCTCCATAATACTTCACATGTTGTAATACACTTTTTTGTCTGTCTCCCCAACTAAGATGTAGGTCCCTTGTTTTTGCTCACTTTACTGTCCACACATAGGGGAGGACGGCTAACATAAGGCTTGGCATTAAGTATGAATGAAAAATTAAAAAATGATTTGTGAGTGATCAAACTCTCTCATCCACAGTTAATCTCAGCTGTTGTTTGTTTAGCTCTTTACTCTTGCCTCTCACTTATCCATCTACTGCCTCTTACCACGTGGATTAAGTGCTCCGTTACATAATCAAGACTTTTCTCTCTTACCTTGCTCTTCAGTTGTTCCCATCTCCTCCCTACTCCCTAAACATGCCAACTAAATTGTCCTGTTTTAAAAATCCATCCCCTTTTTGCATCTACCACTGTGTTAGACAATGGACTAGGTAGTCAAAGGCGACTGAGTTCATTAGTTTCATGTATCAGGCATCAAATCCTTGGCATGAGTCATTATGGTACAGTGCACCTGCTGTGCATTTATTAGTAACTGGTGGTTAGGAAGTTGGAGACAATAACCCCAGGAAATTAGAGTATACCCCAACTTATTATCTCAAATTGTTTTTAAATCTCTAAATCTCTAGGTCAAGAAATCAAAATGCTTAAAACGCGCGTGTGTTAAGGCCTAAATATTATGGTAGGAAACTGTACCTACCAGTTTTCAGTTTCTGCTTTGCGAACTTTGTGAGCAGTAGTCACGGTTACCTCCCCAGCAATACCGTAACTTCCAAAGGGAGCACATTTGTCACCAGATCCTGAAATTTTTTTAGCTACATCTTCTACTGGGAAAGCAACAGAAAGGAAAACAGGGCTTTTTGGCCTGGGGACATCTTGTCCACTTGGACGATTAGCATTCTGGGGACTTAGGGTATGTTTCTGGTATTTCTCATCTGCAGGAACAGCAGTGGGCACTTGCATTGCAACATATCTCAAGACACCTGACTGTGAAACAACAGCATGTCCAGGAAGAGGTTTCCATCCCTGTGCTTCCTGAACATTTGAGCCTACTAAGATAAAAGGTGGGGCACTGGTCTTCTTGGTGTCGCCCATCACATAAGTTGGAAAAGTGACTTTTGGTGGATGCTGCTGAAACTGTGGATCCTTAGGATTAGATAAATAGAGGGTTGCTTGGGGAAAAGGCCCAGGTGCAGGTGGCGGTGATGGGTGACCTTGTTGATTCTTATCAGTTAGACAATATAGGGTCCACATGTTAGAATATGGTGGTGGTTGTCCTCGTTCACTTGCTGCCATTGCTATAAAAAAAAATTTTGCAGGAATTAAAGTTTTGGTCTCTGTATCAGGCACTATGCATAGTAATGTCTTTGTAAGTCTCTTTTACATATAAAACAGCTGTAGTGATATGTACCATAGAGCATGCTATAGAGAGGGCTGCATAATCGTGTTTGACAGCGTGAAAGAGATTCTCCACAGTTGAAAAACGAGAACAGTGTTGTGGTGGCAAGTGGCAGGGACACTATAGTTGTGGCTGAAGAAGCATTCTTATTCTAAGTTGTGGTTTCCAGCTACTTCAACTTTAGACGTGGCTTCTATAGGATCCTCGCAGACGAAACTGGTCAACACAACCTTTAGCTTTACCCAAGTCAATTGAAGAGTGTGTTAAGCCATTAAAGGAAGCGTTAGTGCATCTGCATAGTGTTTTATTTCCTAAAGAAGTTAGCACTAGGTATCATCTTCACCACATAATCAAAATCTCTCTGGCCCTTCACAGGCACCATTATCTCCCATTAATTTGTTACCACACATAAAACGTCACATAATCTAGGATTGAGAACCCCAGAGAGCACCCCTTTTAGGCAAGACTTGAAATCATAGATCCTAGGCGGCAGTAAAAGACTGGTTGGTCCCACAGGGATGCTCTGGGTTGAGAAAAAGAGGTTTAGGAGTGCCATCTATAATGCAAGTGTGACCTGCCTCTTGAAGACAGTACTGTCTTGGGAGAACCAAGTCCCAGAAGATGGGACCTCGGAGAAAAGATTCCCAATAGAGGAGTTTCACTTTGCCCAAATGTGCCTAGTTCACCTTTGGAACACTGGGCCATCTATCCCCGGTGCAGCCTTTTTGCTTCCCCTGAAAAGAAAATAACACTACGAGCCGGGCGTGGTGGCTCATGCCTGTAATCCCAGCACTTTGGGAGGCCGAGGCGAGTGGATCACCTGAGGTCGGGAGTTCGAGGCCAGCCTGACCAACATGGAGAAACCCCATCTCTACCAAAAATACAAAATTAGCCGGGCATGGTGGCGCATGCCTGTAATCCCAGCTACTCGGAAGGCTGAGGCAGGAGAATCACTTGAACCCGGGAGGCGGAGGTTGTGGTGAGCCAAGATCACGTCACTGCACTCCAGCCTGGGCAACAAGAGCAAAACTCCGTCTCAAAAAAAAAAAAAAAAAACACTACGCACATGATTAAGTGGCCATTTTTCCAATAGCTCCAGATACTTTCAAGAAATCTTTTTTTTTAAGCTTGTTGAAAAATATGTACAAGCCAGGTCTTCAGCTGTCTCACAGGGAGAGAGGTTTTGATAATCTGAATTTTTGGTTAATATCCTCTTAGTGTTGTGGACTGTTGTCCTTTAGAAATAGTTAAGCATTTGAAAACAGTGACTTGGTCTGGATGTGCTGCTTAAGCCACAAATATAGTGCCAGTCCCACACGCTCCACTCCCAGCGCTGCCCTCTGCCTTTCCAGCTGTGCAGAATCCTTGTCACACTGCCAGACAAAATGTGATCTTTTCTAAATACCTGCTTTGCTAACACTTTTTGAATCACTCTGGCTCAGTTAAGAGTCAGGATTGAGAGAGTTTTTGCAAAAGGAATGGGGGGTTGGCTCATGCATGTCCCTTCTGTCCCTAAAAAGAGAAGAGCCCCTGCAATTATCCATAAGTCAGGAAGGTGAGCAGACCAAATGCCATAATTAGATGGAGATGAAGGTCACATCATGTCTTTGTCACAGGAAAACATGGTGATAGTTCAACAGCCAAGAAAGCAGCTTGATTTTGGCACTTGCCAGGGAGAGGGAACTGATCAAAGGAAGCCAATTACGTGAACTGCGTCTGTTGCTGTTCAAGTGCTGGGCTGTCCTTTCTGCTGCTGATACCTCCCAGCTCCCCTGACCTTTCCCCTCTCCATCTAGCTATGAAGCTGCTCCTTCGGCTGCAGGAAGCTCCCAGGCAGAAAACAAACGCATGGCCCAGCACCCCAAACTTGGTTACAGAGCTCTCCTGACTCAGTGTGAAAGCAGTCAAACACACCACCATTTTTTCACTTTTTAAAATGCCATAGCCTATGTAAATTCATTGCTGTAGTTTAATTTTAGATTCACAAGAGGAAAATTTCAAACACCCTCTAATTAGTTTTGCAATCAGCATATTCAGATCACATGAATATATTTTGTACCTGACAACAGGCTATACTGTTGTTGACTACATAATATGTCCAAAAGAATAACACAAAAGTGCTGGATGACCAAACTCTGAGGCCAGGCTTTGGGGACATCACTTTAAAATCACTCCTCTCATAGTAGTAGAATCTCAAATACAACAAAACCTTTAAATGGCTTTGGCATTTTTAAAAAATCTATTGAAAATAAAGACTGACCAATCTGCAGGGAGCCTACAGAGATGGCTACCTGAAATACAGATGTCACCTGAAATGCAATTTGTAATGGAAATACCTGATTTTCTTACCTGGCTTCATCAAACCTTATTCAGCTGTTGCTTCCCCTTCTGGTTCAATTTCTGGTGCAGTAAGGCCTTCTGGAGCAGGAGGGAAGGGGCCACTAGATGACTTTACAGATGTACCTGAGTGCACTGCTTCTGCAGCTTCCCCAGAGAGCACAGGTTTGCCTTCCATCTCCTGGGGTACAGAATTTTCCCCAGACTCCTCCTGCCCAGTATTGTCAGAGACTATTGAAGTGATCTCCACTTCAAGGTGCAGAGATTTTTCAGAGCCTATTTTGATAGCGCCCTCTGCATCCAGGAGTTGTGCAGGTACCTCAGGCTGACCTTTCAAAGATGTGTCAGAGAGCAGAGCTGTTGCTTCTGCCTCCATATATACGGAGGAATAGTTTGCATTCTCCTCCAACTGTGCAAGTTTTACAGACTCTACAGATTTTTTAGACATGCCAGAGGTGGTCCTTTCTACTACAGATTTGGGACTAACTGGTGGTGACTGCTCATTTTCTTTTGACTGCTCATTTTCTTTAAGACAAGCAACTTGATCAGTAAAAGGGATAACTATTTGTTCTGGCAGTTGCTCGATATAAACAACTCCTTCAGTCACAGGCACATCGTTATAGACAGATGATATATGAACAGTTGACATAACCTCAATATCAGCCTGCAAAGTGACCTCAGGAGCTTGATCATAAGCAGGAGGTTCTTGTTCATCCTGCAAGGGGACTGAGGAAGCCGTTGATGGTTCAGCCTCATTTTCTTTAGGTTGAGAACCCAAATCTACATGGACAGATGTTTGGCTCACAACCTGCACTTCTAGCACCTTTCCAGAACACACAAGAGGAGCAGCCACCATGACATCTTCAGCAGCCTCTGAGCTTGGCACCTCCTTGATAACAACAGGCATACTGGTTGCCACATCCACCATTAAAACATCAGATTGATCAGAATGAATAGATGAAACTTTACCTAACATCTGAGCAGCAAGCTGAGCTGGGTCAGCTGGGACGTAGGCAAACTCTGGTGAGACAGCTGTTGGAGGTGGTGATGAGGGTGGGGTAGTAGTCTTAGGGGTGGCTGGTTTGGAAGAAAGATCACCAACTGCTTCTGTTTGCTCAGTGCCTGGCTCAGCATAAACTGATGGAAACTGGGTGGTTTTGTCACTATATTCTGTTCTGGTTACATTGTCCTCATCTGTGTCTGTAGATTTTTCCATCTGGGTAGGTACTTTAGATTCTACAGATGTTTTTCCTGGTTCTTTTAAACATTCTAATTTCTTCTGTGGTGTCGTTCCTTCTGACCATTTCTCTACTAAAACACAACAACCAGATGGGTTAATTAGCATCTATGTCCCCAAAAAAAGATTTTTAAAGAAGGCAATAATAGGGATGTAGTGGCTCATGCCTGTAATCCCAGCACTTTGGAAGGCTGAGGCGGGAGGACTGCTTGAGCCCAGGAGTTCAAGACCAGCCTGGGCAACAGTGAGACCCCATTTCTACACTCCCCCCCACAAAAAAAAAGCAATAATGGGTTAAGCATCATTCAGATGTCAGTATAGACACAAATATAGAAGAGTTTTCAGCTTTGTTTTCCAACATCTGTAGTGTGGGTAATAAAACATTCCTGTCCTTATCTACTCCAAGACCCTCAATTCATTTCCTTAGAAATAAGTGACTCTTAATAGTGCAATAGCAAGACTAATAATCAGATATCATCCTAAGGTGGTCAGCATCAAGGGAAAGATCATAACTTTGTGCCTAGAAATAAGGAAGCTGAAAACCTCCATGGAAAAAGCTCCTGATCAAACTTCCACACAAAACTGGGGGAAAAGGTTGGGTGGGGTGGGGGGGAGACCAACTTGGGCAATAAATTATTTCATCTTTGTTGGTGTAGTAACTTAGTAATGACATAGATGCTGCATATTAATAAAGGCATTCCTCCATTTAAGAAAATTGGTATATAAAGTTTAACTTAATGAATTGATAAGCTAGAGGACTATAGGATTTTTTTTACTTTAAGAAGGTCACATATTCTAACCTAAAAATGGTAGCACCTGCTAGTGATGTGTGATCATGCAGCCAAAGTCAGATTGACCCAGCCAAGAGGAAAAGAAAGATATCTCTGGATCTGAAAGTGTAGACTTAAGTGAATCCTCAGGCATGAGGAAAATTCTCATGGGTTGGAAGGTCACAACAGCTGACGACATATACAAAATCCTAGAGCTGGAAAACTGCTGTAATATTTTATGTGCATCACCCACACACCTAACTACCTTATTTGTTAACTTACCAAAAGTTTTCACATCTGTTTGCTGAGACTTTTCCTTTGGGAAGCATTTCTCTAATGAAATTTATAAGAAAAACAGAATTTGCTTCATAAGAATATATTTGGCTCAAGTCAAAACTTTGGAGACATGTTTTCAATAGGTTCAGCTGCATTCCGAAAAGCAGTGTCCTGCAGTGTCTCCTTTGACATTGGCTGCTGATGTTCTATAAATTCAATTAAGATTTCTAATTCGGGACATGGACATTATACCAAATGCTCACATACAGAGAAAGATTCAAAAAGAGAGAAAGCCACATCTATCGTTACCTCCCTCTGCTTAGGACAATAACCTCATTTGCCTAGCCATTCACCTCTTCAGGACTTTCCCATCCACTTTTTAGGAAAGCCCTTTTACCCACCAACACATTTGACTGAGTGCTTGTACTACATGCTACATGTAAGAATGGTCTAGGCACTGCTGAGGATAGAAAGACTATTAAGACGAGACCTCAATATAGCTTACATTTAATAGGGGAAAAAAGATAGACAAATATAGGTTAAAAAGTACAAATACCTAATTGGAACTAATAAAGATCTTGGAGTTCAGAGGAAGGAAAAAAATTTTTTTTTTTTTTTTTTTGAGATGGAGTCTTGCTCTGTTGCCCAGGCTAGAGTGCAGTGGCTCCATCTCGGCTCACTGCAACCTCTACCTCCCGGGTTCAAACAATCCTCCTGCCTCAGCCTCCTGAGTAGCTGGGACTATGGGTGCTCGCCACCACGCCTGGCTAATTTTTGTATTTTTAGTAGAGACAGGGTTTCACCATGTTGGTCAAGCTAATCTCGAACTCCTGACCTTGTGATCCACCTGCCTCAGCCTCCCAAAGTGCTGGGATTAGAGGGGTTGAGCCACCGCACCCAGCCAAAAAATCTTACTTAAGCCTGACCTTGGGATAGTTACTCTTATGCTTAGGATATAGAAAGCTACAAAATACATTGTTTCCATCATAACAACAGGAAAAAGCCAGATAGATAAGCCACAAAATCATAACTTTTCTTGAGTCCAGCAGAGAGCTGAAGTCAAAAGGTAACCAAGTAATCAAGTAATCTGATTTCAAAAGAGGAACCAGCCCCTCTCCAAGGAGAAAAGGGACATAAGAACAGTCTCAGCTGTAGGAGGGCTCAGAAAGAATAGGCTGCCATCACACCAGCTGGTAAGAATGTACCTATAATCTTAATGTACTGGTAAAGGCCAAAGGTGCACTAGATGTCAGTCTGGAATTACCTGGGACTCCAGACCCAAGGAGAATTCACACTCATTAGCAAACACTTTTCCACGGGCCTCACATGAAAGATGGAGGCAGGGTTGAAGGCCAGAGAGAGCTCTCCTATTATCAGAGCAGAGACAGGAGACACTGGCCCAAGACTGACCACAGAGAGAAGGCAGAGTTTGGCTACCACATGACGGAGGGCAGGAACACCGAGAAAGCCCCATGTCCAAAGCCCAGGTGCACAAGTCCAGCCTAGGCCTAAGGCAGGCCCAGAACAACAGGGAACCTCCTGCACTGCTAACCAGCCCAAGGCTAAGAAACAAGAGACAGCAGGCTGCCACGAGGAGAGGGGGCAAGAGTTTGGAGAGAGATGCCCTTTGTGGGGCATGCTGGCAGAGAAGGCTGAAAGCTGAGGGGGAACCACAGATGCTGAGAAATACCCTCTGGCACCCCAGCCCCACCCTCAGGCAAAAGGTCTTGGCAGCCTTCTCCTAGGTTTTGAGGCTTGTAGTACAGTGAAGGTAATGAAAGCAACAACAAAACCCAAGTCCAACTCCTAACCAGACTCACCTCCCCATACCCACACCCACACCAATTCAAGGCCTCCCTAACTATTTTCCCCCATTAGGTCTTAAATTCTCCAACCACTGATTTACTTACCATGAGCATTTATCAAGAATGCAGCCAATCTAGGGATTGGATTACTGCAATCCCTAGACTGCCTGCATGGGACCCGACAGGTTGCTTGTGGTATGATTTAGGCAACTCTGGAAAGGACCACTTGCTCTTTTAATTAAAAGTATCTCCCTCACAGGTTCATGGTACCTGAAATTACGTCTAGGAGATTAAAATGTAATTTTTTAAATGTTAAAAAAGCTCAATATTTTTGTCTCTAGAAGTCCCCTGTTAAACAAAAACATCCCTTATAACCACTATTCTGGAAAGGTAAAGCATTTATAATTATGAATCCTTAACAATTTACCAGGGAATGTATGATATTGTTTTCTTCCCTGCAACTTTCTCATAGTAAAAAAGTTAATGAGAAAACCTAGGTTCCAGTCCTGGCTCTGAGATTTAATAGCTGCATGACCAAGTCAACTGTTCCAAGCTTCAGGCCACCTCACTTGCAAAATGGGGATTATAACTCTGACTTCATGGAGTTTCTGTCGACATTAAGTGAAATAATATATCTGAAAGCACTGAATAAACTCTAAATCACATATAAATGGGGAAGGAATGAATCAATACCCGTTTAAAAAGCGATACAGAAAAGTTTTGAAAATGTGATATCAAATTAAAAATATAAATCTCAAATATCTTTAATTCAGTTTTGATTAAAATTAAATTGGCTATTTCCTAAACTGGGTGGTAAAATACAGGATGTTTTTTCTTTATATGTGTGTGTTATATACTTGTGGATTTTTTCATAATTAAAAAACAGACCAGATGCCTTAAACTTTTATAGTGTTTCTGAAAATGCAAACAGTAGGTCAGGCGCGATGGCTCATGCCTATAATCCCAGCACTTTGGGAGGCTGAGGCAGGCAGATCACTTGAGGCCAGGAGTTCGAGACCAGCCCAGCCAACATAGTGAAATTCTGTCTCTACTAAAAACACAAAAATGAGCCAGACACAGTGGTACGTGCCTGTAATCCCAGGTACTCAGGAAGCTGAGGCAGGAGAATTGCTTGAGCCCAGGAGGCAGAGGTTGCAGTGAGCTGAGATTGTGCCACCGCACTCCAGCTTGGGCAACAAAGCTAGACTCTATCTTTAAAAAAAAAAAAATGCGAACACTAGATCAACCATTTGGCTTTGTTTGGAATACATGAAAGAATGTTGGCAAATATATACTCACTAGTTACTATATACATATAATGTAAATCTGTATTGAGTTCATGTCATTATCTTTATTAAGAAGGGTAAAAAGCTTTTCTCTAATGTTTTAAGGTTGGCTTTAAATACTTATAACAGTCGCTGACTTGTAACCTTGAGATTATGTCGGTTGTATAAGACAGAATTTCTTCAAGTTGTAAACTAGGTTTGCTAAAGGTTGATCTTATCAATCTTATGAAGATTAACCCACTATGACTTCGGTGATCTGGTTCTACTTAAGCTGACAAAACTATACACACTAAGAATTAGGAACATAACTAAAGGCATTCCTTCTTGTAAAAAAGTTCCTTTTTAAGTATAATAAAATGACTCAAATTGGCTAACTTTAAAATTCATTGCGGAATCCTGATTTTCCATGAAACAAGTAAGATAAAGAGATAAATTCCAAGCATATGGTATTTTTTTAAATACGCACAACTCATATGGAGATTCAGGGTACTGGGGTACATAACTGCCCAAGAAGCGTAAGGAAAAGGACATATTCTGGCATGGAATGGGAAATCTGAAAGGTATCAAAGACCAGAAGTGTATAAGCAGCAGGGCCTAACAAGAGATACGAGAGGCTGTATAAGAATTGGAGGTGGGCCATCGTGGCTAACACGGTGAAACCCTGTCTCTATTAAAAATACAAAAAATTAGCCGAGCACGGTGGTGGGCGCCTGTGGTCCCAGCTACTCGGGAGGCTGAGGCAGGAGAATGGCGTGAACCCGGCAGGCGGAGCTTGCAGTGAGCCGAGATTGCGCCACTGCACTCCAGGCTGGGGCCAGAGTGAGACGCCATCTCAAAAAAAAAAAAAAAAGAATTGGAGGTGGGAAGCTCAAAGAGAGTGCTTAAAGTCAGGAATATGTATGGTACATGGTCTTTTAAGAATTTAAAACATCCAGCTAGTCTGTATTGAACTGATTGGAATGAGAATACCAGAGACTATAAAGTAGGTAGTTTGTTTCTTTTCTCCCCTCTTCCTCCTTGCCCTTCCTTCCACTCTTTCTTCATTCAACAAACATTAGTTGCACCATCTATCAAAGAGGAATAAGACTTCCTAAAGATCTCATTCTGATTAAGGATACAGGTGGATGATTGATTATATGACAATGTAGTCAGCACAGTGACTGAAATATGTATGGGGTACAGTGGCTTTTAGGTAATTTTGGTTAAGCTTTAGAAATAAGGAACACGTGTGAAAGTGGCTAGTAATTTGGACTGTAGGAGGTGGAAAGCAAAAGATGGCATGGCCAGTTTGAGGGAGAATAGCCATTCAGCCTATCCTAGGTAATCTCTCCCATGCCATGCCCCTTTGCCTTCACTCTCCTCTTGGTTCTCCAGCACTGCCATCAAACTTCTCTGGGCCACAGGGAGCAACACCAAATGCAGTTTGGCATCTCTTTGGCTTCGTCCTTCCCTCTTCTCTTCCGGGTCTGTTTCTGTCTCCCTCACCCCATCACTCCCAACACATCCCCCCCTCGCCACATTTTTACCAAACCTCATCTCTCCCAACTTCACTTAAGGGCAAAGAATTAAAGCAGGGTGGGTGGAATAGCGGACATTCCCTTATTCTTTGCCAAGATAATCTTAGCTAGATTAGTGGCAGCAATGTACCCAGCCCCAGGTGATAAACCACTAATGGCACACTGGTTCTCAAGGGGTAGTAGTATCCCCCTTCCACTGAGAGTATTCATAGATGTAGAGGGGACATTTTTATTTATTTCAATACCTGGGAGGCATTAGTGTTTTAGGAGGCAGGATCAGGGATGCTAGATGTCCTACAATACATGGGACAATTCTGATGTCCCTTACCATAAATTTTATCAGCCTCCTTTGGCCTGTGGGACAGAAGTGGAAATCTGCTGGAAAACTTGCAAAAATGTTCCTTTCTTAATCAAAGGAACAAATGTCACTAGTGCCACCACTTTCTCCTCCTTCCTGATGTAAACACAGGAATAACACCTGGAGCAGTAGCATGAGGGGACATGTAAAACATCCTAAGAATGACACAGCAGAATGCCTAGATATGTGATACTTATTATTAAGTTATATTAGGCGCAGAATGAACACCTTTTCAGATACGTTGTTTTCTTAAAGTCACTCTTAATTGGTTTGCTGTTACTTGCAGCTGAAAGCTTTCCAAACTGATATGAGGCATAAATTAGAAATCATAAAGAAACATGACAGAGGGGGATTGTGTTAAATGCTGCTCTTTAGATACCATATCTGTTTTTTAATCTATGACTTCCATAATACCCATTTTCTCTCTGGGTACTTGTTGAATTCATTATCTTAAGATTTACAGCTACTAGATAATGTATCTGTGCTTTTTTAAACCTTCTGCCCATAAACATCTGGGCTGTGTCCCATATACCCTCTCCTCTGTAGAATAAAGCTGATTAAAAAGAAGAGGATTATTTTTTATTTCCTACATCATAGTCATGTCATCTGTGAATAGTTTTATTTCTCAATATGCCTTTCCTTTTTAAAAAAAATTTGTTTGCCTTATGGCACTGATTAGAACCTACAGTACAAAGCTAAATAGAAATGGTAATATTGGAGATCTTTGTCCTGGTCCCAATTTTGAGGGGAAGGCATTCAATATTCACCATTGGGTATAATGGGTCAACTGGATCATCTGTAAGTTTTTTTGTGTGTACCCATTCCTAGATTTAGGAAGTTCCCTTTTATTCCTTGCTTGCTTATAGGTTTTTTTTTTTTTTTGAGACATGGTTTTGCACTGTCACCTAGGCTGAAGTACAGTGGTGTGATCACAGCTTCAGCCTCCTGAATATCCACGACTACAGGTGTGTGCCACCATGCCCAGCTAATTTTTGAAAAATTTTCTGTAGAGACAAGGTTTCACTATGTTGCTGAGGCTGGTCTCAAACTCCTGGCCTCAAGTGATCCTCCCACCTCAGCCTCCCAAAGCACTTGGATTGCAGGCATGAACCACCATGCCCTGCTTATAAACTTCTTTAAAAGCATTTCTTTTAGAGTAGGCAATGCATTCTCAGTTTTTGTCTGCCTGAGAATGTCTTTATTTTGCATTCATTTTTTAAAGGATATATTCACTGGGTATATATTAATTCTAGGCTGGCATTCTAGGTCACTTTATGTCATTCCATTGTCTTTTGGCTTCTATAGTTTCTATGAAGAAATCACCTATTTGTCTTATTATTGTTCCCCTGAAAAGTAATGTGCCCTTTTACCCCTCTGCCCACTCTCAAGATTTTGTCTTTTTCAGCAGTTTAGCTGTGATGTACCTGTGTGTCATTTTCTTTGTATTTATCCTGCCATAGGTTCATAGACTTCTTGAATCTGTAAACTATTGTCCTTCAGAGTGGGAAAATTCTCAGCCATTTCAAATACTACTACTTTTCCATTTACTCTTTTCCTGTGACTGCAATGACATAGACTTTTTTTTTTTTTTTTTAGACAGTCTTGCTGTGTCACCCAGGCTTTAGTGCAGTGGTGCAATCTTGGGTCACTGAAACCTCTACCTCCCAGGTTCAAGCGGTTCTCATGCCTCAGCCTCCTGAGTAGCTGAGACTACAGGTGGACACAGACCTTTGGACAATGTTCCATCTACATCTCTTACATTCTTTTCTATTTTTCTCTTTGCCTTAATTTGGTTGTTGTCTGTTGGCTTGTTTTTTAGTTTCCTAATTCTGTCTTCTAATAAAGCCATATAATTTTATAGTTTGCAGTTATGGAATAAATGTTTCTTATTTTGTAGTTTCTAACTCTGTTGAAGTTCTGCATCTTTTCATCTATTTTCCATCTTTTCAAAATATCAATCATGGTTATTTTCTATCCACCTCATGTAGTAATTCCAGTATCGGGATATTCTATGGGTCTGCTTCTAGTGGGTGTGTTGTTTTAGCCCTTATTAGTCACTTCTTCCTGCTTCTTTGAATGTCTAGTAGTTTTTAACTTATGCCAGAAACTGTAAATGACACATTGTAGAGGCTCTGATTGCTATTTTCTTCTAAATGGTACTGATTTTGTTCTAATGGCAAATCAATTTGATCCTCTTGAGATTTGATTATAAATTCTGTTAAAGTGGGCATACTTCAGCTTTGTTCTTACTCCTAGCACATTCACAGTGTATGACCTTTCTTCCTAGTGTATGACAGTGCACTATGTATACCTTAAAGTACACTTTATTCATAGTGTATGACCTTTCTGAGGTCTCAACTGAATTGCCAGGGTTTCACAAAAATCTCTTATTTTTGGCTGGGCCCAACCTGCAAAGCCTCTCCCAACACTAAACGGTTCTGATCTCTCGACTTAGCTTTCAGTCTCCCAATAGCTCTTTTCTGCTAAACTTCCTCAAGTCTTACACCACACATGACAAGCTTAGGAGTTGGACAAAAACCCAAGGGAAATTTTTGTGCAAACTTTTGGAGGTCCTTCTCTGAAAATGCCTCCTTTCTGGTACTGTCACTCACATCCCAGCCACACTGGAAGACTCAAATTCTGCTCCTCTGTCACCTCTCCCTAGATTTCACTCACTGCTTGGGCTGTATTACCCTGCACAAGAATTTGAAAATGTCCTCAGGAAGAAAGCCTCTGTGAATATAGGCTGAATTTCTAGGAATCCTTTCTCCCAAGAATCTAGGTGCTGGACTTTGTTTTATATAATTTATACCGCTTTTATGTCTGTTTATGATTGGAGGATAAGTCCAATACTGGCTTCTCTATCATAGCTGAAATGAAAATCTCTCCCTCTCTGCTGAATTTCACCTAGCACAGCATCTGGAAATTGTCAGGAATTTAAATATTTGTTAAATGAAATTATGGATCGGAATTCAAGGATATATAGGATTTAAAAGGTAGAAAAAGGAGTTGAAAGGAACTCCTGGAGGGAGAAGGAACATAAGCCCAAATCAAATGATTTGAAATTTCACATTTCAGGAGATGACAGATTGTCTTAAATATACGGCACATGCGATCTATGAAATGAGATGATTGCAATGATCACAAAGGTAGGACAGACTGAAATCATAGAAAGCTTTGGATGCCATGCTGTTGTAAAGGGGTCAAAATTTACATACTGTGACTTAGATATGCCAGAAAAGTATTACTTTCTCTAACTGATCTCATCTTGCATTAAAATGCTTATTTCCCAATAGCAGAACTTGATCTTGGTTTAAAAATCTGTCCCTTCTAGTTTAAAAGTCTTTTGGTTAATTAGTGAATCTTTTGGGCTATTGTTCCTTTATTAAAGGTTCTCCTCCTTCTAAAGAGGGGTAAGCTGAGTCTGGGGTAAGCTCTGTCTCTGATCCACATTACTTTTATGCTGGCTCTCCATTACCTCTGGTAGAGACATAACTGGTCTCTGGGTGTTTTTGTTTTGTTTTCTTTTGTTTGTTTAGACAGGGTCTCACTATTTTGCCTAGGCTGGTCTTGAACTGAGTGCTGGGGTAAGCTCTGTCTCTGATCCACATGTCCTTTTATGCTGCTCTCCATTACCTCTGGTAGAGGCATAACTGGTCTCTGGGTGTTTTTGTTTTCTTTTGTTTGTTTGTTTAGAGATGGGGGTCTCACTATTTTGCCTAAGCTGGTCTTGGACTCCTGGGCTCAAGTGATCCTCCTTCCGCCTCAGCCTCCAAAAGGCTGGAATTACAGGCATGAGCCATCATGCCCTGCCCTCTAGGTGTTGGTCTCTGACATAGCTGCATTCATTGCTTAAAATGTTTCCATTTTGTGGAAAGTGTTACCTGTTTATCTCACTCAAGGACTGGCAGATCTCCTTCCTTTTAGTACTCTGTAGCAGCTAAGGTCTAGCTGCCAATTTTTATTTTATTCTCAGCTTGTTTGTTATATGCTATAGCTCTCTGCTCATGTCAGCTTTTCCCATCCTGATTCCTTGCTCATCATCACTCTCACTGGGATAATCCAAAAATATCAAGACTCACTAATAACCATTTACAGCGGCTGGGCGCGGTGACTCATACCTATAATCCCAGCACTTTGGGAGGTCGAGGCAGGCAGATCACCTGAGTTGGAGACCAGCCTGGCCAAGATGGCGAAACCCCATCTCTACTAAACATACAAAAATTAGCCAGGCATGCTGGTGGGCGCCTGGAGTCCCAACTACTCAGGAGGCTGAGGCAGGAGAATCGCTTGAACCCAGAAGGCAGAGGTTGCAGTGAGCCAAGATCACGCCACTCCAGCCTGGGCAACAGAGTGAGACTCCATTGCAAAGGAAAAAAAAAAAAACCTTCCAACAAAGTATTTATACAACTTTCCTCAGTAATCTCATAATTTGAGTCTTTATTACTATGAAATCCAATTCTCCTCATGCTGGTAATCCCAACACTTTGGGAGGCTGTGGCAGGAGGATCACTTGCATCCAGGAGTTCAAGTCCAGCCTGGGCAACACGGCAAGACTCCATCACTATCAAAAATTTATAAAAAATTAGTTGGACATGATGACTCACAACTGCAGTCCAAGCTACTTGGGAGGCTAAAACGGGAGGATCCCTTGAGCCCAGGCTGCACTGAGCTATGACGGCGCCGCTGCACTCCAGCCTGGGTGACAGAGCATGTCTCTAAAAAAAAAAAAATATATATATATATATATATATATATATTTTAAAAAGGACCAATATGATTAAACATAAAATAATTTGTGGGCACCATTCTTAAGTTTGAATATATGCTAGTCATGATGCAATAATTAATAAACATCATTATTAAAACTATTACTACTTGTGGTACTTACCTTTAATCTGATGAAATTGTTTAACCAGATCTTTTATATCCATAGTAGTATTCCCTGAAGGAATCAATACAGGAAATCAAATACAGATACATGAAATTCCTACCTTAAAATGTTTTCTTTTTCAAAGCAGCAAATATATAAAGGAATAACAAACCTCTATACATAGTAAGTTCTTGAAAATAAGCTGCTGCAAACTGGTTGATGTTTGATGGGTTGGTTTTGAGAACAGCTCTGCTAATTCCCTCTAGCAGAGTCTTGAGGCCATAGGGTACGACAAGTCTGGGCTTTGAAGAAATCATTTTGGCAGGATGTCTGTAACTCAACTAGAATGGAGAAAAACAAAGTCTTAGAAGTAATTAGTTTTACTAAAATAGTTTTTTTTTTTTTTTTTTTTTTTTTTTGAGACTCTTTGTCGCCCAGGCTGGAGTTCAGTGGCGTGATCTCAGCTCACTGCAACCTCTGCCTCCCAGGTTCAGGCGATTCTCCAGCCTCAGCCTCCCGAGTAGCTGGGACTACAGGCGCATGGCACCACACCCAGCTAATTTTTTGTATTTTTTAGTAGAGCCAGGGTTTCACCATGTTAGCCAGGATGGTCTCGATCTCCTGACCTCATGATCCGCCCACCTCAGCCTCCCAAAGTGACTAAAATAGTCCTTATGAGTTAACTATAGTTTCCAAGAATAAACTATCTCCTATTAAAATTATCAGCTTTAGTTCCAATATGTAGATATTCATTTTAGTAAAATGGGCTAATTCTTGATGGGAGTTTAAAAAAAAAACATATAACCCTACTAACAATAGCCTACTATGCGCAGATGAGCAATCTAGTACCATTATATAAATCCATAGGAAAAGCCCTACCAAGACCCTGAGGACATTAAAAACAAAGAACAAAAAACAAAACCTGCCTCTGTAAAATTCAGTGAATATTTTGTGCAGTTAACATTTCATGTATCTGTTTCTAAACAAGTCCTTCCAAACCACACAGGCACTGGCCTTTCTGTACATATATTCATCTAACAGTTACAAGATAGTTTTTTTTCTGTAAGAAAATGTTTTTCCTTATTTTTCTAAATATATTCTCAGACATGTTGCTTTTTTTTTTTTGGGGGGGGGGGACAGGGTCTCGCTCTGCCACCCAGGCTGGAGTGCAGTGGCGTAATCTCAGCTCACTGCAGCCTCCCCCTCCTGGGTTCAAGCAATTCTCTGCCTCAGCCTCCCGAGTAGCTGGGATGACAGGTACCGGCCACCACGCCTGGCTAATTTTTGTATTTTTAGTAGAGACGGGGTTTCACCATCTTGGCCAGGCTGGTCTTGAACTCCTGACCTTGTGATCCACCCACAGGCTCCCAAAGTGTTGGGATTACAGGCATGAGCCACCGCGCCCGACCATTGCTCATGTTTAAGTGTGCATTTTTTAGCTTTAAATTTTGGGGTTTTTCCAGCCTGCTTTGTACCTGCAGGAATAACTTTGTTTTTAACATTAATCAGTGTGGGTATAATTTATTTGTGGCATTATTATACCACCCACTGTCATTTGTACCTTTCTTTTCTCATATCTCCCTTACCCTCTTCCCAGATTTTCCCTTATGTTTCCCCTTCTGCCTTTCTGGCTTTTAAGTGGTATCAGAGATATTGCACAGACCAACTTGTAATTCTCAGAGTTGCAGAGGCTGCCACCTGAAACTATGTCAGGGTGTATGTATTCTGACTCCTTCTAAAAAATCAACTAAGGCTTCTAAAGAACAAAATTAAATATTTAAGAAAATCCCTAAAGTGGTGAGGGGAAAACTAAGATAGGAAAAACAGAGTGAAGCTACAGGTAAAGTTAGCACTCCAATGCATGCCATAGCTCCTTCACTTTGATAAAGATGGGCATCAAATCGGTCCCTAAGCTACCAAGCAGCCATCACAAAATAGGAGATAGGTGGTTAAATGATTCAGGTTTCCTGAGGCGAAAAACACATCCGTTTGGGAGAACCACAGCTACTCTGGATACTGAAACCCAGGAGAAATTTCTCCCCCAAGTCCTTATAAAGCAAATAGTATGATACAGTGAACCATGTCCTCAACATCCCTACAGTAAATAATGAGTTTCATGGGGTTAAGTGGCATAGTTTAGTTACAACAATTATAGAAGGGCACAGCTTCTATTATAAAGTAACTAATATCTCATAGCAAAATGTTCAATACTTAAAAGCACATCTCATCTTCCCAAAGGTCAGGACAAAATGAATCTGTACTGGCCAAAGCAAATCCTTTCAGTATATAATTAAGTATAATTGAATCCCTTAATGAAAACTTCCTTTACAGTATCATTCAACAGATTTACTGAATTAAACCATCTTTAAAAAACCAGAAGTGATCCAGCAATCCCACTGCTGGGTATATACCCAAATGGAAATCAGTATACAGAAGAGATATCTGCACTCCCATGTTTGTTCTAGCACTGTTGACAATAGCTAAGATTTGGAAGCAACCTAAGTGTCCATCAACAGATGAATAAAGAAAATGTGGCACATACATACAATGGAGTACTATTCAGCCATTAAAAAAGAATGAGATCCTGTCATTTGCAACAAAGTGGATGGAACTGGAGATTATTATGTTAAATGAAATAAGTGAGGCACAGAAAAGAAAACATTGCATGGTCTCTTATTTGTGAGAGCTAAAAATTGAAACAATTGAACCCATGGACATAGAGAAGGATGGTTACCAGAAGCTGGGAAGGGTAATGGGGGCCTGGGTGGGGGAGGGGAAAGTGGGGCTGGTTAATGGGTATAAAAAATGAATCAAACCTACTACTTGAAAGCACAACAGGGTGTCTATAGTCAATAATTGTACATTTTAAAATAACAAAAAGAGTGTAACTGGATTGTCTGTAGCACAAAGGATAAATGTTTGAGGGGATAGATGCCCCCCCATTCCCCACAATGTGATTAACATTGTATGTCTGAATCAAAACATCTCATGTACCCCATAAATATATACACCTAGTATGTACTCACAAAAAAAGAATTTTAAAAAAAAATCAGAAGTGGGGATTCGGCAGTCCCACATGCTAAATGCTAAGGGGCATAGGCAGCAATGACATGTTTGATACATATATACTATTTGATACATATATATATTTGATACATACTCATATATATCCTATGTCTAATTTTCTTTTAAGTACCCAAAGTGAGTAGATAGACCGTTTTGAAAGTGGCTCCCAGAGGCCGGGCGCTGTGGCTCACGCCTGTAATCCCAGCACTTTGGGAGGCCGAGGCGGGCGGATCACGAGGCGAGGTCAGGAGATCGAGACCATCCTGGCTAACACGGTGAATCCCCGTCTCTACTAAAAATACAAAAAATTAGCCGGGCGTGGTGGCGGGCGCCTGTAGTCCCAGCTACTCAGGAGGCTGAGGCAGGAGAATGGCGTGAATCCGGGAGGCGGAGCTGACAGCTGAGATCGCGCCCACTGCACTCCAGCCTGGGTAACAGAGCTAGACTCCGTCTCAAAAAATAAATAAATAAAAATAAAAAAAGAAAGTGGCTCCCAGAAACCATGATGGCGCCAACAACCTTTCAGGAGGCAGTTAGAAGTTGGTGCTACCAAAGGTGGGGACAGCGGCCACGCACTCCATGATCCCCCCTCCCACTAGTTCTCACCCCGACTTTGGGAACTTGTGGGGCCAGGGATGCTAAACGTCCTACAAGTTCAGTTCCCCACTAAGAACTGTCCTGAGCAAGCTGAGAAAAGTCAACGGGTAAAACTGTCACAAACACTATCAGGGTTATTTAAAAGGGACAGCTTAATAATTCTCCCCAGATCTCTCCTATCACCAATACTGGTCCAACACTGGCAGAATTTAAATCCTACCCCGCCCAACTGTAAACGTCCATGCGCCCACTACCACAAGGGTAACGCCTTAAGCGAGAAACACGATGCCCTTCAGGATGCCAGCGGAGACTTCGGAGCCATAGATAACCGCACTCCCCGACCTCTCCCTAAAGAACCTCCGGTGTGTGGGCCCCCGTTGTGTCAGTGCTCGTT
Organism: Hylobates moloch; assembly: GCF_009828535.3. Taxonomy (NCBI): domain Eukaryota; kingdom Metazoa; phylum Chordata; class Mammalia; order Primates; family Hylobatidae; genus Hylobates; species Hylobates moloch. The sequence goes on from NW_026652280.1 coordinate 55,476,016, forward strand.
TTGCACTAGGTCTGTTTGGGAGAGACGGGAGTGAAATGTAGGAGGCTGGGCGTGCTCACGTCGCCTGGACTTGTTCAGGAGAGGCGGGCGACGGACCCACCGAGGCCCCAGATTCGGCAGCTGGCCGTCTGGTCGCCGCACTCCCCGGTGTGGGCCGGGGCCGCCCCACAGGACGCCACCTCAGTCCCCACTCTGAGGACCCTCCGCCTTCCCCGACACCTGAGGCTCCGACGACCTCTCCCATTGCAAGAGACTCCCTGAGGCATAACTGTCTCCGAGGCCGCAGGGTGCGCCTTTTCTCCAGACTCTCCCCACCTGCTTTCCGGCTGCGCTCTTAAGAGCTTCCTGGTTGCCCCCTTGCCGGCGGCTCCTGATGAGGCTTAACGCTAGCGAGCCTTTTTATATCCCCGGAGGCATCAGGGCGTGCGTCACGAAGCCCCGCATCACAAAGCTCCGCACGCACGCAAGGAGGCGGGGCCACAGCGGCCGCAGCCAATGGGGAGCCGAAAGCGACAAAGGCCGTAATTTGGCCGGCGAGGGAGACTTATTTCCCGTTTTCTGGCTAAATCTGAACGGATTTAGGTGATTTCCCAACAAACGGCCAGGGGTAGCTCAAAGCGACTGCCTCTCTGTCTTTGGTCGTTGGGCCTAAAATTAGAGCTTGTTTGGAAAGAAAGAAAGAAAGAGATTTATGGCAGTGCTGTCTTGTCACTGCCTCTCCATTCCACACACTGCTCCTGGCCCCATGAACTATAGCTCTCTTCGGTGACCTTTAGGAATAATAATTTCTGCCACATTGTAGACACAGAGTGAATAATTGTATGCAACAGAGCACTTTTTCTTTTGTGAAACTCGCCTGTGGAATGGGAGTTTAGCATAAATCCCAAAACTTCCTGTTTCTCCACAGTTGAGATCAGACACCAACTATCCCCACAAAGCACACCGTCAGCAACAAGTCAAGGAGTTACTGTGTGTAACTTCAGCTCAATTTTACCAAACTAAAGGAATACTGCATTTAAAAACGCCCACTCTGCCGGGCGCGGTGGCTCACGCCCATAATCCCAGCACTTTGGGAGGCCGAGGCGGGTGGATCACGAGGTCAGGAGTTCAAGACCAGCCTGGCCAAGATGGTGAAACCCTGTCTCTACTAAAAATACAAAAAATTAGCCGGGCGTGGTGGCGGGCGCCTGTAATCCCAGCTACTCTGGAGGCTGAGGCAGAGAGAGGCGGAGGTTGCAGTGAGCCCAGATCGCGCCAGTGCACTCCAGCCCGGGCTACTGTGCGAGACTTCTTCTCAAAAAAAACAAACAAACAAAAACGCCCACTCTCTGCTCTTTCACTCATTTAGGCTCAGGTATTTGGGCTGGGCTCTAAATAACACCGTAATCGTGATTATCAGAGTACAAGCAGCCTTAATTTTGATCCATCTTCAAATGTTTAAAAAGCAACTACTTTAAACCAAAGAGCATCGCCAGGGCAGATATCTGACCAAAAACAAAACAAAACAAAACAAAAAACAACCAACCCCCCCCCCCCCAAAAAAACCCCTATTTTTTAATTCAGAAAAAATTAGGGCTTCCAGAGCACTTTGCAATAAAAGGCAATGTTAAGGCCTCAGTCAGCATTATCTGGTGCCATTCATTAATCCACTTAACAATTATTACTGAGTGCCAGGAAAGCTCCCTTTTCTCGGGAAGATTACATACTTAAAAAGGGAGAAATAGCAAGACTCCGTCTCACAAAACAAAACAAAAAACCAAAAAAAAAAAGGGAGAAATTTTTTTAGACTGTGTTGGTGGGTCTGCAGATATTTTTCATCCTTCATCACTTGCCTCCAGCACCACTTTGTTAATGTAAATAAAAGTGAGATGAGGCTGTCATGGTTTCTGATAGCTTGGTTTATAACACATGTAGCTGTCAGAGACATAATGAACTGAGCTACTGAAAATCCTAAGTACCTCATCTATGGTGTCTTTTGGAATTGGAGACATTTATGGTTTTTTTAACCTAACCTTGGTGGGTCATCTCAAACATCTATTAGGTGTAAGGTATTATGCAGAAATACCTGTAACTCAAAAACCAAGATTTTACTCTCTCTTCATTTCTTCAGTGACTGTTTGGCTAAGTCATTCTGAAATGCAAATTGTTAGAATGAAAACATCTAACCAAGAATTTTCAAACCACTGCCCATCTGCTGTTTGATTTCTTGAACTCTTGATGATTTGATGTGGTTTCACGATCTTGGCCTTGTGTTCATCTCCCTTTCAGTCACCAGTATGTTATTTTTTGGTCACCAGTGATTTAAAACGCAAATGTACCTTCTACTGCCCCTCTCCCACACCCCAAATCCTTACCCTATGGAAGTCCATGGTTGTGGGTGTGGCCTCTGCAACTTCTTGTATTTCATCTCTCACCATTTGATTCACACTTGACCCTCCAGAGTCTTGAACACACAGGTCGCTTGTCACCTCTGTGCTTTTGCTCATTAGGTCCAAGGCCTTGGATGCTGCTCCAGCAAGTGTTTTCACCTGACTGCATCCTGCTTCTCCTTTAGAACTCATCTCAGAAATCTCCTACTTTAGGAAGCCAGTGGGTTAGAAGCATTTTCTCAGTGGCCCCATGATGTATGCTCTATGACTTATCCTTGCTATATAATTCTATGTAATTCTGCTTGTGTTTGACTCTTCTCCCAGATTTACTAAATCCTTAACAAAAGATGAATAGGGCAATGTTTCTCTAATCCACATCACCTGCATAAGAAATCATCCCAGGAGCTTGTTAAAAATGCCTTCCCCAGCCCTACCTAGACCTATCGAATCAGAATCTCTATGTAAAACACAGAAATTGACAACCACTGGCCTCTGGGAGGAGGAATTAGGCATTATGTAGAGGTCACCTGGGTTTTAAGTGTGTTGCTTCTATTTCATACCCAAGTCAACTAGGTGACAGAGTTCAGCCCCTTGCTAGCTTTCATAAGAAAGCCAGTTAAATTGTGCTCTTGGTGATTTCTGCATACTTTACTGAAAAAGGAGCATATCTGTTATGAACCAACTTTCTCTTGCTCCCCTTATCCTTCTCTCTTTCTGCATTTCCTCTTCTATCTTCTAAAGTATCTGCCTCGACTATATATCTTCTTGGATGGTCTCGATTTAACAATTTTCTTTCTACAAAATATACCATCCACAGAAACCAAAACAGTACATCATGATTTTGTGAATGCGTATCTTCATAGTGAAAACCATATTTGAATACTTGCCACCATGATTTGCTTAAGGAAGAAATCCACTGGAAAAGTTTACACAGCAAAGGTGTGTGTGTGCGTGTGTGTGTGTGTGCATGCATGCGCATGTGCTCATTTAAAAAAATCAGATATGATTTGTCCTTTAACTTTAGTTGGCAGAGACAGAAAAGTGCAAATTCAGTAAATAATTGACTTACACAATATGTGACAATAAATACTCTAATTTTCTGTGACATCTAAAAGTTATAATCCTTTACTCAGTAGAAGACAGCTATCAGGTGCTAAAATAAAAAAAGATACCTAACCCAATAAAGGTAAAATCTTAGTTATATTAACCAGCAAGGTACATATTACATTATTATTACTAGACCATGCCTCCAAGTGTGTCAAATTATAAAAATGTGTTCAGCATACATAAAATATACATTAGAGATTTCTCTCATCATAGGCACAATCTAATACAAAAATATATTTGACATTTATAAGTTAGAAGATCCATTGAGAGCCTCCAAAATAGGACAGGGGAAGGAATGAGTGATGACAACATAAAAAAATAAGCACACATAGATGCAAATAGTTCCACTTATATGATTATTTTCTTCATCAGCAAAGGGTTAAGAGCAGTTTACACCAAACCAAGTTACCAAGCAGATCACAATCAGTTCACAGATTGGATGAGTCACAGCACGCAGGCCAGAAAATGTACTCAGACTTCAGTCAACCTAATGGGACAGTGTGCTCTCACTGTGGTTTTGTTGTTTTGGAGTCTAGAAGCTCCATCTACCCACTCTCCATGGTCTACCACCATGTTAACACAGATTTACCACAGGCACCATCTGTACCAAGCCTAGGATAGACTCTCTAAAAAAAAAAAGACCTGGCTGGTCACAGTGGTTCGTGCCTGTAAGCATTTTGAGAGGCCAAGGTGGGTGGATCATGAGGTCAGGAGTTCAAGATCAGCCTGGCCAAGGTGGTGAAACCCTGTCTCTACTAAAAGTACAAAAATTAGCCAGGCGCAGTGGCAGGAACTTGTAATCCCAGCTACTTGGGAGGCTCAGGCAGAAGAATCGCTTAAACCCAGGCAACAGAGGTTGCAGTGAGCACAGATCACACCACTGCACTCCAGCCTGGGCAACAGAGTGAGACTCCGTTTCAAAAAAATAAAATAAAAATAAAGATTAAAAATTTTAAAAAGACCTACACTTTGACTAGTAAAGAAAACCTACAGGATGGTGTTGCAAAACGCAGAATTGTCTATCCAGTTAAGTGAGCTGAACACAAACTAATCTGAAGTCCTGAACTCTCTGTGGGGAAATAAAAGTATTTTTTTTAAGCAGGCAGAAATAAATTTTTTGAAAAAGATTCAAAAGCACAGGACCTTATATAATCTTTGAATGTGGAATAATAGTTCAAACAATATTTTGAACTGAAAATTCAAGAATGAACTCTCAAAAATGTCATGATTCAGAATGCTCCATGATCATGACAGAAAAGCTCGTCACCTATGCTGCATGTTAAGAAGAGAGCAAAATGGCAACAGCCATATTTTAAAGATTCATAATGTTCTTCCCTTCCATCTAGTTAAAACCAGATGTCCAGGCCGGGCACGGTGGCTCACGCCAGTAATCCCAGCACTTTGGGAGGCTGAGGTGGGCAGATCACGAGGTCAGGAGATGGAGACAATCCTGGCTAGCACGGTGAAACCCCGTCTCTACTAAAAATACAAAAAAACATTAGCTGGGTGTGGTTGTGGGCACCTGTAGTCCCAGCTACTTGGGAGGCTGAGGCAGGAGAATGGCGCGAACCCGGGAGGCAGAGGTTGCAGTGAGCCAAGATCACTCCAGCCTGGGTGACAGAGCGAGACTCTGTATCAAAAAAAACAACAACAAAAAAAAAACCCCGAAAAACAGATATCCGATATTTTTGGACACCAATTTTGCTCTTCAGAAAAAAAGTTCCCTTCTCATTCACTGAATATAGGAGAGCAATCTCTTCTCTCTTACTATTATCTAAAACCCACACCGAATTCACATCAGGAATAAAGTCAATATGAATAAACATTTTGGAAACAGTCTACTGAAAAATGGTAACAGAGATGAAGAAATATGAATACAGTTTAGCCAAAATCAGTGAGAAATAACTTCTTTCAAAGAAATTATGACTATTCCCTCAAAACAAGGTCAAATCAGATTAAATGTGCCAACATTCTACTTGCTTTTCTCATGTTTTATTTTGAAAAGAAATATTAAAATATTAATATGAGATCATGTTTCAGCCAAAAGAATTTGTAAATAAGTGATACCCTAAAATGATATCCTTTAGCTCAATAAAAATTTCTTTAAAAATCTAACCTTAAACATTGAGCCAAATTATGGCAGAGATTCTTAAAAGTGACTGAGGTATTTAGATTCTTCAAAACCACAGGTTTGCAGTACCGGCCATGGAGGTAAATTAAATGACAAAAATTAGCAATGAAGAATAAAAAAATAACTTGGAATTCCTTTTATAATATCTAAATAACCTGAGCTAAGGGGAAAATGATTAAATCCTGGCACTGTGTAGCCCAGCAAATGTTCCACCAGCAAATATTTTGAGGCCAAAATCTATGTTCATTCACGAATAACCTTTTCAAGTAATGTGTCAAAAGATTTCCAAAAGTTGGGAATTTGACAATCTTCACAAAGAAAGGTAAACTCCTAAAATGTAGATACTGTTTGTCTAATCTATAGACTAGGCTAATAGATTAGCAAAAGAATCACACTTTTAGTTGTAAAATTATCTTCTATTAATATTTGCTCTTACTTGGTTGGCTTTCAAAGGAAAAAGAGTGTCCATCGCTTTGAAACATTCTGTAGACAATCTGGAGATGAGTATTTCTGGTGACATAACTTCAGCTGAAGATTTTGTTCTTTTAATAAGTAAAACATGGAATTCTGGCCTATTAACATGAATTATTTTTACAATAAAAGAACAGTCAGTTGGTGGTCAGGAGATCTGCTTTCTATTCATTGCTCTGCTGATAACAGGAATAATTAATTGGGATAAGTCAATTTGCCTTTTTGTGCCTGAGTTTCACTGTCTGCAAAGTGGGGTTAAGAATATCTGTGCTATGTTATTCACTGGAGTATTTTGAGGATAAAGTAAAACACTAGAAAGCACTTTTATTTTTTCAAAACACAAATATAAATGCTATGTCATGATATTGTTAATAATTTTACAGGTACCTCATCATGTTACCCATTCAGATATGTGCTTAAGGTAGGTGTTCCTACAGGATCTTGGGTTGGATGTTCCGTTTGATTTTATTTTAAAAATAATAAATCACAAAACTAAAACGTTTGAGCAAGGTCACTTAACCCTCTCCCCAGGTGGTTAGTTATTAATACCATCATCATCCTCCTCAACATCATTATTACTTTTTAGCTACATGTTTAAAAGAGGAGATCTTTAATATGTCAGCTTAACTGGGAAAATGTGTCCCTGGCACAGGTGGTTTTCAGAAGAAAAGCCCATCTTCACAAGAGCTTTGTCCTCTGCTTTTATTTTAAAGTGCAGACCCTGGGTGGGGAGGGACAGAGCGGGTGTTCCGGGTCTGTCACTGAGGAACCAATTCCCTCAGAGAGGCCAGAGCAGCATGGATGCGGACATGCAATCTGTTTTCAAAGTCGTAGCCAGAGAAATCCTCCTGTAAGAGCAAAGATATTTATGCACTCTGTTAGCTAAGCTTGCACAGGGTGCTGTGGTATAAAGCACACTCAATTTTGCATTTCCCAAAGTAAAATCTCGACACTCCCAGTAAAGGTTTCCCATCCACTTGATTTTCATATTACTCAAACCTCAAACTTTGTATTCATTTTTAAAAATGTCAACTGAATGTCAATAATGTTCTCTTTGGACAATTTTCCTGGTGTTATTCTTGAAAAAGTAGTCTTACGTTGTGCTCAATATAAGTTACTATTAGAAATTCTTAATTCAGGGACATAGTTATAAAATCAAAAGTTATCTTCCCACCCAAAGACTAAGAGTGTTTCTAAAACAGGATGAACAATTTCATCGGAGTTCCTACATTATGATCTTGTAATGTCCCTTAAAACTCACTGATTCAATTGGTTGTCATTTTTCCTTTCTGGAAATATTACCAACCAGAACATCACTGCACAAACTTTCTTGAAGTCAGACTCAGGGATACACTGTATGGGATAAGAAGGGCCACTGGAGAAAGGTAGATTCAGGATATTTACCTTTGCTTGAAGAAGTAGTGCTCTGCCTCTTCCTACAGTCTATAAGAAAAACACATTATCCCATAAAATCTGTGTTTATATATACGCAGGCAGAAAATGGTATAATAGGAGGCTATGTTAATTAAAACAATTCACAGTAGACATAGCAACGAGTCAACTGTTCATTCAAGTATAATGACTCCAATATTTTTTTTTTTTTTTTTGAGATGGAGTTTCACTCTGTTGTCCAGGCTGGAGTGCGGTATGCAGTGGCATGATCTTGGCTCACTGCAACCTTTGCCTCCCATGTTCAAGCAATTCCCCTGCCTTAGCCTCCTGAGTAGCCGGGATTACAGGCACCTGCCACTATGCCCAGCTAATTTTTGTATTTTTAGTAGAGATGGGGTTTAGCTCTGTTGGCCAGGTTGGTCTCAAACCTCAAGCGATCCACCCACCTTGGCCTCCCAAAGTGCTGGGATTACAGGTGTCAGCCGCTGCACCCAGCCCCAATATTTTTTAATATAAAGATGTTTATTCATTTACATGAGGACATTACTTGATATATAATTACTTGATAAATAATTTTTCATAGTCTATAAAAGGCAACTAAGACTAAAAGTCTTACTAAACAATCTTAAAATTAATGATTATCAAAAAGTTTTATCTGAATCAGTAAGTTATATATAGCTATAAACTTTTTTTTTTTTTGAGACAGGGTCTTGCTCTATTGCTCAGGCTGGAGTGCAGTGGCACAATCATGGTTCACTGCAACCTCAAGCTCCAGAGATCCTCTCACCTCAGCCCCCTAGGTTAACTGGGACTACAGGCACATGCTGCCATGCCTGACTATGTTTTTTGCTTTTTTTTTTTTTTTTTGCAGAGATGAAGTTTCATTTTGTTGCCCAGGTTGGTTTTGAACTTTTGGGCTCAAGTGATACCCCCACCTCAGCCTCCCAAACTGCTGGGATTACAGGCATGAGCCACTGAGCCTGGCCATATTTTATCTTTTAAAAACTGTATTTTTACTACACTTTTTCTGTATTTAGATACACAAATACTTAACATTGTGTTTTGGTTGCCTACAGTATTCAATACAGTAACGTGCTGTACACGATTACAGCCCAGAAGCAATAGGCTATAGATACAGCCTGGCTGTGTAGTAGGTGATACCACCTAGGTTTGTGTAAGTACTCTATGACGTTTGCATAAGGAAGGAATCGCCTAACAGTGCATTTCTCAGCATGTCATTCAGAGATGTATGACTGTAATTTGAATGCTAGGGAAGAAATTACCTCCTTAAAGATAGTAAGGTAGTATTACTAACTTCTCGGACTCATTCTAAGTAAAATCAAGGAAAACAAAATGAAGAACACTGTGTTCAGTTTGTTTTAAATGAAGGGTGCTTTGTGTTTGCTCACTGCCACGTTTTTGTTGAACATCATTAAAAATATATATTATATTATATATATAAGACCTTACCTCTGGTTTGTCTAATAGAAGACAGCCAAGTTCATAACAGGCATATGGCTGAACATATAAGTTATTCTGACGACACAATTCATCTTTAACAGCTCGCTGGAAGTACTGAAAGGAATGCAAATGTTATTGGATGAATTCATTCCCCTACTTAGCATAAGGCTTATTATAATCTTCAAGAGGGGGCGGGAAGGGGGACTCATACTCTGTTTTCGAGATCAGATTTTCTCTTCTTTCCTCATCTTCATTCTTTCCTATCTACATCTTAGAAGTCCTTTCCATGCTGCCTGATGTGCATTCCTCAGAATATATTGGACTGCCTAATTTGTGCTACTGTTTTTCCAGGGGACGTATTAGCCTCTATTGATTTTATCACTGAGAACATCTTTTACCTGCATCTAAGAGTCTAAACATCCCATTTTAATATTTAAAACAGAAAACACACAAGGTAACTACGATCTCTTGACATGCATCTTGACTGTATCTTGCTAGCACATAAGAATTTGATCTAAAATAAGCTATTTAGGGCTGTGATTATCATAAGCCCATACTGAAAGATTAAACTTACAAGGACATTATCATCCAGGATTTAAAAGCCAAAAGTCTCCTATTACTGTACAGTAATTCTTTTTTTTTTTGAGATGAAGTCTCGCTCTGTCGCCCAGGCTGGAGTACAGTGGTACAATCTCAGCTCGCTGCAACCTCTGCCTCCTGGGTTCAAGCAATTGTCATGCCTCAGCCTCCCGAGTAGCTGGGATTACAGGTGCACGCCACCACACCCGGCTAATTTTTGTATTTTCAGTAGAGACGGGGTTCCACCATGTTGGCCAGGCTGGTCTCAAACTCCTGACCTCAAGTGATCCACCCACCTTGGCCTCCCAAAGTGCTGGGATTACAGGTGTGAGCCACCACGCCCGGCCACCGTACACTGATTCTTTCAAAGAGTAGTCAAAGTAACACTGATATATACTTCTCCAAAACAAGCAATCAAACAAAAAAACAACTCTCTCGCTCGACCCCCAGGGCTGCATCAATAATCTGCAGTTATAAAGAGAGAAAACTGAATGCACACTGACATGTCTGATCATTTTTGTTCTTGTCTAACTATGAGGCTTCACTCCGCTCCTTCAAAACTGTCTGCCTCCTCATGTCCTCCTCTCTCCAGTGGAGGCTGTCATCTTTGATAAATACTAGTGCCAGAAACGGAGGCCATATATAAAGAAGCATTCTCAGAATCTCAAGTTAATTAAAAACTAGTATTAACCATCATCAACTTCTAGCATCTGAGAAGATGGCATTAACCAAATCGATTGGATAAAGTTTATAGTGGGAGGTTCGGTTTTGTTCAGTGCTTTTTCATTTTTCTTATTCACAAGCACGTATGTACGTGTTCGTGACTTATTTTCTTCAGCCCTGACAACATTAACAGTTTACCTGAACAGCATCTTCTGAGTTTCCTAGACATTTGTGTATGGCACCAAGAAGCAAATACTTTAATCCAACAACAGCTGAGTCATCCACTTCATGGCAAGCTTAAAAAGAAGGGGAGTGAACACAGCAGTAAGGAAATGCATTCACTTAATTCCTTCAATATCATGAAGAGTGAGGTAAATGTTTCAGTTCATGTTTCTGCCTCCTGATATGAACCTAAAACTGCTCTAAATAAAAGAAGTTATGTTAATTTCTTTTTTTTTTTTTTTGGAGACGGAGTCTCGCTCTGTCGCCCAGGCTGGAGTGCAGTGGCGCGATCTTGGCTCACTGCAAGCTCTGCCTCCCGAGTTCACGCCATTCTCCTGCCTCAGCCTCTCCGAGTAGCTGGGACTACAGGCACCTGCCACCACGCCCGGCTAATTTTTTGTATTTTTAGTAGAGACGGGGTTTCACCGTGGTCTCGATCTCCTGACCTCATGATCCGCCCACCTCGGCCTCCCAAAGTGCTGGGATTACAAGCGTGAGCCACCACGCCCGGCCATGTTAATTTCTTAAAAATGACTTCACATTAAATTGCCATGCCATAGGCACCTTTCCATGTTTGTATGAGGTACTGTACTAGTCAGTGGGAGAGGATGAGAACTGACCCCTCCACTTCAACAGCAAGCTGTGGGGGATGGACACACAGGTTAGAGAATGTTATGGGAGTTTTCCAAGAAAATGAGAAAGATGCAGAATGGAAACACGAAGGGGCTGATGAGGAAGAAAGGAAGTAACACCATTATTTCCAAAGACTAATAAAGATACTGAGATTCAATAAGATATATATCTTACTATTTTATATATACATATTTATATTTTATATAATATTATATATAGATAGAGAGAGAGAAAGAGAGAACTGAAGTTACAGAACAAGTAATTTGAAGGCGAGAGGAAGAGGTAAATGTGAAGAATAGAAGCTGATCTTGTAGAAGCAGGAGTTGCCCCAGAAAGCCAGGCCGGGAATACGCTCATAAGAAAAAGAACTCAGAGACTCTTAAGGCGGCAACATTAATTAAGGAAACCTTAATGCAGTTCATTCACTTGTTCATTCATTCATTCATTACACTAATTCATTCATTCAATATTTATTGAGCACCTATTTGCCAAGCAATTCTAGGTGCTTAGAATACAACAACAAAACAAACAAAAAATTCCTTCTCAGAGAGAAGAGCAAGTGCAAAGGCGCAGGGGCCAGGTGTGTCCGAGAGCAGGGAGGAGGACCGTGCTGAGCAAGGGAGAAGAGCAGGGAGGGACAATGGCCTCGGGGCTTACAGACTGGGAGCACTGCCTGCCGCTGAATGGACTTGGGCTTTTATTCTGAACGAGATGAGAGACCACAGAGGATTCTGGGAAGAGTGACACAACATGATTAGGTTTTAACAGGATCACTCTGCCTGCAGCACCTAGAAAACAAACATGTTTACAGTGTAGCTGGGCATGGTGGCTCATGCTCGGAATCCCCACAGTTTGGAAGACCAAAGCGGGAGGATCACTTGAGCCCAGAAGTTGAAGACCAACCTAGGCAACATGGCAAGACCCCATCTCTACAATTTTTTTTTAATAGCTGGGTGTAGTGGCATGCCCCTGTAGTCCCAGCTACTCAGGAGGCTGAGGTTGGAGGATTGCTTAAGCCAGGGAGGCAGAGGTTGCAGTAAGCCATGATTGTGCACTACACCCCAGCCTGGGCGACAGAGCATGACACCCTGTCTCAAAAACACAAAACACGAACAGCAAAAAACAACACAAAGGAAGAATGCAGTGGAGAAGGGCAGGTGGGTGGGGAAAGGTTATGGATGAAACCACAAGACAAGGATATAGGATTCTCACTAGTTCTGCTGGTACAGGGAGCTATGGATGGGGACTCTGATAAGCTAAATGCACAAAACTGAGAGGGCATGATGCGAGTTTAATAAATGCCTATGATCTACATTGCCACTATTGCTTTTTTCTGCAACATAACTTTCTCCACAAAGATCTTCATTGTACTGTATGTGGTTGGATCAGTTTGTACCATCACTGCTTACCATTGAGGAATAATATAATCTAATTAATAGACCTGAGAACTGGGTCAAATTTAGCAAAGATATTAGAGAATGATCTCATGCTCACTTCAGATACTGTCTGTCTTCCCTTCCAGGCACACATCTTTGTTGTTAGTTTTTTCATTTTGATACCTGGAAAGGGGTTCAGAGAATATTTTGTCAAATCTCACTTAACTGGTAATTGTTTTTGTGAATGTTAATTACTGCCTACCTTATATTTGCATTTGTATTTTATCTCTAAATATGTGATCCTGTACTTGTGTATTAAAAAGATACTTAATATTCTTCATTGTTCCTTTGAGTTAGACATTTATAGATGTTCTATACTTGCTTCAATAGGAAGGGAGGGGTTTTGAATTATGCAACTCCTTTAAAAATAAATACAGCAGCCAGGTGCAGTAGCACACGCCTGTAATCCCAGCTACTCAGGAGACTGAGGTGGAAGGACCACTTGAGCCCAGGAGTTTAAGGCTGCAATGAGTTATGAACACACCATTGCACCCAGCCTGGGTGACAGAATGAAACCTGTCTCTAAAAATTAAAAAAAAAAAAAAATTAAAAAGAACATAGCAGAATTTAACACATCCAAGAATATTCTGTTTCCTTGCTAGTTCCTCCTTGGGAGGGTTACACATCTACTCGAATTACAGGGCCACTGTACAAAACTTCTTACGGAGTTTCATTCCTTTGATCTCTGGAAAAGCGACATTGGCAATTGGCAATGTTTTGTTTTCACACTTGAGGAAGGACCTTTTTGTTTTTGTTTTTGTTTTGTTTTTTAAAGAAATAGGCAAAAGGGATTTGCAGGAAATCTGATGATAAAAATATGTGGCACAATGGATCGTGCTATATTTGGCCAAAAACAAGAGCAACTGGAGAAAAATCTGAAAAATTTTCTCCAGTGGCTTACAAACTATTTCTGGAATATTATGTCTACATTGTCAATACTAAGTTTCTTGGGAAAACACAGCACATATATGAAGAAGAACGTATTTCTGTTTTTCCCTTTTTCTTTTGTAGGCAGGATCTCACTCTTGTCATTTAGGCTGCAGTGGTGGAGCATGAGCAAAGCTCACCGCAGCCTCGATATCCTGGGCTCAAGTGATCTTCCCACCTCAGTCTCCCAAGTAGCTGGGACTATAAGTGCACACCACCACGCCCAGATAATTTTTGTATTTTTAGTAGAGACAGGGTTTCACCATGTTGCTCAGGCTGGTCTCAAACTCTTGGCTCAAGCCATCTGCCTGCCTCGGCCTTCCAAAGTGCTGGGATTACAGGTGTGAACCACCCCACCAGGCCACACTTTAGTATCTTTTTATTTATGTGAATCACACCTAAAGGAAACAAAGTACTCTCAGGGTGGGAAAAAATGTATGCTTCCAGCAACTCCCACAGCTACAGAATTAATAACATTTATAACAAAAGCATCACATGTTTAAGGCAAGCATATCTGTCCACAGCAGTGCTGCCTCCTCCTCCCATCACCTAAGTGACAGGATTTTCTTCATCACGACACCCTCTATCTAAGAAGGAGAGATGTGTACTCTCCCTGACTCCAATGAGATAAACATGAAATAAACAGGAAACTGAAGAATGCAGCACTGACAGAAGAAGCCAGTGTGTCCAGTAGACAGTTTTGAGTTTTTTTTAAATTTTTTACCTTGACTCATCCTCTGCAGGTTGGGGAAGGAACAGTTTGGAAGAGCTTTCCACAAGTACAACACTTCGATGGATGCCAACACACAGAGTGCTTTGGTTGGGGTTTGCTTCCGAAATCGCTCTGCCTGCAAGGAGTTAGAATAAACAGGCTACATTTTTCAAAAACAAATTCAAGTAAAAAACATACCTCGGACACTTTAAAAGCACACAGTTCATCATCAATGTGAATGACCCTCTCCTTCAAAGCTAAGAATAACAATTCTTCTCTCTATAAAAAATGTTGCTTTCAATTTTTGACAGACTGGAAATTATGCCTTTCATTCATTATTCAACTGAACCTACTATCAAAATGCAGGGTAGGGCCAGGCATGGTGGCTCACGCCTGTAATCCCAGCACTTTGGGAGGCCAAGGCAGGCAGATCACCTGAGGTCAGGAGTTTGAGACCAGCCTGACCAGCATGGAGAAACCCCATCTCTACTAAAAATACAAAATTAGCCAGGTGTGGTGGCGCATGCCTGTAATCCCAGCTACTCAGGAGGCTGAGGCAGAAGAACTGCTTGAACCCGGGAGGTGGAGGTTGCGGTGAGCCAAGATTGTGCCATTGCACTCCAGCCTGGGCAACAAGAGCAAAACTCCGTCTCAAAAACAAAAACAAAAAAGATGCAGTGTATATTCTGAAAAGTTGGGGATGAAACTAGATTTACGTGCATTTAGAGCGACAGAATTTATAAAGCTTGGTGACAGCTAATAATTCAACGGGCTTACACACACCAAAAGAACTAAGACTAGATGCCTTTTAGTCACAGTTCTCTTGATTTTAAAATTTTCTACTGAGTGCCAGTGCTCTCTGCTGTACATTATAATCCAATTTATACTCAAAAGCTTCATTAAATGTTCATTCAATAAAAACATATAAAACTAAAATAACTGATAATTCAGGATATAAGACACTATGTAACTCAAGGTAATACGGCAACACTGTATTCACAGAAGTACAGAATACATTAGGAATACTGTCTCTACAGTCTTGGGCCTTTCTGCTGGCAACTCTGACACTGTGACACACGCATTTGCTTTTTATTACATCAAAATGTGATGTGTTCTCTATTCTCAACCCCAGACAGCCTGCATTTCTCACTAGGCCCTGCCAATTTGTATTCTTCCAAAACCACCCAATTCTTTAGACTGATCCCTTCTCTCTAGAGGCGTGTTCGTTAGCTCTGCAGAATGTATAATGTCTCCATTAAAATTTAAAAAAAGTCTTCATTAAAATTAAAAAAAAAAGTATACTCCAGTTACCCTTCAGATCATATACATCTTTCACCTTTTGCTAAAGATTTCCATGAAGGGGAACCATTCTGAGCCTTAACCCAATTTTTTGAGGCCCTGTATCTGCAGGGCTAATTGATTTTTTAAAAATCTGCTTTCATTATTTGCAGCAAGGCAAGAATCTTCTATTCAGAGCAGATGTACAATCATGGAGAGAATCCTCTGCATGGCGGTGAACTGCACTTTATGTGGCAAGTAAACAGGCAGCCTTGAATATAATTTCCTAAAGCTGGCCAAGGCAGTGTTGGTTACAAATGCCCATCATAAGTAATACACCAGATCAATAGGCTCCAACATACCTTTTTCACCGAGAACTGTTCAATCTGATTGTTTTTCCTTTTGAAGAGTTTCTGAACTTCTTTAAAGACAATTTGTGCCCCATCCACATCACCAGTGGCTCCCTGACAAACTGTAAGAAACCATAATTATATTTATTAAGTACAAGTCAGGGAAAATGCCATAAGGGACACCTGAAGTGATCATACTTGAAAAAAAAAAAAAGGCAGGAGCAAATATGTTTAAAGACTATTCCACAACGGGCTGGACGTGGTGGCTCATGCCAGTAATCCCAGCACTTTGGAAGGCTGAGGCGAGTGGATCACCTGAGGTCAGGATTTCGAGACCGGCCTGGCCAACATGGCGAAACCCCATCTCTGCTAAAAACACAAAAATTAGCCAGGCGTGGTGGCACATGCCTGTAATTCCAGCTACTTGGGAGGCTAAGGCAGGAGAATCGCTTGAACTTAGGAGGCAGAGGTTGCAATGAGCCGAGATCGCACCACTGCACTCCAGCCTGGGCGACAGAATGAGACTCTGTCTCAGAAAAAAAAAAGACCTTTCCACAAAGGACTGCACCATCCTGCAGTCCTTCAACTATTTTCCAGGTTCCTGTGTTCCCAGAGCTTTTGGGGGACCTGGGGAAAGCCATGGTCCTTGTCCTCTTGTTGGGGAGACAGTTTTTCACATAACAAAATCTTTAGCTACTGTCACAGTGTACAACCTAGTTAGGGCTCACATACTCAGAAAGTGGAATAAATAGGAACCTAGGAAAGAACAATGAAGAGCCCAGAGGATCATGAAAGCTTCGTGGTGGAAGGAGGATTTCTCTGTCCTAGGAAATCATCAATCTGTCCTGTCCAAGTTCCTTGGCTGCCTACTACCTATAAGCCACCAGCAAGAATGTGAAGAAGAAACACATGTGCTTGAACCCTAAAGAAACTGAAATTACAATTGAAAAGATCACACATGCTCACACATGCACATAGGGTCCCACAAGCTGCAATGTATGTAGTGATAGGAGTAGTCAGGGTAGGAGAACCAAAGTGGTTTTTAGAAGGCTCAGAAAGAGAAGGGATCATTTCTCTCCAGAGTGACCAGACGCTGTAAGGAGCTAGGAGAGGTCGAGCGGAGTCTTGAGGAATGAGTGAGATTTTGATCGTGTGCACACCTTCTTCTCACCTCAGGCCCCAAAGATTTCATGATCCTCCCTTTGCTGTGTCTTCTCTGTCCCTTATGCAAACTTTGCACTGGCTGCAGCCTCACTACCTGCTTGAAATTTTAACACAACTCTGTCCTTTCCTCTCAACTCTGATGGTGCGGAATCAATTTCTATTCATTTTTGTTACATCACATGTGGTTTTTCACTCCCCAGTTGGAATGCACTAAAGTTGATTTGCTAGTTCCCTCTTTTTTTTTTTCTTTTTTGAGATGAAGTCTTGCTCTGTCACCAGGCAGGAGTGCAGTGGCGTGATCTCGGCTCACTGCAACCTCCACCTCCCGGGTTCAAGCAATTCTCCTGCCTCAGCCTCCTGAGTAGCTGGGACTACAGGCACGTACCACCATGCCCAGCTAATTTTTGTATTTTTAATAGAGATGGGGTTTCACCATATTGGCCTCTTGACCTCGTGATATGCCTGCCTCGGCCTCCCAAAGTGCTGGGATTACAGGCGTGAGCCACTGTGCCTGGCTAGTTCTCCCTTCTTTACTTGAGCACCCCTAAAAGTAGGTTGGTCCCATACTCGCATTTGGGCATGGTCAAGCAGTCGCCTATCCCAGACATGCACGTACCAGGATAGGCTACCATCGGCAGAGCCCAGGGGTCCAAGAATTGAGGCTCGGAGAGAGCTGAGGACGCAAAGACAATGGGAAAGACGGCAGGTTCCTCCTACTGGGATTAAGAGTGATGAGGCTGAATATTCAAAGGAAGGGACAACTCCTTTCCCAGTCACTGGGGCATCTCTGGTCCAAAATGACCTTATCAATTGCAGCTGTAACATTTCCAAACCAGAATGAAGCTCAGTGGCTGTACTGTGCAACCAACCCCATATTTTTAGATCAGAGGATGCAAAGATCTGGAAAAGCTGAGCATTGCCTAAGGTCACACAGTAAATCAATGAAAAAGAATATATTTCTGCTGTCCCCAGCTTGAGGTGTTCCTCAGATCATTGAGAACATTCTTATAGAGTCGCATAATTAAAGCCAGTCATAAACAGCAACAGTATCTGAACCACCCCAAAGGTCTATAACATCCACACCTCAGACCCTGAAGAACAAACACCACCTATTTCTCTTGCAGTAAAATTATACATAGATTTTTTTTTTTTTTTTTTTTTTAGACAGAGTTTTGCTCTAGTTGCCCAGGCCGGAGTGCAATGGCACGATCTTGGCTCACTGCAACTTCTGCCTCCTGGGTTCAAGCAATTCTTCTGCCTCAGTCTCCTGAGTTGCTGGGATTACAGGCATGCACCACCACACCCGGCTAATTTTTTATTTTTAGTAGAGATGGAGTTTCTTCATGTTGGTTGTTGGTCAGGCTGGTCTCGAACTCCCAACCTCAGGTGATCCGTGCGCCTCGGCCTCCCAAAGTGCTTGGATTACAGGGGTGAGCCACCATCCCCAGCCAGATAGTTGCTTTAAAAGATGCAGATGTTTAAAGTCACGGGACTCTTGTTTATCCTAAAATATGAGGCCTAAACAGAGCTTAGGATGACTGACTCTTCCAATAAGACTAAGTATACACAATCCCATATGTGATATTCTAATATTTTTGGTAACTTATAATTTTGATATAATTTCAAACTTACAGAAAAGTTGCAGGAATAGTAGAGGTATATGATCACGCAAATCTACTTCTAGGTATCTACCCAAAGGTACTAAAAGCAAGGACTGGAACAGATATCTGTATAACAATGTTCCAGGTAAGCACTCCACACAATAGCTAAAAGATGGAAACAACCCAAATGTCCATCAATGAATGAATGGACGAACAATGTGCCATATACATACAATGGAATATTATTCAGCCTGAAAAAAGGAAGGAGATCCTGTCACATGTTACAACATGGATGAACCTTGAGGACATTATACTAAGTGAAATAAGCCAGACACAAAAGGACAAATATATTTCACTTATGCACGAGGTAGGTAGATTACTTAAATTCATAGAGAAAGGAAGTAGAAGCGTGGTAACCAGGGTCTTGGGGAAAAAGTGAATGGGGAGTTCCTGTTTAATGGGTAGAGTTTGGGATGATGAAGAAGTTCCAGAGATGGATGCTGGTGATGTTTGCAAAACAATCTGAGTGTTATCTGGAGTTACTGACACATACACCTAAAAAAGTTCAAATGGTAAATGATGCTACATATTTTATCACAATTTTTAAAAGTACAAAACTATTGACACAGTCACACAAAACATTAACATGCTGGGGAGCTAAGCCCTGGTGGCAGTGTTTGGGGCCCCTGAATGCCCATCCCCTCTAGCTCACGGCCAGCCCAAATGGCAGCTCCTGCAGGACGGTGTAATGGTGCTCCTTCCCTGCCTCATGTACTCTTTCGTTTTTGAGACAGAGTCTCACTCTGTTGCCAGGCTGGAGTGCAGTGGAGCGATCTCAGCTCACTGCAACCTCTGCCTCCCAGGTTCAAGTGATTCACCTGCCTCAGCCTCCCAAGCAGCTGGGACTACAGGTGTGCGCCACCACGCCCGGCTTATTTTTGTATTTTTAGTAGAGACGGGGTTTCACCATGTTGACCAGGATGGTCTTGATCTCTTGACCTCATGATCAGCCTGCCTTGGCCTTGCCTCATGTACTCTTTGTAGTGGAGCTATTCACCCACGTCTTATCCTCTCTACAAAATCCCAATGCAGAAACAGATATCAGAATCTTTCATGCTTATCATCTCCTATGATTGGTATGGTTCTGGGATTGCCAAATATTGGGGGGGGTGGGAATTAATGTTCCTCTATACAGCCACACCGTACATTTATGTATTTGAAACTCAACAGAGATGAAAAAATAAATAGCTGTCCACCATCGACTGTGCGGCCCAATTACACCTAATGGCCGCTGAGTTGTGTGCAGGCCTCTCTTTTCTGGGCCATTCAATCTGGGTTCATCCACTCTTCAACGTATTAAACACACTGAGTCACTCAACAAATAGCTGCTACTTTCGTCTGAGATGTCTTCAAATTCTATACAACAACCCTTTAAGTGTGAGACATAGCATATTATCCAGTACATGAAAAATAAGCTTATTCAAACATCAGGGACAGAGCCATGAGAACACGCCTGTCAACAGGGATTACAATGCAGAATATGGACAAAAGGGGACTGCTAATGGACCGATGCAATTTTATAGGGAATTTAAGATATCCAGAATATCCTTACTGGTCAATGTTAATCAATCCTATCTTATTTTAAATAGATCAGTTAAGAGGGCAGAATGGAAGTGGAAGATGGTTCATTAAATCTGAACGTTAAGAATAAGAAGGTATTGAAAATAATGTTTGGATTAGTCTTGAATTTTAAGTAAAAGAACCACTTATGTGGCTCCAAGAGGAGAGTTCATTACATAAACCAGAAAAGGCTTCCATGAAGTTGCTTAAAGGCAGAAAATGTACAACCGCTTGGCTTTCTTCAATTCCACACCTCTACAACTCTGAATCACATGGCCCTTTAGGTATTGAAGGATGCAGACAACTACTTTGGCCACCAGGTGGCAGCACATCTCTATCCCCTCATACAAGGGCAAAAAAACACTTATTCAAAACAGAATACAGGTGTTAATAACGATATGCAATGTAAATACCTTGCATCTGAAATATTACACTGCAAATATAATAGAGTTAGGAGGTAAAACAAGGTTGGAGCAGATGACTCAGACCTATGCAACTTTGTAACCAGGGCACTAACCAAACAAAAATATTAGCACAGTTCAGGCTCTGTGGCTCATGCCTATAATCCCAGTGCTTTGGGAGGCTGAGGCAGGAGGATCGCTTGAGGCCAGGAGTTAGAGATTAGCCTGGGCACCATAGCAAGACGTTGTTGCTACAAATTTTTTTTAAAAAATTGGCTGGGCGTGGTGGGGCATGCCTGCAGTCCCAGCTACTCTGGAGGCTGAGGCAGGAGGATCACTTGAGCCTGGGAGGTCGAGGCTATAGTGAGCTGTGATCAGGCCACTGCACTTCAACCTGGGAAAAAGAGCAAGACCCAGACTCAAAAAAAAATTAACACAATGAAAAAAGACTGTTCAATTCTTAAAAATTCTTCAGAATCCCAATAAAAAACATAGCATATTAAGTAAAGGGATAGAGATAGGTTGAGGCAATTTAGGGCAAAATGTACAATAACTGGGAAGATCTCACAATATGAATTTCCAAGACAGAAAACAGGACCAAGCCAGGCCCAGAGGGGAAGCATGTGGTGAAGGGGCACCCTGGACACTACTGAATTTCTGGGTGTTCACCTGGGTCAGTGAACACAGTATTCTAGCACTATTTACTTGGTTGCACAAAACATTAACGTGCTGGGGAAGGCTGTGGAAGGGTACAACTTTTGCTTCCTCCTGCCATCGTTCTCCCATCTGCCCACGTCAGGCGAGCTAATTCGCGACAGAGAGAGGCACACTGAGGGACCATGGGCGACTCACCTGCAGTCAAGTAGGCATAATAGCACTGGGACCACCTGGACTCATTTTTTAGCCTCTCAAAGGAATCAAATGCATCCTTGAAATTGAGCTCTATCATGCTGCACCAACCTATGAAAGAAATATTTTTAGCACATGACCCTAAAGTTCTGAGCTCTATGACCCATATTTAAGCCACGAGTCTCTGATATGGCGATCATTCTCTGTGCATGTTCTATGAAATGCATAAAAAACTTTAACCTGAAAACCTAAGAAATTATTTTTTCCCTTAAATACTTTCAGTGTAAAGTTTGAATTAGACAAGGCACTTAGGTTTGAGTCAGACAACCAATAAAACAGCACAGAAGAGAATGGCATAAAGATTTCTAGAAAGACACTCCAATTTACGTCCTAACAGTCGTGAGGTTAACCCAAGCACAGCAGTACTTCTCCAAGAGTACACACAGGTGCAATAAGAAACAGTGGAAGCAACACCACTCAATTATGTACTCGGTGACTACCACTCATTCTTTTTTTTTTTTTTTTTGAGACGGAGTCTTGCTCTGTCGCCCAGGTTGGAGTGCAGTGGCACGATCTCGGCTCACTGCAACCTCTGCCCCCTGGGTTCAAGCAATTCTCCTGCCTCAGCCTCCCAAGTAGCTGGGATTACAGGCACCCACCACCATGCCCGGCTGATTTTTGTCTTCTTAGTAGAGACGGGGTTTCGCCATGTTGGCTAGGCTGGTCTTGAACTCCTGACCTCAAGTGATCTGCCCACCTCAGCCTCCCAAAGTGCTGGGATTACAGGTGTGAGCCACCGTGCTCGGCCTACTCATTCTCAAAACTTTATAAGATCTAGACAGCAAGCCAATGAGAAATTAGGCATTTCCCTACCTTCCCTCAGCACACTGGTAGTGAAAGAACCCCACCTTCCCGGATCAAAACAGTTAGATAGGCATTCTAGTAAGGAACTGCAGCAACTAAAATGTAAAGGATTTTATTCCCACTTTTCATCACAGTATCCGCCATCACCTGAGCCCCTAATGTGTGCCAATGCTGTGGTAAGCACTTCATGTAACGCTCTCTAATCCTTATGACAACCTTGCAAAGGTGGCTAATAGTGTCCTTGTATTAGCAAGGACTAATCCTATGCCTGTAATCCTAGCACTCTGGGAGGCTGAGGTGGGAGGATCGCTTGAGCCCAAGAGATCCAGACCAGCTTAGGCAACATGGTGAAACCCCATCTCTATAAAAAATTAGCCAGGTGTGATGGTGCACGCCTGTCATTCCAGCTACTTGGGAGACTGGGGTGGGAGGATCACCTGAGTCGTGGAGGTCTGGGCTGCAGTGAGCTGAGACTGCACCACTGCACTCCAGCCTGGATGACAGAGTGAGACCTTGTCTTATTAAAAAAAAAAAAAAAACTAAGGTATCAAGAGGTACGTTACCTGCTGAAGCCATACAGCTAAGAAGGAAGAACTGTGGATCAAAATCCAACACACTTCCCTTTACATGATACTGCCTCCATAAAAAAAAAAAAATCTGTTATCAGGTGCATCACTACGTAATTGTATAAACTGAGACTTGCCATTTAAACTGTGGGAGGAAGAGTGGGTGAGATATACGCTTCAGAAAATTCACTGTCAAATTCTATGGGATGTGATGTTGACATAGTTTAGAGTACAAATTTGGGCTTTTTTTTGAAACAGAGTCTCGCTCTGTCACCCAGGCTGGAGTGAAGTGGTGGGATCTCAGGTCACTGCAACCTCTGCCTCCCGGGTTCAAGCCACTCTCCTGCCTCAGCCTGCTGAGTAGCTGAGATTATAGGCACCCACTACCACACCTGGCTAATTTTTGTATTTTTGGTAAAGACGGGGTTTCACCATGCTGACCTGGCTGGTCTCGAAGTCCTGGCTTTAGGCGATCTGCCCCCCTCAGCCTCCCAAAGGGCTAGGATTACAGGCGTGAGCCACCGTGCCCGGCCTGGGCTGATTATTTTTATCCTAGCATAGATAGCGGAGAAAGATTTGAATTAAATACAAAATAGAGATGGAAGGAAGCACTGACTCAGGAATAAGTCAGGAATAATTCAGGAGTAAGTCAGGAATAACTCAGAAATAAGTCGGGAATAACTCAGGAATAAGTCAGGAATAACTCAGAAAAAAGTACTAAACTCAGGCTTCTGAGCCTGAATTGGAAGCCCGAGTTACTACCAACTCCTGAGTTAACCTTCCTAAGGCCTGGGTTGGGTGATTTCTAAGATTCCTTCTGCTCTAACATCCTATCCTGTCATAGGACTTGAAATGATGCACCAACAAAAGGCCATCAAAGCTAGAGTTTTTCATTCAAGTTCTTTGAAACACATTTCATTCTATATTACGGCTACTAAGCAGAGCTCCAGCAGAGTGTAGAAGACACAAAAACACATTTTCCACTGGATTATACATCATTTCCTCTTTTTTAACCACAACAGGCATTTAAAACGTAATATTGTTTATTGGGCAGTTCGCAATCTTTTGGTTTTCAGTTTTCCTTAAAAGGATTCAGGAAGACAATTGTGTCCACAGCAGGCAAAGCACGTGGCAGGCAGCACAGGGCCTGACCCCCCCAAACTGACAGGTGTCAACTGCTTCCCTGAGCATTCTGTCTCCACTTCCCTGTCCCTCCGCAGAAAGCTTTTTAAGTCTCAATTTCCCTTTGGAGTCTCATCACTATCTCATCATTTCTCCTTTCTCTTTGCCTCTGTCATTCCCTTTTATGTGCTACATGATGTGACCCTGTAGCATTAGCTAAGCTGAAACTCTGAGTCCCTTATTTAAAATTTTTTTTTGTTTCAAGTTCAAAGTTGTGTTTACTCTTCCCAGCACAATGGAGAAACTGTTACACAGAAAGATTTTGCAATTACTAATGTAATAGGATCAGAGTTTTAATGCAGTCAGCAAAGACCCATAGCAACAATTCTGGAGGAGAATGGGGAAAATCTTAGGCAGATAAATCCTTCCAGGTTTGTTTGTGACTGTCTCTCCAGTAAGGGAGAAGCAGAAGGTGGCAGCTAACATGTATGGAGGGCCTTCGGTGCCAGGCCCCCTGCATGAGGTTTCACACGTCATGTCATCTAAACCTCACAGCAGCTACAAGAGGAGGCACCTTAACTCCAATGGCAACTATGTGGCTAGGAAGGCTTGGGCAACTTGTCCAAGGTCTCAGAGCTAGTTGGTGAAAAACACTGGGACTTGAGTCCAACTATCTCCTGTCTCCTATTTTTCTTCTCAAGTAAACATTGGTGGGAAGGAGGAACAAAGAGCTTTGAATTCTAATGCAGTCCAATAAGGTATTTCTGGTCATTTAATCAATTCATTTAACATCGCCTATTATCCTAAAAAATCAAAATGCTGTAAAGAAAAAATGTTATAAAGACGTAATGAGAATCAGAGAGAAGTATCATTGCATGTGCTACGGGAATAACTGAAGTCCTTCTTACTACAGAAGGCACCAAGCATTTTGCAGACACACACCGAATGGCATGAAAGCTAAAATACTGCATTAATACTACTTCCTAACAAGAGGCTGGACAGACATTTCATATTTACCAATTTCATACAGACAGACATGTTGAATTTCTCTCTGGTCTACTGCAAGTTCCAAAGCAGTGTGGAAAGATGTCAAGGCACTGTTGATTTGACACTAAGGAGAAAAGGAAAACAGAATTACCATCTAAGATCTGTCAATAACATTACAATCATCATAATTCAAAAGCATCTTTTTCCTTCATAGTTATTTTAAACAGGTTAAGCAGTATAGAAGACAGTGGTTTAAAGATTGCTAGGAAAATACTCCAATTTGCCCCCAAACAGCTGTGAAATTAACCTAAGCCAGAGAACCTCTCCTTGCTCAGGTGTTAAGGGCTCAGCTCACACCCACCTTCTCCTTCACTCAGGTGGTAAAGGCTCAGCTCGCACCCGCCTTCTCCTTCAGCATTCTCTCATACTTGTACAGTAGGACGTGTTGGATTTTAATTGTTTGCTAATCTAGCTCCTTGTTACCACATAGGTGTGGAAAGGGAAGGGACTATATTTCATCCCCGTGTGCACCCAGCCCTGGCCCAGAAGTCTCTCAATCGCTACTGAGTGAATGCACGAAGCCACTCCATTAGCCCGGTCCTCAGTGAGCTCTTCACCATACAGTTGATAGTTTGCTTCTATACCCTAGAATGCTGTTCTCCAATTGCTTCGGCTCATCAAATCTCCTCTCCCAACACTTCAGAAATTCCCTGAGGATCCAGATTACATTTCCAACATTTTCATTCACATAACACTGTCTGGGACCCAGCAAACTCTCAAATGTCTGCTCTACTTACTCCCAGTTAAATACATTTTGTTTTTCACTCCACTAAAGATCTCACTCAGGGTCTGCCAACACGATGCCACAAGTACCCAAGAGGAGCAGCTCAAAAGCATTATCAGGATTCAAAGCGTTAATCTTAGGCATTGAGAAATGCTAAATGTCACGTATCATTAATAAATAAATCTTAAACACCCAGACGACGTGACAGCTTATTCTGAACGGTGCATGGATCTCTTTCTTGCTCTGCTGGTGCCAGGGCTCCTCTCACTGCCCTACACTTGCAGGGAGGTGGACTTCCCTCCCCTGGGCTTCCAGGTGTGTCTCCTGCTGCTTCCTCTATGCTCCCTCCCCCTCCAATGCTCCCAACTGCCCATTCTCTCCACAGCCAGCCAGGTGGAGTTGGAAGGGTCCTGGAGGAGAAGCTGCAGGCTTCTCAGAGGACGAGTCCCCCACCCACAGACCTGGGCTCCTTTCCTCGGCACGTCACTGCAGGAGGTCTCGGGGAAACAAGGGCACCCATGAGTCAGCAGGTGATCTTCAGGACAGCCTGTGACTCGGGAACACTGTAAGCCAAATGACTCATTAACGAAGGCCCAGCTGGATCAATAACTGTTCATGCCCCAAAGTAACACTCTCCTCTGCTGTCAGGAAGGTTGAAACTGCAGCATTCAATCCATTATCACCATTTATGAATGCTGACCAGGTAGCCACAGAACATACGCGCCACCGCATCCCTGATTCCTGTTCTCAGTAACTTAACGTCCAGTTGGAGGAAACCTCACAGCAATGGGAATCGCCCACAGCTCGGAAGGCAGACATTGACACTGACTGTTAGCACACAGCTCAAATACAAAACACCAAGGTTAAAAAAAAAATCAATCCTTTATGACGCAGGAATGTGTGCATGAGTGCGTGTGTAGGTATCTAGACATTCATGTCACACCCTATGTCTAATTTTTCCCTTTTGGGATCAACAGTTCTTTTCCTGAATCAGATATGCACTCCATTTAGCACAGTTATACAGAAACCACAGCATTAGGGGTTCAGCTTGCACACATCTCTCTCACTTTGCTAAATTAATGACATAGTTCTCACATACAGAATGTTTCTAGATGGGCCATCACCACCGAGCTGTCCCTGCCGCTGTCCCTCACAGTACATGACAGTGCAACAGCACGCTGTCCTTCAGAGGACAGAAAATTAATCAGGAAACATTTACTGGGCAACCGCTATGTGCCAGGGACAGCCTCTGGAGATAAAAAGATGAGTCCACACAAAGCTTTGAATCTAAGTAAAGGAAAAAGAAATCCAGGTAGTATTTCAATCAAATCATTTCTCTTAACCCTTTCAAACTCTCTGAGGTAGGTATGTATTAATTCCATTTGCGGATGAAGAAAGTAAAGTTCAAAGAAGTTAAGGAGCTTGGTCAAGGTCAACAAGGTAACAATTGACTACTAGTCAAAATTCTGCCCCAACTGCCTCTAAAGTGTGTTTTCTTCAGGGAGTGTGTATGCAGATGTGATTAAGTCAAGGATCCTGAGATGAGAGAGATTATCCTGGATTAGCCAGGTTGGCCCTAAATACAATCACATGTATCCTTGAAAGTGACACACATAGGAGAGAAGGGGACACTGTCAACCGTGGAGGCAGAGCCTGGAGTGATGCTGCCACAAGTCAAGGAAGGCCAGCAGCCACCAGAGGCTGGAAGAGGCAAGGAAGCGTTCGCCCTGCAGCCTCCAGAGGGCTTGAAAGCACTGAGACCAGGTTGTGGAGCTCAATGGCATTATGCCGAGAGCAAGCAGAACTGTTACAGAATTCATTCTAGTTCTATCCTGATCATTGAGTGAGGAATTATGATGAACAGCCATTAACACAGTTGAAATAGATTTTCCCATATTTTTCACCAAAAAATATATATATATATATTTTTAAAGACAGGGTCTTGCTCTGTCTCCTAGGCTGGAGTGCAGTGGCACATTCATAGCTCACTGCTGCCTCAATCTCCCAGGCTCAAGCAATACTCCCATCTCAACCTCCTAAGTAGCTGGGATTATGGACATGCACTGCTGTGTCTGGCTAAATTTTTTTTTAATTAATATTTGGTAGACAGGGATCTCACTATATTGCCCATGCTGGTCCCAAACTCCTGGGCTCAGGTGATCCTCCCACCTTGGCTTCCCAAAGTCCTGGGAGTGTAAGCATAAGCCACCATGCCCAGTCTCACCAAAAAAATTTAAAAGAAAAAATGACCTGTGAGAGTTTTTTCTTTTAGACAGAGTCTCGCTCTGTCACCCAGGCTGGAGTCAATGGTGTGATCTCGGCTCACTGCAACCTCTGCCTCCTGGGTTCAAGTGATTCTCCTGCCTCAGCCTCCTGAGTAGCTGGGACTACAGGCGTGTGCCGCTGCACCCGGCTAATTTTTTTATTTTTAGTACAGATGGGGTTTCACCATATTGGCCAGGCTGGTCTTGAACTCCTGACCTCATGATCCATCCACCCACCTCGGCCTCACTTTGTGAGAAAGTGGTAGGATTACAGGTGTGAACCATCGTGCCCAGCCCATGATGGATATCTTAATTTGTCATCATAAAAACTCTCACAGAGGCCAGGCGCAGTGGCTCACGAGGTCAGGAGATCGACACCAGCCTGGCTAACATGGTGAAACCCCACCTCTACTAAAAATACAAAAAATTAGCCGGGCATGGTGTCCCAGCTACTCAGGTGGCTGAGGCAGGAGAATCACTTGAACCCGAGAGGTGGAGGTTGCAGTGAGCCAAGATAGCGCCACTGCATTCCAGCCTGGGTGACAGAGCGAGACTCCATCTCAAAAAAAAAAAAAAAAAAAAAAAAAGTCTTTCTCTGGTCCACCATGGACCAGAAAAAGAATTATCTTCAACTGGATACTTGATTCACGGTTCAATTTTAAAGAAATACAGATACTCTGACCTCAAAAGCATTTTCTTTAAAATGGGCAGGTATAAAAAAGCCACTAGGCCAGGACTGACTTAGTGCCATCTAGGCTTTTGTCTCATTAATTATACCTGGACACACTGTGTCACAAACACCACTCTAAGCCTTAGTTTCCTCACTAGTAAAATGAGAAACAATATTGGCTAGCTTTATCTGCTTCCAGCAAAAGCCATGAAGAACACAAAACACAAACCTTTGCCAAATTAAGTAGGGCATATTTATTGACAAATTCACATCAGCATAATCTGCAGCCATGTCATTGTTACTAAAGATGGAGCATATTTTTCCAGTTATTCGAGCCTGCCCTCTTGTAGGTATATTCCTAGGTATTTTCTAGTTCTTCTAGCAACTGTAAGGTATTCATTGCTCCATTTTATTCTCTAAGTGACTGTTGCTGGTATGTGGGAAAACTCTGGATTTTGGCAAGCTGATTTTGTGTATGTCACAATATCATCCTCTTAGGAGTTCTCTCTCATATATATATATATATACACACACATATATATACACACACACACACACACATATATATATATATATATATATATTTAATTTCCTTGGATTTTCCATGGAGGTATTAAAATAATTTGCAAGTGACAGTACTGTCTCTCCTTCTACAACAAATTTGTTTGTTAATTGGTTAGGAGCACCAGTTAAAATACTGAATTATAAGAGCACACTGCATTGCTGTCTTTAATGAGACCACCATTAAATATGGTTTCACCATTAAATAGGGCTTGCTGCAAGTAGATGCCATTTTTTACTAAATAAGAAATTTCCTTCCCATTTACAGCTTACTAACAGTTTTTTTAAATCTGGATTGAGTAGTACATTTTATTAAATACCATTGACAGGACTGTATGGTTTTATCAATTATTTCCTTAATGCAGGGAATAATAGGAACATATTACCTGAGGCTGAACCATGGCTGCCTTTTTGGAATAAGTCCTACTAGGTCATAATACAGCATTTTAAAATTACAATGTTGGATTTAATTTGCTAATATTTATTTAAAAAAAATTTTTTTTTTTGAGACAGAGTCTTACTCTGTTGTGCAGGCTTGACTGCAGTGGCATGATCTCGGCTTGGCTCACTGCAATCTCTGCCTCCCGGGTTCAAGTGATTTTCGTGCCTTAGCCTCCCGATTAGCTGGGATTACAGGTGTGCACCACCAGACCCTGCTAATTGTTTGGAATTTTACTAGAGACAGAGTTTCACCATGTTGGCCAGGCTGGTCTCGAACTCCCGACCTTGGGTGATCCGCCTCCCTCAGCCTCCCAAAGTGCTGGGATTACAGACATGAGCCACTGCATCTGGCTTATTTAGAATTTCTATATTGGGAATGCATGATCAATCATTTTTCATTTAGTGCTTTACTCTTTGGTTATCAGGATAATGCCAGACTTGCAGAACCAGCTGCAAATATTTTCATATTTCCTGTGCTCTGAACTATATAAATAACTAGTTCACTTTTTAAAGCCATGCGTTTCAATTGAATAATTAAATGTTTAAATCGCTATAATTTACATTTTTTTCTTAATGGCCACACAGTGTAACAAAGAATATTAGACTTTAGACAATACTACCCAATTCTAGGCCAACTTTATAATCAACACAAGTTTGAACCTTAGGAAATAATTTGCTTTGTTTATATTCTCAGGGGATGTTGAATTTTTTTAATTTTTAAGTTTAATTACTGTTATTATTATTATTTGAAACAGGGTCTTGCTCTGTTACCCAGGCTGGAATGCCTTGAACTTCTGGGCTCAAGCAATCCTCCCACCTCAGCCTCCTGAGTAGTTGGGACTATAGGTGCACACCACCAATCTGGCTAATCCTTTAACTTTGTGTGTGTTTTTTATTTATTTATTTATTTTTGGAGAGACGGGGGTCTTGCTATGTTTCTCAGGCTGTTCTCAAACTCCTGGCCTCAGGCAGTCCTCCTGTGTTGGCCTCCCAAAGCACTGGGATTACAGGCATGAGCCACAGCACCCAGCTGGGATATTGAAACAAATTTCATTTAAGTATGATACTCTTAGGAAACGTACCTTGTCTTTAAAAATAAGTGTCACCTGTTAATAGTGGTGGGAAATAATCCGCAATATTGTTTTCCAACATTCTGAACATACACTCACAGTAAATGGCAATTAAGTTTCCTACCAATTGTTTCAGACTCACCAGGAGAATTCCAGATTTTATCTAACAGGCACAATTAAGATCATTTAAGATTCTATCATAAATACACAAGAATGTACTCTTGCCTAATATCCAAACAAACACATGAGTGTTCTGTGGCAAGAGAAGGGACAAAAAGAAATAAGCCATGTACTATAAAGGGATGGAGCAACTACAGGTGACATTTTCCACACAATTAAAAAATTCAAGCTATTCTTGATATTTCCATACTAATGTACTTTCAAAGCCCTATATAAAGATCTCAACATATAAATATGAAGATACAAAAAAGTCCGAATGATTTTCAGAGTCAACACATGAAGCCTGGGGTGTACTAATATTCCTTATTGTTCTATTGAAAAATGCTCACCAGCAATACCTAAATGAGAGGACTTGTTGAACTCAACTACCCAGCAAAAGGTTCCATGTCTAGAGTTGCAAAAAGAGTAGAAATGGAAACAAGGCCGAGTTCTTTTGGGGATTTGGCCCAGACTATATTGCCAAAGGGATGTCAAGTTCCAGCCCTCCCCAAATCTGTAACACAAGATTCTGCTTCCCAAGTGAGCAGTTTCCTTTCGTGCCACCTCCAAATCATATTTAACATTAAATGACAAAAAGCTCACATGCACAAAGGTTTCAGTTGAGCCCTGTCTGCTGGCGTTAAAATAATGTTGGTGTCACTTCAATCTGTTGGGTTAAACATCGGACAAGAGGTGACTTTTGCAGGGACAAATCACAGAACACAATAGTCCCTTGTTCCCCAATTCTATACCTTTGATGTGCATTTGCCTTTGAGAATGTTCAAATCTGTTAGATAAATAAGTTTGCAGTTTGTAAAACATAAGCACATTCTACTTTAAGATGTTTTAAGCAACTAGTAAGTAAAAAGCCTATTAGAGTCTGAACAACATGGTGAAACCCCATCTCTACAAAAACACAAAAAATTAGGTGGGCTTGGTGGCACATGCCTGTAGCCCCACCTACTTGGGAGGCTGTGGTGGGAGGATCGCTTGAGCCGGGAGGTCGAGGCTGCAATGAGCTGTGATTGTACCACTGTACTCCTGCCTGGGTGGCAGAGGGAGACCCTGTCTCAAAAACAAAAGTTTGTTAGTGTATTAGTCTATTTTCATACTGCTTATAAATAAATACCTGAGACTGGGTAATTTACCAAAAAAGAGAAGTTTAATGGACTCACAGTTCCACATGGCTGGGGAGGCCTTGCAATCATGGCAGAAGGCGAAGGAGGAGCAAAGGAACATCTTACATGGTGGCAGGCAAGAGAAGTGCAGAGCAAAGGAGGGGAGAAGCTCCTTATAAAACCATCAGATCTCGTGAGAACTCACTCACTATCACGAGAACAGGATGAGGTAAACTGCCCCCATGATTCAATTATCTCCACCTGGCCCCTCCCATGACACATAGGGACTATGGGAACTACAATTCAAGAGGAAATTTAGGTGGGGACACAGCCAAAACATATCAGTTAGAATAGGCAAAGTTCATGAGATGTATTTAGAATAAAAGAAGCACTCAGAAAGTAGAGTGTGCATGCATGTGTGTGTGTGTGTGTGTGTGTGTCTGTGTGTGTTAGAGAAGGATGAAAGGCCTAAGAGATATCTAATATTCATGAGGTATTTGGGAGCTAACTAGACATGAGATTAAACATACAAACAACACTAAATATTTAGAATACTAAATATACATGAGAACTTAATATTCATGAGGTCTTAATTTGACCATCCACTGGTGACACCCATTCAGGCACCAGGTATCCTCTGCCCAGTAAAACACCAATAAAACCCAGCAAAAGGTTCCACGTCTAGAGTTGCAAAAAGAATAGAAATGGAAACAAGGCCGAGTTCTTTTGGGGATTTGGCCCAGAATATATTGCCAGGTATCCTCTGCCTGTCGGGCATGGTGGCTCACACCTGTAATCCCAGCACTTTGGGACGCCGAGGCGGGCGGATCACTTGAGGTCAGGAGTTCGAGACCAGCCTGGCCAACACGGTGAAACCCTGTCTCTACTAAAAATACAAAAATTAGCCAGGCATGGTGGCATGCACCTGTAATGACAGCTTCTCAGGAGGCTGAGGCAGGAGACTTGCTTGAACCCAGGAGGTGGAGGTTGCAGTGAGCCAAGATAGTGACACTGCACTGGGTGACAGAGCCAGACTCCATCTCAAAACAAAACAAAACAACCCATGGCTGTCCATCAGTCTGCTGCACTATGGCCAGGTGTACTCATCCCCATGGGTCTCTGATAAATTACGTGCCACAGCCCAGGATACCCTCCACCTGCAGGCCCCCTCTCTCAAACACAACACTGGTCCTCCTAACCACATCAGTGAGGAACAGGGATGTGCAGAGGGAGGGAGGACACTGCACATCGCACACCCCAGCACGCAGGTCGCACAGTCCTCCCACCCACCCTGCCTGCAGCCTCCCCTGAGAGTGCTAACTGATGCTTTCTTTTTCCCCTGGCTGTTCACTGAGCAATTTACATCAATTCAGTAAACTGAGTGATTCCAGCCCATTTTAATTTGGTGTGAGAATCTTTCTGTTCTGAGACCTCTGGAAGAATGTGTAGGTGGTGCACTTGGAGGCGGCTAGGGCACCAATGGCATCTGCATAAAAAGGGAGAGAAACGCCCAGTTGCCTGTGGGGAGACACTAATTGGCACTGGATGTCAACCATTATGGATTGAATTGTGTCCCTCCAAATTCATGTTAAAGTCCTAACGCCTACATCAGAATGTGACCTTATTTGGAAATAAGGGTTGTTGAAGATATGATGAGCTAGGTTTAGATCAGGTCACACTGGAGTAGGGTGGGTCCTGACTCCCTCATAAAGAGGGAGAATGCAGACGCGGAGGCCAGTGCAAAGAGAGAACACCACGCGGAGGCGGAGACAGAGATGGGGGTGACATTTCTACAGGCCAGGACGTGGCAAAGCTTGCCAGCAAGCCCCAGAAGCCAAGAGCGAGGAATGGAACAGGCTCTCCCTCACGGCCCTCAGAGGAACCAATTCTGCTGACTCTAATTTTGGACATCTAGCCCAGAGCTGGGGGACAATACATTTTTGTTGTTTAAGTCCCCAGTTTGTGATACGTTGTTATGGCAGCCATAGGAAACGAAGACACCAACGGTCAGGGGTGTCCCTTCGTTGGGGATCCGTTCACCTCTGTCCACCATCACCCATGTGGTGGCATGGAAGTATCTTTCTCTGGTGTAAGGGCAAGGGTGAGCATCTGACTCAAGTGAGGCAAGTCACAGTGCTCCCCACACCCCACTCAGAAGCCACCACTGGAGTTCTCACAGGTGACGAAGGTGGGCCAGTGTGGTGCCTGCCTACAAGTGTGTGTGTGCGTGTATGTGTGAGTGCAGGCATGTGTGTGTGTGTGTGCACATATGTATTTCATATATGCATGCCTATATAATACATTTATTTCCCTCTTAGGTTGGCAAATTATAACAGTAATTTGTATAAATACCCGATCATCAGCCATAAAGATTTTATCAACTTTCCATATGTACCAACAGTTTGTAAAGGGTCAATTTCCCTGTATCTTTTATTCACACTGAATGTTTTCAGTATTAGCCAACTATTTTTCCATGTTGTTTTAATTTGCATTTCCTGGATTTTTGCAAGGTTCACATGTTATTGGCCATGTGTATATCTTATTTCCTGACTTCCCAGCTTAGGTGTTTTAGTATTTTTCTTTTTCTGTGCTTTTACTTATTTATCCTTCCATTATGTCCTAATTTTGAAAGAACTCTTTCTATACTAAAGATACTAACCTTTAGTAGGTTAGCATCCAGGGTTTTTTCTTTTTTTGAACTTTGCTTATGATATTTTTACAATACAGAAGTTTATTTTTATGTAAATTCTATCAATCTTTTGATCAATTTTATCAATCCTTTTCTTAATGTGTTTTGATTTTAGAGTTATGTTTAGAAAGTCCTTGATGGGGGAGATGGAGCTTTTAATACTACTGGGGATGTGGAATTCATAAATTTTGCATAATTAGGGAACTGTTTCTACATGCCATAAATATGGCTGCTCCCATTCTGACAAAAGCCCAGGAGCTACAGAAACATAATCATCATCACAGCACAGCTGCAAGGAAAAGAACAAGAGACTGTACTTTGTATTCATTCATCACACACTACACACACACACACACACACACACACACATATATATATATATATATATATAAACACCCTGCTCCCTAAGCGCTGGGCACTGGTCTAGGCATTTGAGATAAAGCAGTGGCCCAAACGAAGTCTCTGTCCTCGTGGAGCTTATGTTCTCATTCTAATGGGGAGGGGCAGACAATAAACAAATAACAAAAAAACCCCTTCACGCAGAGTGTCCCGAGAGAAGTCTCTGGGCAGGGATGAGGTGGGTGGTCTCCCTGGGAGGTGACTCTGAACAAACTCAAGGAAGTGAGGAACCGGTGACAGCAGATATCAAAGGTAAAAATGTCCTAGGCAGGACCCAGAAAGCACAAAGGCCCCGAGGAAGGAAGGAGGCCAGTGGGGCAGGGGTGGAGTGGGGATGGCCATAGTGGGTGGGCAAGGAGGCTGCAGAGGCAACAGGGGGTCAGTTCATGCAGGCCCTGATGACCATTATAAGAATTTGGGATTTGGGGCTGGGTGCGGTGGCTCATGCCTATAATCCCAGCACTTTGGGAGGCCAAGGTGGGTGGATCACTTGAGGTCAGGAGCTCAAGACCAGCCTGGCCAACATGGTGAAACCCAGTCTCTACTAAAAATACAAAAATTAGCCGGGCGTGGTGGCAAGTGCCTATGATCCCAGCTACTCGAGAGGCTGAGGTAGGAGAATCGCTTGAACCCAGAAGGTGGAGGTTGCAATGAGCCGAGATGGCACCACTGCACTCCAGCCTGGGTGACAGAACAAGACTCCGTCTCAAAAAAAAAAAAAAAGAGAGAGAGAGAGAATGTGGGATTTCGCACTGAATGGGAAGGGGAGTTATTTAAGGGTTTTGTACAGAGACATGACATAATGTAACCTAAATTTTACTAACGAAGTTACTTTGACAGATAGAGAAGACTGCAGGGCAAGAAGAGCAAAAGCAGGGAGTCAGGATGATGTGACCATCCAGGAGAAAAACAGTGTTGGCTGGGACTGGGGCATGAGGAGGGGCGGGTGGGAAGGGCAGAAAGAAGTGGCCTCTGAAATTCCTAATTCATTAATAAAACTCCATACAGTATAAGAAAGTGACTCTCCAATGTGAACAACATCACATGTGAAAGAGACACATACAGCAGATAAAAGCTGATGCTGACCTTGAAATATACGCCCTATAGGAGACAAGGTAGGGGAGTTCAGTGAGTTCCTAAGAACCAGACCACATGCGTGCTGTTTGTTACTGCTGGCTATGCAGACCAACTGCAGATTAGCGAATTACACACAGATTTTCATACCACAAGGATGTTCTGCACATCTCCATTTGTCCTTTCAGGATCTGTATAAATTTCTGACATAAGAACACCTCCCGTGCCTACTGTGAATGACTATTTAGAAGACAGATCTCCAACTGATAATTATAATCATTTATACTCAGGTATTGAGCAAATGTAAATAGTATATATTTCTGGAATGCAAGACGTTTATCTGTACCTTGACATGCTTTTGTACTTCACCACATTCTCAAATGAATATGACTTATTTAGACAGAATGAGGCAGTTGGAAATTAACACTCTGATGTGGAGCAAGGAGAGGCTAAGTAAAGAGCCTTTTTTTCTTTTTTTTTTTTTCCAGACAAGGTCTCACTCTGTTGCCCAGGTTGGAATGCAGTGGCGTGATCACGGCTCCCTGCAACCTCCGCCTCCTAGGCTCCAGGGATCCTCCCACCTCAGCCTCCCGAATAGGTGGGACTATGTGCACACCACACCTGGCTAATTTTTGTATTTTTTGTAGAGACAGGGTTTCGCCATGTTGCCCAGGCTGGTCTCAAACTCCTGGGTTCAAGCAATCCTCCCACCTCGGCCTCCCAAAGTGGGAGTGTACAGGCGTAAGCCAGCACACTGGCCTAGGTAAAGAGCTTTTAAGCAAAGCTGCTTTAATAAGCTTATCCTGGTCTCATCATCTTCATCAGAGGGGCCAACATGTGGGGTGCTCTTAACCCTGTGCCTGGTAAGATGGCAAACCTTCCTCGTGGGCCAGGTGTACAATCTCCAGGCCTCACTGAAGGCCACATAGCCTTTGAGGTGGAGCCCAAAACAGGAACCTGCTCAGTCTGACTCCAGAGCCAGCACTGTGGACCTCCCCGCTCCACAGCCTCCTCATCCTAAAGACAGTCCCCACCTCTCCAGTCGTCTCCACCCACAGCAACCACCCATTCACTTGGTGCTTTTTCTTGCTTTTTTGTGTATGCACACTGCTTTCTTCATAACTGAATTGCATGTTTCTTGTGAGCAGGGAATTTTCATCCCCAGAAGGCCTTTCACATTACAGCCAATAAATACTTGATTATGTACAAATAATGGATAGAGTAGTTATGTTTTCAGCATCTCCACATGAATGAATAGCAATCGCCTTGAAAAGTGAGTTATGCAACTGAATCCACCACTAATGGTAGAAGAAATGAACAATGCACCAATTACAAAATTTCCTTGGTCTCTCAACAGTTATGGCAGGATTTTGACATTTGTGATGGAAAGTGCTTCGTAGTGGGATTTACAATTCAGACATGATTTTGTCTAGATAGGAAAGGAGCACTTGATAAACTAACCCTGTGCTTAGTGCTTTACCCTTCCCAGGCTGCATTATTGAAGGCTGACATCTTCTCCTAATGGGAGGTACTGCCTTCTTTTTTACAGATGAGGGTACAGGCTCAGAAAGCTGGGCTAGGCCAGTAAGTTGAAGACCTCATTTTGAGATGAGCCTAGTGCTCTCTCCACTACACCAAAATGCCTTTTAAAATGATGGGGAAAATGTATGTGAAACATAGCAGTAAGTTTAAAAGAAATGTGCTTATGTTAAAGATGTTATCAAAGAATTAAAAACAACAGCAAAGAAGATAACGCAAAGAATTAACTCAGAAAAACAAAAATCATAGAAATACAGAATACACTAGTCTACAAACACAGCCATACAACTCCAATGAAGACAGCATTTCAAGACAAACAGATAAACCTAGAAAGCCGAGAAGACCTAATATGTGTCAAGACTGGCATAAGAGAAACAAACCAAAGTTATAATCAGCAAAGTGGCACTGAATGTTTGCTAGACCTGAATGACACTCTCTGTAAAAGGTGTTCAATGGGCAAGCTGCTATGCGGATGTTTTTTTTTTTTTTTTCTTTTGAGACGGAGTCTCACTCTGTCGCTAGGCTGGAGTGCAGTGGCACAATATCGACTCACTGCAATCTCCACCTCTTGGGTTCAAGCAATTCTCCTGCCTCAGCTGAGTTTTAGTAGAGATGGGGTTTCACCATGTTGGCCAGGATGGTCTCAATCTCTTGACCTGGTGATACGCCTGCCTTGGCCTCCCAAAGTGCTGGGATTATAGGTGTGAGCCACAGTGCCCAGCCAGTTTTTTTTTTTTTAAATGAAAAATTAAAGACAAGTTGTAAAAAGCAGAAATAATCCCAGGTAGTTAGTTTTGAAGATTTTATTACCAGCTTTATTGAGATATAATTCACAAACCAGAAAATTCATCCTTTTCAAGTATAAAATTAAGTGGTTTTTAGTATATTCACAGAACCATAACATTTGAAAGTTGGAAGAGATTCACAAATTATCTAGCCTACTGCTTCCCAAAGTATGTTCTACCGAACGCTTCCAGTCTCACAGGCTACAGTATAAATAGGAATTTTCCCGGTCAAATAAGCTGGTTAAACATAGCATCCCTGCATATTCTTATCTTCCCCTTGGAGAATCACAGTGCAAAACTAAAGCCTGGGAGAAGTCCCAGGATATCCCAATTAACCCAACACAGAACCTCTTTTCATGGGACATGTACTAACAGGCCATCAAATCAGTGAGACTGGGCTAGTGCTTCAGAAAACCCTGACTTATTCCAACCTTCTAACATTCCTGGTGAATAAAAAGAACACCAGAGAAGGCCCATTGGTTTGAGGTCTCCCACCTCTTCCAAATGCCTGACGTGAGAGCAACCATTAGGAAATAATTTTTACTGTTTATGGCAGAGCCAAAGCTAGAAACCAGATCCACAGACTTGTAGTCCAATGTTCTCTCTACAATGCCACACACTAAAAACTGAAGCTCGGAAGCCCTATGTCAATAAATGCCCTCCACTCTGGCCACAACCCTAAGAACAGTCACACTGTAGTGCCACTGTCATTACAGCCAACGACTGGGCACTCACTCCAAGCCTTGTGCTGCACATGCCTCCTGGGTTGCCTCACTGAATCCTAACAGCTAAACTGTGCCAAGGTACCACTGGGGTCCCCATCTCACTGAGGAGGGAAGCAAGGCTTAAAGAGGTAAAGGGCCAAGGTCACTCGGCCAGAGTGGAGGGGCCAGGATTCGTCCCAACAGTGGCCTCCAGGGGTGAGCCCTAAACCCCGAGCTTCTGCCAGGCAGAAGACAAGGGCCACAGTCTCAGAGTAGGCCTTCCACACAGTTTATTAAAGGATGTAAGATGAATCATAATCATAATCAGATAACTAAGACACATCACAATGAACATTTCATAAAACCTTCAGGCTCCCTAAACACCCTGAATGTGATCAAATCCCTAATCCCAGAACACAAATATCGAACTATTCTAATACAACAAATGTGTTCTGATAAACTATTAAGAAAAACTATAAGGCCGAGCGCGGTGGCTCACGCCTGTAATCCCAGCACTTTGGGAGGCCGAGGCGAGCGGATCACGAGGTCAGGAGATCGAGACCACCTGGCTAACACGGTGAAACCCCGTCTCCACTAAAAATACAAAAAATTATCTGGGCGTGGTGGTGGGCGCTCATAGTCCCAGCTACTCCAGAGCCTCAGGCAGGAGAATGGCGTGAGCCCGGGAGGCGGAGCTTGCAGTGAGCGGAGATGGCACACTGCACTCCAGCCGGGGCAACAGAGCGAGACTCCGTCTCAAAAAAAGAAAAGAAAAACTATAAAACAAGCTAAGTTAAGGGAAACTAGAGACAATGGAAATTTAAAAATGAGTTGATTAAAAAATCAATCTTTCTCTCTCAAAACCAATATGATAATCCAAAAGCTTAATAATAAAACTAAGAAAACACAAATTAGTCTAATAAAATAATACCACATTTTTACAGATCTGAAACTAGTATTCAGTTATATATTTGGAAAGTAATAAGTAGAAATGGAAAACTATAATATAAAACTAAAATGGATATAAGTAACTATGTATTAACATTACAGAATAAATAAGGGAAGTTATTAAAAAACTGATTTCAAAAGGGATTTCACAGCAGTAAGTTACATAAGAATTCCTTCCAATGTTTAATGGCAGTTTAATTACTTTAAGTGATCTGTTTCTCCAAAATATGGAGATATAAGAAAGCATATAAAAAAGATATGCTTTTAGCCAAATCATTAAAAACAAATCAGGTTTATTCCTAAAGCCTAGTAAAAACAAGTCCCAGAAATATTTATATTCACATTTAAATACATATACATATTAATTGCTAAGTTACATATGTCAGTTATATATTATATATAACATTGTTATGGATTGAATGCTCCTGCCTCACAAAATTGATACATGAAATCCTAACCCTCACTGGAACTGTATTAGGAGGTGGGAGTTTTGTGAGGTTATCAGATCATGAGGGTGGAGCCCTCATGAATGCAATTTGTGCCCTCATAAAAGAGACCCCTGAGAGCTCTCTAGCCCCCTTTCCACTATCTGAGGACACAGTGAGAAGTCATCATCTATGGACCAGGACATGGTCCTCACTAGACACCCAATCTTCTGGCACCTTGATCTTATGCCTCCAGAACTGTGAGAAATAAAAGTGTGTTGTTTTAGTCACCCAATCTATGGTATTCTTTTATAGCAGCCCAAACTAAGACATATATATATATGTGTGTGTGTGTGTGTGTGTATATATATATACATATCTATCTATATATATATACACACCTATATATATACACACACATATATACACATGCACGCACACACGTTTTATATATATATGCATATATGTTATATATATGTGTGTGTGTATATATATATATATACACACACACACACAGACACATTTCTGTAACTTATTAGCCAATAAAAGCAGTGGGATATACTAGAAAAAACACTGGATTAAAAAAAGAAAGCCTGGGCTGGGCGCAGTGACTCATGCCTGCAATCCCAGCACTTTGGGAGGCCGAGGTGGGCAATCACTTGAGGTCAGGAATTCGAGACCTGGCCAACATGGCGAAACCCCATCTCTACTATGAATACAAAAATTAGCCAGGTGTGGTGTTGGGCACCTGTACTCCCAGCTACTCAGGAGGCTGAGGCAGGAGAATTGCTTGAACCGGGAGGCAGAGGTTGCAATGAGCCAAGATTGCACCACTGCACTCCAGCCTGGGTGACAGAGCGAGACCCCATCTAAAAAGAGAAGAAAAAGAGACAAACAGAAGAGAAGAGAAAAGAAAAAAGAAAGGGAGGGAGAGAGGAAAAGAAAGCAAGAAAGCAAGAGAGAGAGAGAGAGGGAAAAGAAAGGAAAGGAAAAGGAGAGGAGAAAAGAAAGGAAAAGAGAGGAGAAAAGAAAGGAAAAGAGAGGAGAAAAGAAAGGAAAGGAAAGGAGAAAGGAAAGAAAGAAAAGGAAAGGAGAAAGGGGGAGGAGGGAGGGAGGGAGGGAAGGAAAAGAAAGGAAAGAAAGCAAGCCTGAATTCTAGGTCTTACTTAATCCTAAAATAACTATGTACACTTTCACAAAGTACTTATCTCATCTAGACCCCTGCTTGTTATATATGACAGGACAGACATATGCAAAAATTTTATGGTCAAAATGGGAGAAATAAAAGGTGACATGAGTAAATGAAGATATATCCTCAGTGACTGATAAGAAATATTATAAACATAGTATCAATTTAAATTTCCCCATAATACAGAGAACCTGAGAAACTGACAGTTACGTATACATGTGAGAGAACAAGTGGATAAAAAATAATATAATATATATTTTAAAAGCAATAATGATATTCTTCTTTTATTTAAGACATAGGCAGGGTCTTCAAAATGGTCATAGAAAATGTGCAGTATAATAAAACTATGCATGAATTTCAAATTTTTTTACACCAAAATAAGCCCATACTAACTTGTTATAACATGCCTGAGCAGGATCTAGTTTGAGGCACTAAGAAGTATAAGACATCAACTTGAAAAGAGCCCCTATCAGAGCAACATAAATTCTGCATTTAAATGGAAGTAAGAACAAACACAAAACTTATGGTGAAGCTTGGGTGAAAGAATGGTGAAATCACTGACACTTTACAAAAAGTTTATGGGAATAATTCCCCAAAGAAATCAGCAGTTTGCAAATGGATAACTAAGTTTACTAAGGGCCAAGACGATGTTGAAGATGAAGCCCACGGTGGCAGACCATCTACATAGATTTGCAAAGAAAATATTAATCTTGTTCATGCCCTAATTGAAGAGAACTGCATAAATAATAGCAAACACCATAGACATCTCAATTGGTTCAGCTTACACCATTCTGACCAAAAAAGATGAACAAAGTTTCACTTGTTGGGTGCCAAAACCACTGCACCCAGATCAGCTGCAGACATGGGCACAGCTTTCAGTGGAAATTGTAAACAAGTGGGATCAAGATCCTGAAGTGTTTCTTCAAGGAATTGTAATAGGAGATGAAACATGGATTTACCACTACAATCCTGAAGACAAAGCACAATCTAAGCAATGGCTACAAAGAGGTGGGAGTGGCCTAGTCGTAGCAAAGAAAGCAAGAGCAAAGGTGATGGCAACAGTTTTTTTGGGTTGCTCAAGGCATTTTGCTTGTTGCTTTTCTGGGCGTGGGGACAAAGAATGATAACATCTGCTACTTATGAGATTGTTTTAAGAGAGCCAAAGGTTTAGCAGCAAAACACCCAGGAAAGCTTCATCAGCGAGTCCTCCACTGTGACAATGCTCCTGTCCATTCCTCTCATCCAAAAAGGCCAATTTTTTGAGAATTTCCTTGGGAATCATTAGGCATTCACCTTACAGTCCTGATTTGGCTCCCTCTGACTTCTTTTTGTTCCTAATTTTAAAGAGCACCGATTTTTCTTCAGTTAATTATGTAACAAAGACTGCACTGTAAAAAAGACTGCACTGACATGGTTAAATTCCCAGGACCCATAGTTCTTTAAGGATGGACTAAATGGCTGGTATCATCGCTTACAAAAGAGTCTGGAACTTGACAGAGCTTATGTTGATAAAGTTTATGTTTTATAATTTTATCTTTTAATTCCATTTGTCAATGAATTTTTTGAAGTCCCCTTATCACAATTATCAAAGCTATATAATATTCATTTAAAAAGTATAAAGATAAAATATAAAAAGTAAAAAAAAGATTTTATCTATTTTAAGAATTTGATTCAATGACAGGAAGAGAAAATACCCTCAAAACAAAAGCACATCTCTGATTTACAGAAGGGATCAGAATAAAACCATATGTACATCTCATACATGCAAAGAGGCATGAAAATACAGTAAGATAGTTTTTAAACATCCGTTTACAATTTAAAAACAGAATAGTCTATAAATCTTAGTTTGGGATGGAAGATAAATTTCATTTCTGGAGAAATGAGTCTATCATTATAATAACAATGTGTATATCTCTGAATGTTCAAAGTTCCCATGATTAAAGGCAACGTTAATTCTCACAATGAAAGTAACAGACGGAAAATATAATTAACCTCACTAATATTTATGTTATACATTTAGAATCTGGACAAATATATAAGAAATATACAGGCATACCTCATTTTATTGCACTTCACAGATACTTTTTTTCTTTAACAAATTGAAGGTGTGTGGCAACCCTGCCACGAGTAAGCCCATTGGCATCATTTTTCCAACAGTATGAGCTCACTGCGTGTCTCTGTGTCACATTTTGGTAATTCTCCCAATACTTCAAATTTTTCATGACTGCTGTATTTGTTATGGTGATCTATGATCAGTGATCTTTGATGTTACTATTTTAATTGTTTTGGAGCACCACAAACCATGCCCACATAACACAACAAACTTAGTTGATAAATGCTGTGTGTGATCTGGCTGCTCCACTAACCAGCCATTCCCCCTTCTTTCTCCCTCTCCTTGGGCCCCCCATTCCCTGAGACACATTAATTGAGATTGATTAATAACCCTACAATGGCATCTAAGTGTCCAAGCGACAGGAAGAATTGCAAGTCTCTC
This sequence comes from Hylobates moloch, assembly GCF_009828535.3. Lineage (NCBI taxonomy): Eukaryota > Metazoa > Chordata > Mammalia > Primates > Hylobatidae > Hylobates > Hylobates moloch. The sequence goes on from NW_026652280.1 coordinate 55,520,234, forward strand.
ACTTTAAATCAAAAGCTAAAAATGATTAAGCTTAATGAGGAAGGCATGTTGAAAGCTGAGAAAGGCTGGAAGTTAGGTGCCTTATGCCGGTTAGCCAAGTTGTGAATGCAAAGGAAAAGTTTTTGTTTGTTTGTTTGTTTTCTGAGGCGGAGTTTCACTCTTGTCGCCCAGGCTGGAGTGCAATGATGCGATCTTGGCTCACTGCAAGCTCTGCCTCCCAGGTTCTATCAATTCTTCTGCCTCAGCCTCCCAAGTAGCTGGGATTACAGGTATGTGCCACCACATCCAGCTAATTTTTGTATTTGTAGTAGAGATGGGGTTTTGCCATGTTAGCCAGGCTGGTCTCGAACTCCTGATCTCAGGTGATCTGCTGGCCTCAGCCTCCCAAAGAGCAGGGATTACAGTCGTGAGCCACTGCGCCCAGCCAGAAAGTTCTTGAAAGAAACAACAGGTGCTGGAGAGGATGTGGAGAAATAGGAACACTTTTACACTGTTGGTGGGACTGTAAACTAGTTCAACCATTGTGGAAGTCAGTGTGGCGATTCCTCAGGGATCTAGAACTAGAAATACCATTTGACCCAGCCATCCCATTACTGGGTATATACCCAAAGGACTATAAATCATGCTGCTATAAAGACACATGCACACATATGTTTATTGCGGCACTATTCACAATAGCAAAGACTTGGAACCAACCCAAATGTCCAACAACAATAGACTGGATTAAGAAAATGTGGCACATATACACCATGGAATACTATGCAGCCATAAAAAATGATGAGTTCGTGTCCTTTGTAGGGACATGGATGAAACTGGAAAACATCATTCTCAGTAAACTATCGCAAGGACAAAAAACCAAACACCGCATGTTCTCACTCATAGGTGGGAATTGAACAATGAGAACTCATGGACACAGGAAGGGGAACATCACATTCCGGGTACTGTTGTGGGGTGGGGGGTGGGGGGGGCGGGGACAGCATTAGGAGATATACCTAATGCTAAATGACGAGCTAATGGGTGCAGGAAATCAACATGGCACATGGATACATATGTAACAAACCTGCACATTGTGCACATGTACCCTAAAACCTAAAGTATAATAAAAAAAAAAAAAAAGAAATTATAAGTGCTACTCCAGTGAACACATGAATGATAAGAAAGCAAACCAGCGTTATTGCTGATACGAATAAAGTTTTAGTGGTCTGGATAGAAGATCAAAGCAGCCACAACATTCCTTTAAACCAAAGCCTCATCCAGAGCAAGATCCTAACTCTCTTCAATTCTTTGAAGGCTAACAGAGGTGAGGAAGCTGCAGAAGAAAAGCCCAAGGTTGGCAGAGGTTGGTTCACGAGGTTTAAGGAAAGAAGCCATCTCCATAACAGAAAAGTGCAAGGTGAAGCAGCAAGTGCTGATGGAGAAGCCATAGCAAGAAAACCAGAAGATCTAGCTAAGATCATTGATGAAGGTGGCTATACTAAACAACAGATTTTCAGTGGAGACAAAACAGCCTTCTATTGGAAGAAGATGCCATCTAGAAGTTTCATAGCTTGAGAAGTCAATGTTTGGCTTCAAAGCTTCAAAGGACAGGGTGACTCTCTTCTAAGGGGCTAATTCAGTTGGTGACATTAATTGAAGACAATGCTCACTTAACATTTTGAAAATCATAGGGCCCTTCAGAATTAGGCTAAATCTACTCTTCCTCTTCCTGTGTTCTATAAATGGAAAAAGAAAGCCTGAATGATAGCACATCTGTTTACAACATGGTTTACTGAGTTTTTTAAGCACATTGTTGGGACATAACTTCTCAGAAAAAAAAAAAAGATTCCTTTCAAAGCATCACTGCTTATTGACAATGTACCTGGCCACCCAAGAGCTCTAATGGAGACGTACAATGAGATATAGTGTTGTTTTCTGTCTGTTAACACAACATCCATTTTGCAGCTCATGGAACAAGGAGTAATTTTGACTTTCAAATCTTATTATTTAAGAAATACATTTGAGATGGCTGGGTCAAATGGTATTTCTAGTTCTAGATCCCTGAGGAATCGCCACACTGACTTCCACAATGGTTGAACTAGTTTACAGTCCCACCAACAGTGTAAAAGTGTTCCTATTTCTCCACATCCTCTCCAGCACCTGTTGTTTCCTGACTTTTTAATGATCACCATTCTAACTGGTGTGAGATGGTATCTCATTGTGGTTTTGATTTGCATTTCTCTGATGGCCAGTGATGATGAGCACTTTTTCATGTGTTTTTTGGCTATATAAATGTCTTCTTTTGAGAAGTATATACCCAAAGGATTATAAATCATGCTGCTATAAAGACACATGCACATGTATGTTTATAGCGGCACTATTCACAATAGCAAAGACTTGGAACCAACCCAAATGTCCAACAACGATAGACTGGATTAAGAAAATGTGGCACATATACACCATGGAATACTATGCAGCCATAAAAAACGATGAGTTCATGTCCTTTGTAGGGACACGGATGAAACTGGAAACCATCATTCTCAGCAAACTATCGCAAGGACAAAAAACCAAACACCGCATGTTCTCACTCATTGGTGGGAATTGAACAATGAGAACACATGGACACAGGAAGGGGAACATCACACACCGGGGACAGTTGTGGGGTGGGGGGAGGGGGGAGGGATAGCATTAGGAGACATACCTAACGCTAAATGACGAGTTAATGGGTGCAGCACACCAACATGGCACATGGATACATATGTAACAAACCTGCACGTTGTGCACATGTACCCTAAAACTTAAAGTATAATAATAAAATTTAAAAAAAGAAATACATTTGATAAGGCTATAGCTGCCATAGACATGGCTTCCTCTGATGGATCTGAGCAAAGTAAATTGAAAACCCTCTGGAAAGGATTTACCATTGTAAACACCATTAAGAACATGGATTCATAGAAGGAGGTCAAAATAACATTAATGGGAGTTTGGAAGAAGTTAATTCCAACCCTCCTAGATGTCTTTGAGAGGTTCAAGACTTCAGTGGAGGAAGGAACAGCCAATGTGGTAGAAATAGCAAGAAAACTAGAATCAGAAATGGAGCCTGAAGATGGGACTGACTTGTTGCAATCGCAGCACAAAGCATGAAGAGATTGGAGGGGCTTATGATGAGTGAGCAAAGAAAATGGTTTCCTGAGATGGAATCTCCTCCTGGTGAAGATGCTGTGAACCCTGCTGAAATGACAACAAAAGACTCAAAATATCGCATAGGCTTAGTTGATAAGGCAGTGGTAAGGTTTGAGAGAACTGACTTAATTTTGAAAGAAGTCCTACTATAGGTAAAATGCTATCAAACAGCATCACATTCTACAGAGAAATCATTCGTGAAAGGAAGAGTCAATCGGCTGGGTAAACTTCACTGTTGCCTTACTTCAAGAAATTGCCACAGCCACCCCCACCTTCAGCAACCACCATCCTGATCAGCCAGTAGCCACAACATCTAGGCAACACCCTCCACCAGCCAAAAGCTACTGCACACTTAACAGACTACAGTACAATGTAAACTTAACTTTTACATGCACTGGGAAAACAAAAAATTCATGTGACTCACTTTATTGTGATATTTGCTTTAGTGCAGTGGGCTAGAACCAAACCCGCAATGTCTCTGATGTATGCCTGTATATCTTAGTTGAAAGTCATCAAACTTGGTTTAATCAATAGCTTATATCTGAAGAAAAAGAGACTGTATAAAATCATACAGAAAATGTACACTCTCAATACTTTTTTTTTTTTTTTGAGATGGAGTCTCACTCTGTCACCCAGGCTGGAGTGCAGTGGCACAATCTAGGCTCACTGCAACCTCTGCCTCCCAGGTTCACGCCATTCTCCTGCCTCAGCCTCCCAAGTAGCTGGAACTACAGGCGCCTGCCACCACACCCGGCTAATTTTTTGTATTTGTAGTAGAGACGGGGTTTCACCGTGTTAGCCAGGATGGTTTCGATCTCCTGACCTCATGATCTGCCTGCCTCGGCCTCCCAAAGTGCTGGGATGACAGGCGTGAGCCACTGCACCCGGCCAATACTTTTATAAAACATCTTTATTGAGATAAAATTCAAAAATCATAAAATTCAAAAATCATAAAATTCACCCACTTAAAGTGTACAATTTAATAAGTCTTTGGAATACTCATAGAGTAATATTATAGTTATGCAACTACTACTACAATCTAAGTTTAAAATATATATATTTTTGAAACAGGGTCTCGTGCCTTCACGGCTTGCTACAGGCTCAACATCCTGGGCTCAGATGATCCTCCCACCTCAGCCTTCCAAAGAGCTGGGACTATAGCTGTAAGCCCAGCTAATTTTTTGTAGAAATGGGGTTTCACCACATTGCCAGGCTTGTATCAAACTTCTGGGCTCAACTGGTCTACTCACCTCAGCTTCCCAAAGTGCTGAAATTACAGGTGTGAGCCATTGTGCTCTGCCTAAAATATTTTCATTCCCCCAAAGAAACTATGTACCATGTATCCATTAGCAGTCACTCCACACTTTTCCCTCCCCTACCTCCACACTGAAGCAAGCAATAATCTATTTTCTGCCTCTGTAGATGTACCTGTCCTAAAGACGTCATATAAATGGAATCATACAGTATATGGTCTTTGTGACTGGCTTTTTTCACGTAACATGTTTTCAAGGTTCCTCCATGCTATAGTATGTATCTGCATTCATTCCTTTCTACTGCTGAATAATATTCCATTGTACGAATGTATCACATGTTGTTTACCCATTCATCAGTTGATAGACATCTGAGCTGTTGCCACTTTTTGGCTATTATGGACAATAATATGGAGTGGTGTTTTTATTTCTCTTGTGTATATTCCTAGGAGTGAAATTGCTGTTTCATATAGTTTGACATTTTGAGGAACTGTTGAACTGGGTCCAGAGCAGCCACATCATTTCACATTCCCACTGGCAATGAATGAGGGTTCCAATCACTCTGCATCCTGCCCATACTTGTTATTGGCTGTCTCGTCTACTGTAGTTAGCTTGGTGGGTGTGAAACAGTATCTTACTTGGTTTTGATTTGTTTCCTTAGTGATTTATGATACTGCCTATCTTCCTTGGAGAAATGTTTCTTCAGATCCATTGTCTTTTTTTTTTTTTTTTTTTTTTGAGAGACCGAGTCTCGCTCTGTCACCCAGGCTGGAGTGCAGTGGCACAATCTTGGTTCACTGCAAGCTCTGCCTCCCAGGTTCACGCCATTCTCCTGCCTCAGCCTCCCGAGTAGCTGGGACTACAGGCACCCACTACCACGCCCAGCTAATTTTTTGTATTTTTTTTTTAGTAGAGACAGGGTTTCACTGTGTTAGCCAGGATGGTCTTGATCTCCTGACCTCGTGATCCACCCGCCTCAGCTTCCCAAAGTGCTGGGATTACAGGCATGAGCCACCGTGCCTGGCCCTGTTGTCCATTTTTAAATTGGCTTGTCTTTTTATTATTGAGTTGTAACCGTTCTTTACATATTCAGAATACAAGTCCCGCATCAGATATATAACTTGCAAATATTTTCTGCCATTCTGTGGGTTGTCTTTTCACTTTCTTGATTGTATTGTTTATAGCACAAATGTTTCATTTTGATGTAGTTCAATTTATTTATTCTTTTGTCACTGTGCTTTTAGTGTCATGTCTAGGAAACCAAGGCCTAACCCAAGGGTTCTATAGTTTTAGATCTTACATTTAGGTCTATGATCCACTTTGAGTTACTTTTCGTGTATAGTATAAGGGTCCAACTTCATTCTTTTGCATTTGTGAATACTCAGTTATCCCAGCACATGGTCTGGCTTTGTCACCCAGGCTGGAGTGCAGTGGCATGATCTCTGATTACTGCAACCTCCACCTCCCAGGCTCAAGCCATCCTACCACCTCAGCCTTCCAAATAGCTGGGACTACAGATGTGCACTACCACACCTGGCTAATTTTTGTATTTTTTGCAGAGATGGGGTTTCACCATGTTGCCCAGGATGGTCTCAAACTCATGAGCTCAAGCAATCTGCCTGCCCTGGCCTCCCAAAGTGCTGGGATTATAGGCATTGAGCTACTTTGCCTGGCTGAAAAGACTATTCTTTGCCCACTGATGTGTCTTGATGTCCATGTCAAAAGCAAATTGATCATAAGGCCGTGCGTGGTGGCTCATGCCTATAATCCCAGCACTTCGGGAGGCCGAGGCGGACAGAGCACCTGAGGTCAGGAGTTCGAAAACAGCCTGGCCAACGTGGTGAAACCCCATCTCCGCTAAAAATACAAAAATTAGCCGGGCATGGTGGCGCACACCTATAGTCTCAGCTACTTGGTAGGCTGAGGCATGAGAGTTGCTTGAACCTGGGAGGCGGAGGTTGCAGTGAGCCAAGATCATGCCACTGCACTCCAGCCTGGGTGACAGAGCAAGACTCTGTCTCAAAAAAAAAAAAAAAAAGTAAATTAATCATAAATGTAAGATTTTATTTCTTAATTCTCACTGATCCATATGTCTATTCTTATGCTCATACCATATTGTCTTGATTACTTTGTAGTAAGTTTTGAGAGTAGGAAGTGGAGTTTTCTTTTTCCACTTTCCATTTTTTCCTTCTTTTTCAATATTATTTTGGCTATTTTGAGGCCCTTGAGTTTAGGATCAGTTTGTTAATTTCTGCAAAAAAAATAAAATGCTATGATTGTGATAGACACTGCATTCAATCTGTAGCTCAATTAGGAAAGTACTGCCATCTTAACGATACTCAGAGTTCTGATACAAAACATGGATATCTTTTCAGTAGTATTTTTAAAAATGTTAAACTGCTTTAATTTGTATCACTATGGAAATAAAAATAAGCAAACAAAACTATGGGGTAGATACCGTGCACAGAATAATGAATAATTATATTCTGGCCCCCTATTTCTTGAGAATTTCTCATCATTTAAGAGCTACACAGAGCTGTTTATAGTCCTTGATTTTAATAATGCTACCACTGGAGCTATAATCTAATAAGGAGCTAAAAATATATATACTGAAATATTTATTACAGTACTTGCTATCACATTGAAATATTGGGAAACAACAGTCAAATATCCCAACCACAATTTCCCAACAACAGGAAAACAGTAGATTATTAACACAAGGGAAATCTAAGTAGTCTGCCTGCATATCAATTATTTACCTAAAAAATTATGTTAATACTTGTAAACATCAGATTTGTAAACAAAATGCAGAAAGTCTCGTATGTATAAAGATTACAAAATAATTTTAAGTAAAACAGCTTAGAATGTAATTATCACTAGGTTACTTTTATGACATTGCTTAACATCTTAAAATAATTATGTATATGTTTTGAAATGAGAGTATCCCCTTGTCACCTGTAGCAAGCAGAAGGACACACTGCAACAACCCACTTACTTACGTGCAATTCAGCACTAATGCTGCTGAGTGGCAGAATCGCTTTAGCAATATTGCTAGAAAGGTCACCTAGCAATAGATTATGCTTTTGCCCCCTACCCTTAGGACTATGTAGGCAAGGGAAAGCTCATCCTCTTAGGCACACATAATAAGCTTAGGGATATAAATCAATATTAACCTTCTACTTGCTTTTCAACCCAACAGATAGGTAGGGTTAAAAGGACAGCAAGCGTATTGGGGTTACTAACATCTTCTCATTTCGGTAAACAGTCATTAAGCCACACAATATGGATTTATCTCACTGGAAAGTAAGATACAAATACATCCTTCATATCCTCTACACCAAATTAGATCAATCTCTCATTTTGTATACTTCTAAAAATAAACAGAAACTTTCTTTTTTGGTGCCTGAGCATTAACAGAACCACGTAGGATGCAGGAAGAGAAGACTACAATTAACAGAACTTCAGGGAATTATTTCTCTTTCTGCATTGCCTTTTTCCTGATCCTATAAATAAAAACATTACATCATGCTGACAAGGCATGCTTCCAAATACAAGAGGGAGGCTTGCCCTTCAACAGATGCAAAGAAACACAGCCACCAAACAGCTCTGATAATGTCAACGTACCCTAGAGATGGCAGAGAGCACAGGCCCTTCTGCACTGGCCATATTCTCCATGATCCCCCAGGGTCTCCCTGTTCTTTCTTCTATCTGATAAATAAATCACCAAAGGGGTCAACGTCTGCTCTCCTGTCCCTGTCACAATGATGAACTGATGGGCTAAAGAATCACAGAGACCTCCCATTAATTCTGGGGGTCACTGATGGAAAATGGAACTTTATCTTAATAAACATACAGAAAGAAAACACTAAAGCCCACTTTTAAAAGGCATCTCTCATAGTTGATGGCACCCGAAGTCATGGATGGAAGTAAGGTCCAGAGACAGAACACAGGCACACGGGAATAGAAGTGTAAAGAAAGTCTTTCACACAGAGCTTCGTAGGGAATTGAAAATGAGGGGGAAGAACCTCTATCCTCTTGAAAGGAACCAGCAAACCCGGGTGACATGAATATGGCGATGTAAAGGTCAAGCATCAAAGACATCCCCATAGACACTGAGAGAGTTTGGCGGAAGTGCATCCTCCATCATTGTCCCTTTCTCAGCAGGAACGGAGTGAGGGAAGGGGAGGACACAACAGAGTGGTGGACGGGCAGAGAGGGTTGTGTCTTTTCTGAAAAAACAAACAAGGCAGCTTCAAATAGGAGAAAGATTATATAATGAGGCTCCCAGGGCAGGACCATGGCTACTTGATGACTTCAACGTTGCAGGACTGCCTAGTCTTTACTGAAATCCGAACTGTTCCATTCTTGACTCCCTACAGATGATGCTGCCAATACATCTGGAGCTCACTCAGAGCCAAGAGCTGCAGATGAGGTGAAGACACCAACGTGATTTTTACCTATGTCTGTGTGTATGTTAACATCTATTTGCATGTATGTGTATGTGACAAATATACACCAATACAAATATAAAAGATAAAGTTCATTTAATGTATTTACTTTTTTACTTCAATTAAATTTAATTCGGTTCTTTATAATCCCATTTTGAAATAAAAATGTGACTCTCAAGAAATGAAACTGATTGTTTAGCCAGCACACTGGAATTTAAATAGCTGATTTGGTCCCCTCCTTAGGAGATCATCTTATTTCAATTATCAAGACATTTTTGCAACTTCTTCTTTGGAACTGACTTCAGAAACACATTTAGGTGCCACAAGAAAAGTAAATAGTCCTTGATAACCAACGTCATTTCTTAAAAAAGAAATGACATAGAGCAATAGATTTTTCTACCAGTAGCCTCATCTATTCATTCAGCAAACATACATTGAGGGCCAGTCCTGCGCTAGGCCCAGATTTCGATCTCCAAAAACCAAACCTAAGGTTTTAAAGTGTCAGCATGCAGGATATTGACAACGTATGGGCTCAAGCTCAGGAGACAGTTTCAAAATAAAGGTCAGGAGTTCGAGACCAGCCTAGCCAACATGGTGAAACCCCATCTCTACTAATAATACAAAAATTAGCCAGGCATGGTGGCGCACACCTGTAATCCCAGCTACTCGGGAGGCTGAGACAGGAGAATCACTTGAACCCGGGAGGCGGAGGTTGCAGTAAGCCAAGATTGCGCACTGTACTCCAGCCTGGGTGACAGAGCCAGACTCCGTCTCAAAAAAAAAAAAAAAAAAAAACAGTTCTCAAAATGCTTGCATAGGAACTTTGTTAGAATATGTTCATTAACTTTATAGAAAACTACTTTCATTTATTTGAACATCTGAACACTTAAAGGTAAATAATATTAAAAATTAGTTACATTACTAAATAGTCACACCATATAAGGTATGTGTATGAAAGTATGTATTTACAGAAAACCAAATCCTTACATGTCACAAAGTAGATTGTTAAACCTGAAAGAGAAAAAAGTTGTGTAAATCTGTATTGCTTAAAGAAGAGCAGAGAGAACTGAAAACAGTTTATGAAAATACAGACTTGTCCCTAATATTATAAAAATAATCAAGAAAAATACTCATTAATTGCTTGTATCTTAACGGACATAACACTACCATAGGTTTAACTGAATGAAAATTAAGTGAACATTAATGAAAAATACAGAAATTCAAAATTATAACTACCAATTGACATTTGAAAATTGAGATTCCTATATAACCCATTGGTCAGCCTCCTAAACATTGTTTGCATTGTGGAAATTCAGGGATAAGTAAACAGCTGTATAGTACATACATCTCCTATAGCTACACTCATAACCAATTTTGCCAATCACAGGCCTTGCTTTATTGACAGCTCTCAACACCAAACAAGTTCTTTTTCCCCAAAAGAAAAAACAAAACACGAAAATCTGATACCTGACTTCCCACGCTTAAGCACTCAGTAGGAATAATAACCACCATCACACCATTACTTAGACAGCGTTTGCCACACGCTAGGTACTGTATTCACACATTCATTCCCCCCAGCAATGTAGTAAGTCACATGGGAGGAGTCAAGGAAAATAGGATCAGCTGTAAGGACAACATAAGTGGGCAGAGAAAGTTCCAGGCACAGTACTACAGACAAGCAGCGGGGAGAAGCGGAGGCAGCGAGACAAGGGAATTCTTTCTGCAGTTTGGCAAAGAGGATCCTGTGCTCACCAGCTGGGGTGCAAACGGACCTCACCACCATGGTGCAGCACTCACTGCAACATCAACTGAGGCCATAACAGAAACCAGCGAAGTCACCACAACGAGGTTTATGCAAGTGGCACGACAGGAGCAGATCTGTGGAAGAAATCCTCCTATATTTACTCTACAGGGTCCCAAACAACGAAGGGCAAAGTACGTACAAAGTTAACAAAACTAAAAGAAAAAGTGGGCACTGAACAGGATTTGAAAATAATGAGTACAGAAGAATGAACACTGACGGGCAGATTGAGCTAGTCACCCTGCATGTTAGCAAGCTTACACAAAAGCAGCTGTTCAAATAATTTCACAGATTCTGAGTCATTGAAGAAACAAAGATGGTGTCATATAATGCGCCTGCCCTAAATTAAAGCCCCTAGACCATGTTCTGTGAGTACGTGTTGATAAAAAGAGCTCAAGGGGCCCTGTTTCTAACCCGAATGCTCACTGAAAAAGAAAAAAAAGTTCTTTGTAAGCCAATTCATTGGAAGGAGTCATGTTTGTTTCATAAACTGAGTCAGGGCCTTTGAGGCCTTACAAAAAGCCTTTGGCAAGGGCTATATCACAGCCTCCCTGGGCAGAGTTCCTCATCTGCAAATGAAGGATGACACCATCATTTCTGATACCTTCCTACACATACCCGGGAAGATCAATGAAACACTGCTGTCTGGACACCTTGGGGATAATAACAACCATATTTCAAGTTAGCCTTAAAATCTTTTCATCCTCTGGGCCTTTTGGAATTCTACACTTTACTCATCAATGTACCAATTAGAAACAGTAACCGGTCACCATGAATTTACTGTCCCCTTGTAATAAGTATCTGTTAAACACTAAACCCAGCAAATCTCTGTTAAACACTAAACCCTGTAGCATCGTGTTCAAAGCTACTCAGAACTTATGTCTGCCCTTTAAGAAATCTAAATCTAAGAAAGCACTCATCCTGAGGCCAGGCACAGTGGCTCACACCTGTAATCTCAGCACTTTGGGAGGCCGAGGCTAGAGGATCTCTTGAGCCCAGGAGTTTGAGACCAGACTGGCCAACATAGGGAGACCCCATCTCTAAAAATAAAAATTCAAAAATTAGCCAGGCATGGTGCCGCACGCCTGTAGTCCCAGCTACTTTGGAGGCTGAGGTCGGAGGATCGCTTGAGCCTGGAAGGTTGAGGCTGAGGCTGCAGTGAGCTATGACTGTGTCACTGCACGCCAGCCTGGGCAACAGAGTGAGACCCTGTCTCAAAAAGGAAAAGAAAAAAAAACAGTGAGAGAAAAAAGGGAGAAACACAACCAAGGGCTCACGAGCCTGTATGCAAAGAAAAACAATTTCAAGATAATGAGAACAAAAACAATTTGGACACAGGTTTAAATAATTCAGATCTTGGTGGGCTTTCTGAACTATATTTCAATTTTATTTTATTTTATTTTATATATTTATTTTTGAGATGGAGTCTCGCTCTGTCACCCAGGCTGGAGTGCAGTGGCGCAATCTCGGCTCACTACAACCTCTGCCTCCCGGGTTCAAGCGATTCTCGTGTCTCAGCCTCCCAAGTAGCTGTGATTACAGGCATGTACCACCACGCCCAGCTAGTTTATTGTATTTTTAGTGGAGACAGGGTTTCACCATGTTGGCCAGGCTGGTCTCGAACTCCTGACCTCAGGTGATACACCTGCCTCGGCCTCCCAAAGTGATGGGATTGCAGGCATGAGCCACCATGCCCAGCTTGTATCTCAATTTTCAACTGATAGTATAATCTCCAAAACACATCTTGCATATACAAAGCGCTTAGAAAACTGCTCTGCATGGTCTTCAGATTTAAGGAGTCACTTTATGAAGGAGAAAAATGACTGCGAAAGTAATATACACTCCATTGCCTGCATCCCCACCCCAAAAAGAACAAATCATTCCTGTGCCCATGAAAGTATTTCTAGGCAAAAATCTTCAAAAGGACTCATGGGGGCTGATTTCTCAGAGTGCCTGGTTAACTGGAGGACAGATGTTGTTAAAATCTCAAACTGATTCCCTGATAACTATTGGTAACAATGTAGACAGAGCAGCTACTATAACAGCTATCTTATTTCATAGGTATGATTAATTTCTTTTATTTTCATTTTTCTACAAATCTGCATAACCTCAAACAAACAGATAAAAAGATATGCAAAGGAGAAGTAGACTCCAAAGGCCAGCGCATCTCTGGTTCTGGAGTGAGACAACCCAGGCTCACTCACTGGGCAAGCACAGGAAGTTGCCTGAAGCCCTCTTAGATCCTTGTTTATTTTTTCTATAACATGCAGATGACAATTTTATACCTATGTCACAGGGTTGTTCTGAGGATGAAATGGAAGAGCGTGTGTAAAGCTCCTGACACAGTACTGAGCCAAATTAAGCACATAAAAATGTGATAAAAGCTCCTAATATTTCAAAGCTCATGTTGCCCTGATATTTAAGGCAGTAACTTTTGTGTAAGTCAATTGTTAGCCAAGATCAAAGTTTAGAAAGAGATTATTAGTAACTCAGAGAGGGAAGAAAAATGTATTTTGTATTTTTCAACTCAGCAACTAAATAACGCTCACATGCCTTAGGCTGGAAGTGCACCAATCTTGTGTCATTAGCAATGAGGAATCTTACCCCTACTTTGCCCACATCTTCTGAACAGAAGGTAACTGACTAACATCCTGGGTTCCCGGAAGAGTCTTCCCTAGCAATGATGCAAGGAAAGGCAAAAGAACAAAATGCTCCCGGGCCCTGTGACATTCTGGCTCATTTTAATACCAGTGTCAAGTGAGAATCAGAGATTTGATCATTGGAGGCTTTATTTTAAAAAGATGAGGAAGGTACAGTACCTCTAGTCGTTGTATCCGTCCCTTGAAAAACATAAAGAGGGAAGAATTTGGATAAGCAGCTTCTTTTTTAAGGAGAATTTCCTTAGCTTCATCCAGGCCTGCCTTGTTATCACTGCCATCCAAGGCAAAAAACGGGCGGACTACAGTATGATACCAGAGCAGAGCTAATCTAGAGGAAGAGGGAGAGAAACATTGAGCACATAACTTTTCTTATAATGTTTCCATTTTTCAAAACTCCAGTATGTGTTCTTCCAATGCTACTCTTTCCAAAAAGCTTACTATGCAGTCTCTGAAGAAGTAAAATCAGAGACTTTCCCCATTTTAATGTTAATATTTGGAAAACTACAACTTTAGCACAATATATAAATCAGAAGACACCCTTCCCTCAGGGGAGAGGAGAATAAAGTAACAGGAGCATTTAGCTTTTCCGAGCCTTCTAGATGGATCGCTGAAGAGATGGCTGACATAAATCTCTGAATTCTACACTTTACTTATCAATGCACCAATTAGAAATAGTAACTGGTCACCATGAGTTTACTGTTCCCTTGTAATAAAAGCTTTATTTATTTTTGGCAAAAGGAAAATGTTTTCTCTTGTGTTCACAAAACTTAGGGTATAAAACTAGAATCTAACTTTAAATATCATGTACAAATAAATAGGTCAAAAGGAAAAAGAAAATTTAAAAACAAAGAATAAAGTTAAATATGGAAACCACAGACAGAAATTATACTAAGTTGGGTTAAAATAAGTGAGAGGATAAGACAAAGGGCTCTTTCTCTGGCCTTTGAAGATGCTCAATTTAAAAAACAAGCAAATAAATAAATTACTTCAGACTCCCTTGCTCCAAACTCATTACTTAAAAAAAAAAATGGCCATGTTAAACTAGGTGAACAAAACAGTCATTGGGATTTGTAATCCCAGCTACTCGGGAGACTGAGGCAGGAGAATTGCTTGAACCAGGACCCTGGAGGCAGAGGTTGCAGTGAGCCGAGATCGCGCCACTGCACTCCAGCCTGGGCTACAGAGCAAGACTCTGTCTCAAAAAAAAACCAAAAAAACAAAAAAAAAACAAAACAAAACAAAACAAAAAAAACAGACAAAAATGTTTAACCAACATGTCATTTTTATGTAAATGCATACTTCTGGTGTACTTATAAATTTGGTTCTCTTATGGAGCTCATACTAATTACATTATTTCTATTCATTTCTTTATCAGAGATAAGCATAAAATATTAAGATATAAACAGACAAATGATCACAAGTTAACAAACCTGTTAATTCACATTAATAAAGGACAACTGTGTACTTTAATGAGTTTAGGGAGGCATAATTTTTTTAAATGAAAAATTAATGATATTTTAAATAGCTATCAGTTGATTAAGAGTTAACATCCAAATTTCTCAATACTGATACAGGTAGAAATAGAGGTAAGGTCCTCTGTGATATCAACATTTTTGGGGAAATTTTGACAAGTGCTGTAATGTTAGACAAAGAACATCTGGAATCTTGTTAAATTACTCAAGTTACAAATGGTAGATATTTGCCAGACTAAAACAAACAAAAAACACATCACTTTTAACTGATGTAGAAATTGGTGAATTCTTGTTCTAGATAGTTATATCAGCTTCCTCATGCTCTCCTGCTTAAATAATTATTATTTAAGTTTAAACCAATGAACATAACATGACTCAGTTTAGTGGAAGAGCACAAAATATCCATGTCACATATAGGAAACCACCTTGAATCATCAAGGAAAATTACCCAATGTGAGGATTCTTTATAAGAATAAAAATTTCAGAACCACAGAAAAAGCTTATCAAATTTGCACCTCCTAAGTCCAAAAATCAGAATTGTGAATCTCAGAGACTATAGTCAAAGTCACAAAAACTGCTTATAAAATCGTTTGAGGTTTTAAAACACATGACTTGTGAGACTAGTGAACAACACCTTGTTCTCTAACTAAAGTCAGCTTAGAACCACCACCACGACCACAGAACACAGTCCTTGGTGTTGCACTGAAAGACATAAGACACAGCATCCTGTCAACCAACCATACATTTTACCTGAAGTTTCCTTTAAAGTCTTTGATTGTCGTTTACTTACTTTCAACACTATATTATCTACCAAAGCATTGCAATACAGCTACTCACGTAGCTAAAGGGGCCTTCATGTCCTTACTTTCGCTTGCATACATCAGTGAAGAAAGCCCCTGTAGGCGGTCTCCAGGAAAACCCAGCAGGTTGATGATTTTGAGCAGGTTTGGGGGCACCATGGATATGCAAAGGTGAAAAAGGCCATATCCAAAGCTAACAGCACCTTTCAGTCTGTTCAGAGACTCCTCAGACACCCCTTCAGCCACAATGTGATTATCATTTGCAGCATCAGAAGTCAAGGACTCTTCAGTTAGCTTCTTCTGATACAGCTCCTGAAGGGCATTGATGTCCAGATAGCATTTATTGTAAATCTTCCAGGCTTTCCTAAGGATCCACCCACCTTTGATATAAGCTAAAAAGAGAAGGGAAGAAAAGATTCAAAAACATTCAAAATAATTTTTCTATTTCTATAGTAAAGGATACTGAACAGTAACTTGAAAATCAAGCCAAAAATGTAAAAAACATAAAAATTATTATGTATTGTTGTACCCAGTATTCTTATAGTGCTGTCTTATTTCTCATCAGTTTCCCTTCCCTACACTGGATGATGATTGGTAAGCATGTGTGTTTCTGCTCATTGTTCTATGAAGCCCTTCACGCAGTACCTACAGCATGGTATGTAATATACATTGAATGAATGAATGAATCACCTGAATCCAATGTCTTTTCACGTGTTCTGTGAAACCCTCTGTTGCATTTCTGAATTACTATACTGCTTTCCTGATAAACTTTTTTATAATCCTTGCATTTGTCTACCCTGTGTTACATTCCTCCTCAAAAGCAAGTTCTTGGTCTAGGTCTAGGTGACCATTAAATTTCTAGCCAAGGTTGGGCGCGGTGGCTCATGTCTGTAATCTCAGCATTTGGGAGGCCGAGGTGGGCAGATTACTTAAGTCCAGGAGTTTGAGAACAGGCTGAGCAACATGGAGAAACCTCTTCTCTATAAAACATACAAAATTTAGCCAGGCATGGTAATGCACACCTATAGTCCCAGCTACCTGGCAGGCTGAGGTGGAAGGATTCCCTGAGCCCGAGAGGTCAAGGCTGCAGTGAGCCACAACTGTGCCACGGCATGCCAGCCTGGGCAACAGAGTGAGATCCTGTCTCAAAAAAAAAAAAAGAAAAAAATGTACACCCAAGCACCAAGCATTGCATCTTGCCAAAAATAAAAATAAAATAATAAAACAAGCAGGCAGAAAAGATTAATATTTACTGGGTAAACAAATAGCCAGTTTATTATCAAAAAAGTCATTCATGTTAAATGCAAAATGTAAAGACCTCCCAATTCATACATATCTGAGGCCTACTGTGTGGCTTAAGCACACCTTATCAGAATGGCTTTATTTGGTTTATGAAATTGGGGTTTATCCACTGCCCCAACCACAGTGAAATAGCAATAAAAAAGTTACTGCACAGCAGAAGGTGCAAATCTCTTATCTTTAAAGCCACTTCCACTATTTTCTGTTGGGCCAATTTTTCTTAACAGAGCCCTCTTAAGAACACATACCACAAAGACAACTTGAAGTATAAGAGGTAAGACATGGGATTTACCACCTCCCTCCACCACTGGCCCCTGTCAGGACCCTGCTGTTGGCCACTCCTCCTAGGAATATTTTTACCTTCAGATGAGTAGGAAGGGCGGGGGGAGGACAACTTACATGGGACTATCTGAGTGCATCATCATCGCATTTTTGAGGAAAGGATTTTCTGTAGGGAATTTTCTGTAAAATAAAGTTCTCTCATAACTATGAGAGAGCTTATCCACTTGGCAATGTTATTAGTATGATACCAACTCTGACCCTCATGCACAAATGGACAACATAAACTGTCAGACTTCCAGGCCCTTTAGACAGTAGGAAAAGAGGTTTTCAGAAAGGCATTTTTAAATTTCAGAAAATACATGAAATAAAATCTGATTTACAAAAACCCAATATTGGAATTGACAGTGATCTAAGAATAGATGTGTAGAAAAGAGTTGATGCAGCAGGCCTGACTGCTGTCCTTCAACAGAACTGCTAACAAGGTTGGCCCTTGGCTGGAATGA
This sequence comes from Hylobates moloch, assembly GCF_009828535.3. Lineage (NCBI taxonomy): Eukaryota > Metazoa > Chordata > Mammalia > Primates > Hylobatidae > Hylobates > Hylobates moloch. The sequence continues at coordinate 55,537,908 of NW_026652280.1, forward strand.
GAGCTTGGATTCTGGGAAAGTTCTTACCATTTCCAGGACTGATAAGAGTGGCTCACTGTGTGCACCTAAACTGTCTGCACAAATAATATGATGTACATTGAACACTGATTTTTCTTCTGGGAGTCTGGAATTTGTCTATGTGCAAGGCAGGGGTGCCTACATGATCGGCCCCCAGTAAAAACTCTGGCACTAAGTCTCTAATGAGATTCCCTGGTTGGTGACATTTCATTTGTGTTGTCCTAACTCGTTGCTGGGGCAAATTAGCACATCCTGTGTGACTCCCCGGCGAGCAAAGCCTTGGAAGCTTGTGCCTGGTCTCCCCTGGACTCCGCCACCCCATGTGCTTTTTCCCTTTGCTGATTTTCCTTTGCATCTAAGGAACACAAACGAACTACAAAACATAATCTAAGCCCTCCAAATATCTACAATAAAATTAGGAAAGAAAACCAATACAAATGAAAAAATAAGAATGCAACATAATTTAGCTGTAAGAAGTCACAGCTGAAAATATGACTGTAAGATGAGTCTTGCATGTAAGTCATCAAACCTGGGGGTGGTCCTGGGGACCCCCAACCCATGGTATCAAGCTATTATTTTACTTAAATGCACCAATTTTCTGACAAATGATGAACATATCACCCATGGGATCACATTTAAAAACAACTATCCTACAACTTCTGGGTGATTAATGTCCTATAGTCTACCTCCACTAAAAAGAATGCTATAGGGTAGAATGAACAAGTAAAACAAATTAATCTACAAAGTTTTTTTAGTAACTTTAAAATAATAAAAGTAATACATTTGAAACAATTTCTTTTCATTCATTCTACTTAACAAGAATATTTACTGTACAAACACCACATTGCAAGCACTGTTCTGGGTGAATTGAAGTGAAATAAGACAGAGATCTTTCCTTTAAGAGGCTCAATGACTTTTTCCCCTCCTAAATGGAAGCACTGTGGGAAAAGAAAGCCTGGAGAAAACCTTGAAGCTTCTTTTATACTAACAAAGTGGATTTTTAAGTGTCTGGATTGATCCAGCATGCCCACAAACAAGAAAGATGATGTTCAGTTACAATCCAAAAAGCCAAAGATTTAACAGAAAAGCAGAAAAAAATGGAAACTAGAATATATATTCTTGAGAGCACAGAGGCAACTGGAATCTAATTGAAAACAAATAATCACTGGCTGCAGATTTTAAACAAATCTGTAAAACCCTAAAAATATCGATTGGCTATTGTTTCTATTACGTGCCTGGCACTGTGCTTGCCATCTGAGGAACACCAAAGAACTATAAAACATAGTCCAATCCCGCCTAATGCCCACAATAAAATTAGAAAATAAACACAAAGGGAAAAATAAGCATGCAACTTAACTATATATTTAAATGCTTTATTGGGTCATATATAGAAAGAGTGAAAACAAATAATGCTGAGATGATGAGTGAATTGTTCTTTTTTATCTCCTTTTTCTGTCATTAAATAGTTTTCCATATAGTAAACACATATATAAATTAGAGAGTGCAAAATAGTTATTGCAAGATTTCGGAAGAACACTTTACTCCTACCCATTCTTAACTGGAAATTTGGAGGGATAAATTTAACTCCATTTTATCCTGTATTTTCCAGGCTACCTCAGCTTTATTAAAGGAAGTGAAGCTTGCACTAAGGCAAAGGGAATGCCCCAGGAGAGAAGAAGAAGGAATGCCAGTAGGAAGGAGCAGATGGGCGAGTGGCTTGGAGGCAGAGTGAAGCAGGGGGCACACTGGGACAAAAGGGTGCAAGCCTAACAGAGGAGTGAACACCTGCTCCTGGAGAAATGGCATCTCTCAACGTGACGTCGAAGGGACCAGGATTACAGACATGAATGCTAACAATTCTGACCTCAGGTGAGGAGCTACAGAAACGGATGGTAGAACTGGAAACAAATGTTTAGAATCCGTCCACTCCCGAGTGCGTGGAACTAAATCAATAAAACATAACAGAAACCTCCACGGTGAAAACCCCACTCTTCTAGAATAAGAATATAATGAGTTCAATCCGTCTTTAACTTTGTGCCTAAGATGGGTGCCAACGTCTGAAAGCACATGTTAAAGTCTATGGTAACAAGCTGTAAGGTTCTTAATTTGAGCCAAGGAAACAGAACCCAACATTTTTGACTGAGTCAAAGATGATAAACTGAAATATGTCAAAACAAACTTAATGCCCATGTCGAGAGAGGCTTTGCTTTTACTACATTCTGCGTCCAACTTGGCACTGAAACAGGTTCTTGGGACTTGCCCTACTCTCCATCCCACACTCTGTGAAGCAAAAATTCCAGCCACAGCCAGGCCAAGCAGGAGGAGGCAGAGGCTGGGGGAGGATGCGGCACAGAGAACAGCATGCTCGGCACCGTGGCTCCTACAGGGGCCACTCCAGCAGCTCCACGCAAGGACACAGCAGCTGAGTGCACGTCTTCCCAACAAGCAGAGAACACGCTATTGAAGAGCCATACGACCTGCACAGCCTTTCATCTGGCTGCTCTGAAAGGTCAAGTATAAATCATTCAGCTGTCGTTATCTCTGTGTCTGTGGAGGGAGGTGGAGACAGCAGAAAACCACAGACCAGGCCGGGCGCAGTGGCTCATGCCTGTAATCCCAGCGCTTTGGGAGGCTGAGACGGGCAGATCACTTGAGGTCAGGAGTTCAAAACCAGCCTGGCCAACATGGTGAAACCCAGTCTCTACTAAAAAATACAAAAAAAATTAGCCGGGCATGGCGGCAGGTGCCTATAGTTCCAGCTACTCAGGAGGCTGAGGCAGGAGAATAACATGAACCCAGGAGGCGGAGGTTGTAGTGACCCAAGATTGTGCCACTGCACTCCAGCCTGGGCAACAGACAATTTGTCCCACCTTATGAGGACCAGGCAACAACTAGCTGAGAGATGGAGGGGGCGAGAGGAAATCCTGCCCCATACGGGGACAGAAGTCTTCCCTGGGAAAGGGCAAGAGCTGCTTGCAAAATGGGAATATCGAGTTACATGAAACTGATCTTGGATAAATTTTGTAATTTTTCAGGGGGACTGTATCTGGTGCAAGCATCTACTAAAGCCTGTCTGTCCAACTGTCCCGGAAGAAGGCTGGTTAACCCATGGTAATTCAGGCTTGCCTTTCTTGTGTCCCAAATAATAGACTTTCTTCTTTTTGAGACAAGGTCTCACTTGGATTGCCCAGGCTGCAGTGCAGTGGCACTATCTCACCTTACTGCAGCCTTGACCTCCCAAGCTTAGGTGATTCTTCCACCCCAGCCTTCCGAGTAGCTGGGCCTACAGGCGCATGCCACCAAGCCTGGCTGATTTTTTGTATTTTTAGTAGAGAGGGGTTTTGCCATGTTGCCCAGGCTGGTCTCAAACTCCTAGAGTCAAGCAATCCACCCACTTCGGCCTCCCAAAGTGCTAGTAGCCACCGTGCACAGGTGTGAGCCACTGTTCCTGGCCCAAGACTTTGAAGGACAAAAGATGATTTAGTTTTCACTAGTCAGCCCACTGCCTCGTTATCTTCAACCTTCACCAACAGACTTTTTTTTTTTTTCAATTATACTTTAAGTTCTAGGGTACATGTGCACAATGTGCAGGTTTGTTACATATGTATACATGTGCCATGTTGGTGTGCTGCACCCACTAACTCGTCATTTACATTAGGTATTTCTCTTAATGCCATCCCTCCCCACTCCCCCCACCCCACAACAGGCCCCAGTGTGTGATGTTCCCCGCCCTGTGTCCAAGTGTTCTCATTGTTCAATTCTAACCTATAAGTGAGAACATGCAGTGTTTAGTTTTCTGTCCTTACAATAGTTTGCTGAGAATGATGGTTTCCAGCTTCATCCATGTCCCTACAAAGGACATGAACTCATCCTTTTTTATGGCTGCATAGTATTCCATGGTGTATATGTGCCACATTTTATCTAGTCTATCATTGATGGACATTTGAGTTGGTTCCAAGTCTTTGCTATTGTGAATAGTGCCACAATAAACATACATGTGCATGTGTCTTCATAGTAGCATGATTTATAATCCTTTGGGTATACACCCGGTAATGGGATGGCTGGGTCAAATGGTATTTCTAGTTCTAGATCCTTGAGGAATTGCCACACTGTCTTCCACAACAGTTGAACTAGTTTGCAGTCCCACCAACAGTGTAAAAGTGTTCCTATTTCTCCACATCCTCTCCAGCACCTGTTGTTTCCTGACTTTTTAACGATCACCATTCTAACTGATGTGAGATGGTATCTCATTATGATTTTGATCTGCATTTCTCTGATGGCCGGTGATGATGAGCATTTTTTTCATGTGTCACCAACAGACTTCTAATAGGCTCACTTCTCCAATCCCAATATCTTCCTGAATGGCATTACCTTTCCTCCATTGCCTCCCTTTAATTATGCCTGAGGTTGCAAATTTGTGAATTTTTGCAATCAGATCTTGGCGATGACCTTAAACAGTAGGATATAAATAACTCCCACATGCTTAGCGTTCCAATAATGGAACGCTAGGCATGAATGGATTTTAATATCCACCCACCATGTTCTAGGCAAAAACATCCTACCAGGTTCTAAAGACACAGAGAAGGAAACGGACCTTCATGCTTTATAAACCTCCTCAGGGATAAGGGATCCTTGATCTTCCTAAAGATTCAGAATCACTTGTTTCCTATTCAACCTCTATGACTAACTTATGTGTCTATGGCTGAAGTATCTTCCTGAATTAGAATTTATTTACTTACTTATTTGTTCCTACTGACAAACCATGAGTTCCCCCAGGGCATGAGATGTTTCTCATTCATCTCTAGACTACCACCACCTATCATCTCACAGCATGTGGGCACATAGGAAACGCTCAACATATGTGGGGAAGAGGTGAAACAGCAGGTAGATTGCACAGTCCCTGCCCTCAAGGAGTACGTAGCCTAATACTTTAGGCAGACATGTAAATAAATATGAGTATTGCTATGTGATACATGTGGTAAATGGTGATGTACAGGGTATAAGTAATAGCACAACAAAGGCCAGATTGGCTGGGCATGGTGGCTCACACCTGTAATGCCACACTTTGGGAGGACAAGGTGGAAGGATCACTTGAGCCCAGGAGTTCAAGACCTGCCTGGGCAGCATAGTGAGACCCCAATCTCTACAAAAAAATTTTAAAAAATTAGCCAGGTGTGGTGGTACATGCCTGTAGTCCCAGCTACTCAGGAGGCTGAGGCAAGAGAATCACTTGAGCCTAGGACCTCAAGGCTGAAGTGAGCTATGATCTCCAGCCTGGGTGACAGAATGAGACCTTGCCTCTTAAAAAAAAAAGAAGCAGGATTGATATGAGGAGGGAATGCTATACAAAGGAGGAAGGCCTGGGCTGCACTTGATTAAGCATAAGAGAAAGATAAAGGGGGTAGGGGTGTTCCACACTGACAGAGTAAGGTGAATAAAAGTTCGAGGCAGCAGAGGGTATTCAGGGAAGTGTGAGAATCTTGGCTCAGCTAGATGAGGTAGTGGAAGGGCAGGTGGCTGGGAAAGAGGCAGGGTCTTACATGCCCCGCACAAAAGGAATTCAGACCTTCCCTTGCAGGTGAGGCACGCCAGCTAAGTGTTTAAAGCATGGGTTTAAGCGGTTCTGGAAAGATGCTCCAGCAGCAACGGAGTGTGTGGCCTAGAGGGAAGCAAGAGGCAGTGTGGCTACTATTCTAGCCCAGAGCTAGTTCCCCAGGGCACAGGGAGAACCTGAGGGAGAAGATCCCAAGAAACCTGGGTTTCTGGGCCACTTGGAAGGTGATAGCACAAGTAGCCAAACTAAGATGGGAGCACGTGGACAGCATCAGGATTTCAGTTAGGAAATGAGAAAACCATGGCTCAGGCCCTGGTTCTGTCATCACCAACAAGCTGCATAAATCATTCAACTGCAACTGTCTCACCTGTCAAGTAAGGAAAACAATCTATCTGAGGAAAACTAGAGTATATATGTTGCCAAGAATACAAAGGTGAGAAAGACATGGGCCCTCTCTTCAAATCCAAAAGGAAATAAAGGACACTTACAATAAAACAAGGTGGCAAGTGCCATAAAATATGTTTTAAAAATAATTCATCACAAAAGAAATATATTCTTGCTGCAATAAAAGACATTTGGATAACAGAGTTAAAAAGATATAAAGTAGTATGGGAAATTAAAGAGATGATGGAGTAATTCATTATAAGGAAGTTTAAATGAGATAAACACAAGCTTTTTTAAAAGTAAGCAGCATTGACTGGGCATGGTGGCTCACACCTGCAATCCCAGCACTTTGGGAGACCAAGGCGGGTGGATCACTTAAGGGCAGGAGTTCGAGACCAGCCTGGCCAACATGGTGAAACCCCGTCTCTACTAAAATTACCAAAAATTAGCCAGGAGTGGTGGCATGCACCTGTAATCCTAGCTACTCGGGAGGCTGAGGTACAAGAATCGCTTGAACCTGAGAGGCAGAGATTGTGCTGTGGGCCGAGATTGTGCCACTGCACTCCAGCCTGCATGACAGAGCGAGAAACTGTCTTAAAAAAAAAAAAAGCATGAACCATTAAAAAGTTCGCATTGGCTCATCCCTACCAGAGCTCTGGCCTGTGTGTGTGCCCCTGGCCCCTCAGTGCTGCCCTGCTCCAAGGGTGGGGAGGGCCACCCATAACAAACATCTCCAACAAGGAGCTTTGCTCCCCCTCCCCAAGAAAATTATCCATGTAAAATGTTTTCTAAGAAATATGGATCCCAACAATGAAGCAAACAAATTATTTGTAGCTTAATAACCCGCTGGGTGTCTGAAAGGCAAATAGAGCACATTGTTGGTTGTGTCTGTTTGAAACAAATAGTGAGCTATTCACAAAGCAAATAACCACTACATAAGTTTATGACAAGCTGAGGCTTTCATGCCTATGAGAATTTCACTTCAATGTCAATATCACATTCAATAAATCATAGGACTTCAGGAAGAACCAGGAATGCTGTCAAATACTATGATGAACAGGATTAAGTAACAATAATATCAAACTATTAGAAGAATGGGCAAAGGCTGTGAAGATAATTTGTGAAAGAAATATAGTTTATGGATAAAATACAAAAGCATATTCAACCTCACCAGCACCCCCCAAAAATGCACACCAATCTAAACGTTCCTGAGGAATTGATTAAATACATTAGGGCATATCCATATGATAAACTAACACACTATTATTTAAAATTATGTTCTGAAAGTAAGTCATAGGGAAAATATCCAAAGTATAATTGAAAAGAAAAAACAAGATACAAAATACTATAGATTCAATTTTGCAAAAAAATAGAGAAATATAAAGCAGATTATTAATAAAAAGAGATTTTCTCTAAGTGGTGAAACTGGAGATGATGACTTGCTTTCTATCTTTCCAAAATATTCCATACTAATATTTAGTAATTTTACAATCAGAATAATCTTAAATATAAATACTATTATCTGATAATTCTCAGCTTCACGAGGGCAGGGACTAGGCCTGTGTTTGCTTATCTAACTAAGTGCTTAGCACACAGCATGTGCTCTATAATTATTTGTTGAATGTATCAATGATTGAACAAATGAAAGACAGACATACTCATTTAGAAAGTTCTGGCTGGGCGCGGCAGCTCACACCTGTAATCCCAGAACTTTGGGAGGCAGAGGCAGGCAGATCACGAGGTCGGAGTTCAAGACCAGGCTGACCAACATAGTGAAACCCCATCTCTACTAAAAATACAAAAAATTCGCCGGGCATGGTGGTGGGCAACTGTAGTCCCAGCTACTCCAGAGGCTGAGGCAGGAGAATCTCTTGAACCTGGGAGGCAGAGATTGCAGTGAACCAAGATCGCACCACTGCACTCCAGCCTAGGAAACAGTGCGAGACTCCATTTCAAAAAACAAAAAACAAAAAAGTTCTGATACACTCTCACACTTTAACTTTTATTATATTTGCTTTATCCTCCTCTCTCAACAGGTATTTTCTTTTCTTTTCTTTTCTTTTTTAAGTCTCGCCCTGTCACCCAGGCTGGAGTGCAGTGGAGTGATCTCAGCTCACTGCAACCCCCATCTCCCATGTTCAAGCAATTCTCCTGCCTCAGCCTCCCAAGTAGCTGGGATTACAGGCACCCGCCACCACACCCATCTAATTTTTGTGTTTTTAGTAGAGACGGGGTTTCACCATGTTGGCCAGGCTGGTCTCGAACTCCTGACCTCAAGTGATCCGCCTGCCTCAGCCTCCTAATATGCTGGGATTACAGGTGTGAGCCAAGGCAACTGGCCAGATATTTTCTTAATGGTTAAAATTAGCTCCTTACGAGAGTCCCTGAGTGTCAGGAAAAGGAAGTACAAAATCACAGAGCTCTTGTCTTGACCAACAAAGTCCAGATAAGCTCTGGTACTCTTTTATATCTGAGTCAGCAGTGTGCTCCAAATGGGGGATTTGACATTACTGCATTATAGAAAATTCACATGACCTATGAGTTCTTGACCATATAAGTAAGGTATTGTAAGAAGAGTCCTGAGAAGAGGGTTAAGGAGAAAAAGAATTATTGAACCAAAGCAAACAGTGAATGTACATCACAGAACATATTTTAAAAGAAAGATCAATTCTTAGAAGTCCAAATTTCAGAGGTCAAAATAGAAGTTAAATTCCACTTTTGACTTCAGCCAAACAGAAGCAAAGCATCCTTCATATGAGACGGAGACAAAGATAGAAAGAGCAAGAGAAACAAGAAAAAGGGGGAAAAACTGGCTTCTGATAGGCTAGAAAGAAAACAGTATGTTATAATTTAAAAGAAATATATCCTTCTTCATTTAAGGTTTAGGAGAAAATATCTTTCTGACAGTGAATTTTGATTTCCTTTCAGAATTTTCAGTTTTTTCAAGTAAATTCTATCTACCAAAATGGCAAGTTTCTGCTGTCAATATCAGAGACACCCATAATCACATAATTAAAAGAATTAGGTCAATTTTAGACTCAGTCATAGGACAAGCTTTAGAGGCTCACTTGAGTCTATTTCACTCAAGAAATTCAAGCTAAGCCTAGAAAACATTTGTCTTGGACAGACTAATTAAGAAATTAGTTTATATCCCTCACTAAAGTTTGTTAAAATGCAGGTCATTCCAGTATATTAGCAAATCTTTAATGATCTTTAACGATCTCCTAATATAAGTGAAACCATTGAAGGCACTCAGGCCTTAATAACAACTTCCTGAAAACCTTAAATTTAAGCCAGTTACATTTCACTTTAAAGGTTATTATCACAACCTGATTCCCACAAAGAAAAAGTATTATACAGCAACATACATATAAAAGGCACTAGCAATTTCTGTAAGTATGACAGAATTCTCGAGACAAGAGGATGAAACAGACTCTGGCACAAAAACTGCTCCACTAAACACACATTAAACACTTGTGGTTTCAATTTCCCCAGTAATAAATCAGTATCATGCCCCAAAGAGGCGCCACATGTTTTCAAAGACTGAAATAAAAGGCATTCTTAAAAAAGCATATTACTAATTGTGTGCACTGAATACTGAAAACCATTAAAAATAATGCTTCAGCATACCTGACAATTCTTGTTTTACAAATGAAAGCACAGCCAGGTAAACCTGGCAGTCAGCTATGATTATCTGCCTCTGAAGCCGATCAACCATAGAGGGGGCGGATTTTCGGACATCAACCTGTTTGGCAGAAAGAAAGTCCACACTGATAAATCACACATAACAACGATAGTTCCCCCAAACAGTATTAGGTTATTGTACAAAATAATTTCACATAGGAATTATGAAACCTGGCACTCAAAGCCAAGACCAAGTTTATCCTATGAGCCTAGCAGCTCCAAATTCCCATTAGTCTAACTTTGTTTTGTTTGTTTGAGCGCTGTAACTCAAAGACAAAAATATTCTAAGTGATACAAGCTGAATTCACGGGAAATACGAAAAGCAACAAAAAACTTCGGAGTTTCACCTTTTTTTAAAAAAAACAATATAAAGTCTTTCTTATCCAAAATAAAAATCATTAAAGGTACAATATATTCCTCAAAGCAGATAACCTGAAAAGTCAACTTTGCGGCCACCTGCCTTCAGGTAGGATAACATTGGGGGCATTCTTTTCGTGTATGCACCTGAGATGTAAGGATCAGAAACTGATTACATTTCCATTAAGGAGAAAATATTCTAGAATTAAAAATTAGCTTTGAATAAATCACAAACTACTTGAAATATACGTCATATAAATACAAATATGCAAAAAGTCAAATCACTTTTTATAAAATGTTGGTCTTTATCATGTTTCTAAAATGAAGAATAGAACACTTCAGAATAGAACATTCTGCATTCTTAGTACAAAGTAAACTTGAATAAAATAAGTTAAATAGCTTTAATATGCTACCACAATGACAGAAGAAATAATAGAATTTTTGCAAATATGTCAACAGTATACACAGTAGACACGCCAGAATGATCTGTTTCCCTTTTTTCTAGATTTTAGCATAATCCATCGTGGTCACTGTTGTTTCAAATCTAGCCCCAGCACTCACTATTCTATTCACTTGGGAAAATGTCAAGATGCTTCTGTTTCCTCGTCTGTAATAAAATCTACTGTGCAGGATTGTTGGGAGGGCGAATGAGACACCGAATGTGAAAATGCTTTTTAAATTGCAAGGACTCATTACAAATGTTAATTATTAACACAGGTGCTAGATGTGGTACTGGATACTGATGACAGACATGTAAATAAGCTTTCATTCTACTGAGGAAATATAGACCGTATTACTATGTACTGTGGAAAGCTCTCTGAAGGGTATGATAGGGAACTACGGGAACCTATAGGAGACACACTCAACAGGGCATGGAGCCTCAAGCAAGAGTCTTTGGGGAAAAGGACACGTAGAAAGAACTAAAGAAGAGTAGGAACCAGGAAACGAGGGAGGAGAATGTTCCAGGCAGAGGAAATGTAAATGCCAAGTCAGCCACATTAAGGAGTCTGTACTTTATTATAACGGCAATGGCTAGTGAGAGGGGCCACCGAAAACCAAGCAAGCAACAAATTTGCATTTTAGTGACTATATTATGGTCAATGAATTAGAGCAGCAGTCTCCAACCTTTTTGGCACCAGGGACCAGCTTCACGGAAGACAATTTTTCCATGGACTGGGTTGGGGGTGGGTGGGAGGAGATGGGCTAATGGTTTCAGAATGAAACTGTCCCACCTCACATCATCAGGCATTAGTTAGATTCTCATAAGGAGGGTGCACCCTAGATCCCTTGCATAGACAGTTCATGCTCCTATGACAATCTCATGATGCTGTTGATCTGACAGGAGACGAAGCTCAGGTGGTAATGCTCACTTGCCCTGCAGCTCACCTCCTGCCCTGTGGCCTGGTTCCTAACAGCCCATAGACCAGTACAGGTCCATGGCCCAGAGGTTGGGGACCCCTACATTAAAGAATCATGAGACTGGAGGCAGAAATACCCATGTGTCTTAGACAAGTGGGATAGTGTCTGACCTACAGAGATGGCAGTGAGGATAGACAGTAGTCGATGAATTCAAGAAGTATTAAGAAAAAGAGTCAACAGCACTTGGTCATTGATTAGACGTTATAAAATGTTGGTCTTTATCATAATGTTTCTGAAAATGAAGAATAAACACTCCAGAATAGAACATTCTGCATTCTTAGTACAAAACAAACTTGAATAAAATAAGTTAAATAGCTTTCATATGCTATCACAATGACAGAAGAAATAATAGGATTTTTGCCAATATGTCAACAGTATACACAGCAGACACACCAGAATGATCTGTTTCCCTTTTTTCTAGATTTTAGCATAATCCATCGTGGTCACCATTGTTCCAAATCTAGCCCCAGCACTCACTATTCTATTCACTTGAGAAAATGTCAAGATGCTTCTGTTTCCTCGTTTGTAATAACATCTACTGTGCAGGATGTATCAGGCTGGAGAGAGAGGAAGCTAGGAAAACTCTGGCCCTCTGGAGCATCAGGAGGCGGGACACTTGGCCCATCAGTGGCTTTCTCATGGTGGACACCATAAACAAGAGCAGACGTGAAGCACTCTCCTATGATGCTTCATAGGCAGGGCACGGCATGCAGGAGCAGAAGACAGGTGGCTTCTGATGACTATATCCAACAGACTGATTTGTCAGTGACATATGTGAGACCCTTGGACACTCCAAATAACATCAAGGCTAGGAGGATGCCTCTCCATAGCCTAGCACTTTTGCACTGAAATGGTGAGGGCAAAATCAGGAAAACTGGATTCTGATGGTATTATGACTATTTGTAACCAAAGGCTGGTGAGGCCTGGGGAAAATTGGTAAACAGCTAAATTCCAGAATTATACCAAAATGCAATTCTATTATTCATCAACTGCCATCGTATCCTATTTGAATTACATATAGGAAAACCTCATTAAAACAGCCCTTGCCACACGGCCCATTATGAAAGAAAATGATTCTAAGATATCAAAAGGACATGCACTGAATGGCTCTGGATGACTGAAAGCAGCTTCTGTTTTTATATGAGATACATTTTAAATAACCAAAAACCATAAGAAACATAGTGGTTTTTCAGTCATATTCTAAACACTAAAATCAAGCAAATGGCTTTTGTTCTAAATGAACAAAAGTGATATTCTAAATAAGTGGCACACAGTCCACAACCTAAAGCCACAATACTTACATTCTTCTTAATTTTATTCTTGATTGTTTCAATTACTCCAGCCTCTTCACTTTCACACAGTTTTTCTGTGGTTTTTAAGTCATCACATGCCAACTGCATTTTTTCTTCCTCAAATGTCATCATGGCATTCTTCCAAGAAAGAAAGAATGAATGAATAAATGAATTAGTATCTGAAAATTTAAGCCAATTCATTACAAGAAAACCCCAAATAAAAAAAAACACTTAAATTATTTATTGCAAGCAAAAGAATCACAATGTTACGGCATAATCTATTCATTTAAAGAAACTATAATCTCAACATGAAATAAGACTATACCTCTATCGTATCATCATGAAAATAATATGGTAATAAATGTCCTTGCCATTACTGTTCTACAATTTTTGTTGTTGCCGTTATTAAACACAGTAACAAAAATTCTCTATAATTTCTGACTGGTCTGCTCAACTCAGTTTTTACAATGGTGTCTAATGCAAAAGTTCATTCTACCTGCATATGGATCCCTGGCTCCGCCAAGTACTGCACAGAAATGCTAATGAAATAACAGCTTGTAGGTACTCTTGGAAAATCTTTAGTCTTTCCAGGGACTGCAATTCCAGTAGGTTCACTTATAAGGAATTCATTTTAGATTGTCTATGTTTAAAAATTCCATGACAGCTTGTTTCCAGGCACCTGATCCTGGCGGACTTTTTCAAGCCACATTTAACGAAGTAGGGGAAATCCACTGAATCTCTGCTGAACACCTGTGACTTTTACACAGTAGAACTGAGGTTTCTGAGATGAATGGGCTTACAGGGGCAGAGACAGACTTGCTGCGGGATACCTGGTTCTTGGAACGACCTGATGAACCTACTGTCTCTAGCTCCTCATTTCCTATCAAATTCCACCAGCTCCATCTTGGTCTTTCAGGCTTCCTCAGTATGGCTCTAACCTACTTTTCCATTCTAGCCAAACCTCGGCCCAGGCCTCCCTGCCACACTCTTCTTCCCAACCCTCCTCTCAAGCTGCTGAAATCTCAGCCCTGCTGTGGCCTTGCTTCTCCTCCTCCTCCACCACCAGACTCAGCCAAGACCCTTTGGTTATATCTCATTTGCAGCCCTTGTAATCACTGGGGTACTAATGTTACAACCGCCACCCAGTACCATTTTCCTTAGGGTTTGGAATAATGTATTCTTTCAAACAATAGCCCTTAACATTTTTGTTGCATTAACTGGCAATAAGAGGAAATAAATACCTTGAATAAAAACTTCTCACTGGAAGCTGGCGTGGTACCTGTGGTTGAGCACTGCCAGGCTGTGACATGCCCATTTGCTGACATCTTTCTCAATCTTGGATCTAAATGCTTTCTCTTTTTCAGTCTCTATCATGTCTTTTTTTTTCTTGCTGTTACACAATTCTTTAATAGTCTTTTAAAAAAATTATGTGTTTCAAAGTAACTTGTGTGATGTTATTACTGTTTCTGAAAAATCGAAGTATCCCATTTTCCACATTGCCCAATGTACTTTAAAACTAACTGCAACCTACTTCCTCAATTCCCAAATACTCGTATTTGGAAATGTAATACTAACTGACAAATTTTAGCTCTGCTCATTTAAGTTGACCTCTAGTCCACATTTACTCAATAATTTCAGAGCAAACCTTTATTACCCAAACCCAGACCTTTTTTCTACCTCAAATGCAGTTTTAATTACTGAAGGTCTTTCCATTACATTTTTATTCTAAAAAGGACTTTGGTTAAAATATAATATCCTATAAATAAGATGTAAGCATTTTATTTTTAAAATTAGGGAAGGCAGATTATTTCATAGGCATTGGGTAATAGGCAAAAACTTTATTTCAGTTTTAAACTCTAAAAGACTTTCTACAATAGTATATCTATACAACTGGTAGCCACTAATAGACATTACTTTATACAATTGTTTCCTTCATGCCAATAGGTCTTAAGACATCAACTTACCAAAAAACTGACAAAGCTGGCTCCAAAACTCATTAGTGGGCTATGATTTCTGTTAAAAAAAAACAACACACACACACACACACACACACACACAAAATAAAATTATTTTCATTGTAAAATTTTATTTTAAAAGCATTTGACATATCATGATTACCATATAATCCTTCTAACTGGATAAAAGAAGTTAAGGTCATCAAGCAGATTAAATTACCCTAATAAAGAAGTTAAAGAGGTAAGGTGGTTTACAGCTCTATCTGCCAGGATAGAATTTGCCTCTGATTCTTCAAAGCAAGGCAAACAAAAAGTCAAATTATAACAGACACTGCCTTAGTAAACTTTGTAACTGTGGCTGTTAAAGAGTTGACACAGTAAATATAAAGACAGTAGAAACAGGCCAGGCCCGGTGGCTCACGCCTGTAATCCCAGCACTTTGGGAGGCTGAGGCAGGTGGATTACCTGAGATTAGGAGTTGGAGACCAGCCTAGCCAACATGACAAAACCCCATCTCTGCTAAAAATACAAAAGTTAGCAGGAAGTGGTGGCAGGTGTCTGTAATCCCAGCTATTGCGGAGCCTGAGGCAGGGACAATTGCGTGAACCCAAGAGGTGAAGGTTGCACTGAGCCAAGATCATGCCACTGCACTCCAGCCTGGGCGAGAGAGTGAGTCTCAAAAAAAAAAAAAAAAAAAAAGGTAGAAACAACGTGACAACTACAAAAACATGGCCAAAGAAAGACAGTTATTATTCATTTTCAAAATAATCTTCTACAGTTACCAGTTAGATCGTTTTTAAAATGCAAAACTTGTTACAAATGTTCAACACAGAAAATCAGTATAGTTTCTAGAGTAGATCAAAGGGTCTCTTCACTGAGTCAGACTTCACAAACTCACTCATCAATCCGAGAACCTTAGGAATGCCACCCTAGGAGTCAGCCATTCCCCCCCCGTAATCATCTGATTTTGTTGTAAGGCAAAAATGAAACCAAATCAATACCAATTTAAAGAATAAAAGAATATAAATGTTCTGCTTCAAAATCCAAAATAGTACAAAATCCAGATCTCTATAAATTGCACTAAAAGGAAAAGCTAGATGTAATTACCTTCTTAAATGAAAATCATTCTACTGATTTTTTCTTATGCAAATACTATATGGTCACTATAAAAAGGGATGAAACAATTTATTCAATCTCTGGCTATAAATACAGAATATATGCAAAGTGAGAGTATGTGTGTGTCTATGGGAAAGAGAAGGTGCACACTTACATGTGTGTGACTGTGTGTATATACACACACATATGCCTAATGGACATCTTGTACATATGTGTTTGCAGACAAGGCCAAATATATTCCTGGGATAAAATGCTAGAGGTAGCATTACTGAATTAAAGGGTACACACATTCATTTTTCTTCTGGTACACTGTGTGTGTGTCAGAGAAAGACAGTGTGTGTGAGATCTAGGACTCTATTTTAAACATTAACCTTCGGCAACCATTTTCTTTTTCATCTACTTAGTACCTACCTAAATTCTACAGTTAATAATAGTCTGCTTATCCCACTTAATAGGTTACTTAAACTCACATGAAAAAAAAATGGGATGGTCAATTCCCTTGTGAGGAATCCCTAACCAGTGCTCACACCCATGAACCTAGATCAAACGGTACACTTCTACAGCATCTGTCATCCCCACAATCTGCCTCAAAATACACATTAGTTTTTCTCATTCCATAGCACTATATGGGCATAACAGTACAGGCTCCTACCGTACCCTACTATATATATCATATCCACCTTACACACATAGCAGGTGTTCCACAAATCCGAGTCAGTGAAGGAAGGGATGACACAGAATTCTGCCTTTCAGGAACAGACACGTCTCAATCAAGTGCTGAGTACTGCAGCTTTTCCCTCCTTTTCCCTTTCCCTGCTCATATATTAGCCACTTTGCCATTAGAAAAATGAAGGAAGCTGAAACTAGGGCCTACTGTTGCCACATCTGCTTCTTATTCTTGGCTAAAATTAGGTTTCTGAGAGCTGTGGCAATTAATTATTCATGGTACCTAACCTGGCCCTTTCGACTTCACATACCATCTTATCATTTAAGTGGGGGGAAAAAAACCAAAGCAACAACCCAAGGAAACCATTTTCCCTCCCTGAAGAACTGTCTGCATCCCCCACAGTACCCAGGTGCATCGGGCACGTGACAATGCACTGCGGGACGGGTGATTGTCCTCTCAGGCTGCACATCACTTGCTGTTGGAAGAGCCCGATCTAACATGGTTCACTTGGTCCTTGGTTTGTTTTTTTTTTAGACAGAGTCTCACTCTGTCACCCAGGCTGGAGTGCAATTGTGCAATCTCGGCTCACTGCAACCTCCGCCTCCTGGGTTCCAGCCATTCTCCTGCCTCAGCCTCCTGAGTAGCTGGGATTACAGGCAGGCACTACCATGCCCAGCTAATTAATTGTATTTTTAATAGAGACAGGGTTTCGCTATATTGACCAGGCTGGTCTCGAACTCCTTCCTCAAGTGATCCGCCTTCCTCGGCCTCCCAAAGTGCTGGGATTACAGGTGTGAGCCACCACACCCAGCCCACGTTTTTTGTTTGTTTGTTTACTTATTGCAAGTGATCCTAAGTTAACTTACTGCATCTGCATCCTAATCAATTGTGGACCATGCATGTGTCTCTACACAAAATGCATTCATTCTGGAGATCTGGATATGCTCCCAAAGAGTACGAAGGTCATTGATTCAAAACCAGTGCTATGGAGGGGGAGGAAGAGGCTCCAGGCTCATTTCAATACTGCTCATATTTGGAACCAACAAAGACCAAACAAGAGGGGAGTGGGAGTGCTATGTGAAGGCTGAGTATAAGCATTAGAACCCAAATACAAACCTTTCTAACTACCAAAAGACATACAAAAAAATGGCGCGAGTGAAATAAACCATAGTGAAAAACCTATTTTTAAAAAAAAAAAAAAAAAAGAAGACTAAATATTTGCTGATATTGAAAAAACAATGGTAGGATAATCTCTAACATTTTTTTCAAAATTGATACCTATTAAGGGGAGGGAGGGGAATAGGGAAGAAGAAACAAGGATGGAAATGAAGCTCCCTTTCGTACATCTTGTTTTATAGATTTCATTTTGGAATGTAAAAATTATTCACAGTAATACTGAATTATATGTTAATAATGCAACCCCTAAAGTCAAAAGAAAGTGACTTAAATGTCCCTAAAAGCAAATCTAGTTGGTAACATAATACCATAGCAGAACTAGCCCAAGAGACTTTACAACATAGTAATCTGACAGTATATCCCTATTGTGAAATACCCTTAAAAACTGACCCCAAAATGTGGCCAAAAGAAAAATCTTAACTATTTTCAGTAATCATATTCTTATTGGACAAGTGGGTACTGTTATTCTAAGGCTGCTGGGTCATAGTATGTGAGAAAGCAATCAGTTAAGTATGTCAGTGTTTGTTGGGACCCAGGACTTTGTGCTTACGAAAAAGGATGTAATAAACTTTTAAATCTTATAGTCCAGAATACAAACTGGAAGAATAAAAGCAAACTCATTGAATTTTTTATCTTTAAAAGAATACGGCCAGGCGCAGTGGCTCACGCCTGTAATCCTAGCACTTTGGGAGGCTGAGGCGGGCGGATCACCTGAGGTCAGGAGTTCGAGACCAGCCTGGCTAACATGGTGAAACCCCATCTCTACTAAAAATACAAAAATTAGCTGGGCATGCCTATAATCCCAGCTACCTGGGAGGCTGAGGCAGGAAAATCACTGGAACCTGAGAGGCAGAGGCTGCAGTGAGCCGAGATCGCGCCACTGCACTTCAGCCTGGGCAACAGAGCGAGACTCCGTCTCAAAAAAAAAAAAAAACAGAAATGTAAATCAAAACCACAATAAGATACCATCTCACACCAGTCAGAATGGTTATTATTAAAAAGTCAAAAAACAACAGATGCTGGCAACGTTGTGCAGAAAAAGGAACACTCTTACACTGTTGGTGGGAGTATAAATTAGTTCAACCATTGTGGAAGACAGTGTGGCAATTCCTCAAAGACCTAGAGGCAGAAATACTATTTGATATGGTTTGGCTGTGTCCCCACCCAAATCTCACCTTGAATTGTAGCTCCCATAATTCCCAAGTGTTGTGGGAGGGAGCTGGTGGGAAATAATTGAATCATGGGGGACGGTAGTGAATAAGCCTCATGAGAGCTGATTGTTTTATAAGGCATTTCCCCTTTCACCTGGCTCTCATTCTCTCTTTGCCTGTTGCCATGCAGGACATGGCTTTGCTCCTCCTTTGCCTTCTGCCATGATTGTGAGGCCTCCCCAGCCATGTGGAACTGTGAGTTAATTAAACCTCTTTCCTTTATAAATTACCCAGTCTCAGTCTTGGGTATATCTTTATCAGCAGCGTGAAAACAAACTAATATACCATTCAACCCAGGAATCCTGTTACTGGGTATATACCCAAAAAACTATAAATTGTTCCGTTATAAAGACACATGCACATGTATGTTCACTGCAGCACTATTCACACTAGCAAAGACATGGAATCAACCAAAATGCCCATCAATGATAGACTGAATAAAGAAAATGTGGTACATGTATACAATTGAATACTATGCAACCATAAAAAGGAACAAGATCATGTCCTTTGCAGGGACACAGATAGAGCTGGAGGCCATTATCCTTAGCAAACTAATGCAGGAACAGAAAACCAAACACTGAATGCTCTGACCTGTAAGTGGGAGCTAAGTGTTGAGAACATATGGACACATAGAGGGGAACAACAGACACTGAGGCCTACTTGAGGATGGAGGGTGGGAGGAGGCAGAGGACTGGAAAAAATAAAAAATTAGTACTAGGCTTAATACCTGGGTGATGAAATAATCTGTACAACAAATCTCCATGACATAAGTTTATCTGTGTAACAAACCTGCACATGTACCTCTGAACTTAAAAGTTTTTTAAAAAATTAAACAAATTTATATGGAAAAGTAAATAATTTAGAATAGCCAAATCAAATCTGAAGAACAGCAACAAAGCTAGATGCTTACTTGACCAGACATCAAGACAATTAAAATTAAGAATTTCTGTTCAGTCATAAGAGATTGGAAAAAGCAAACCACAGACTGGGAGAAGATATTTGCAATACACATATCCAGCTAAGAGCTCATCTTCAGGATACATTAAAAACTTCCAGGAATCAGTAAAAGACTGAAAGCTTACTAAAAAGATGGCCAAAATCTTAAATAGGCACTTCACAAATGAGGGTATTCAAAAGTCAATAAACATATTAAAAAGTGCTGAAAATCATTAGTTATCAGGGAAATCCAAATTAAAACCAAAATGAGATACCACTATACTCATCAGGTTGTCAGGAAGGACTGACAATATCAAGCGTTAGTGAGATGTGGAGCAACTAGTATTCTCCTGCATCGCTTATCGGTGTCTACTAAATCTAAACATATGCCTACCCTAGTAACTTCTTTTATTATGAACTTGATAATTTTATTATTTGTTCTAATGATTTTTTTGTTTGAGACAGAGTCTCGCACTGACACCCAGGCTGCAGTGCAGTGGTCAGCTCACTGCAGCCTTCGCCTCCCGGGTTCAAGTGATTCTTGTGTCTCAGCCTCCTGAGTAGCTGGCACCTCAGGTTCATGCCACCACACCCGGCTAATTTTTGTATTTTTAGTAGAGATGGGGTTTCACCATGTCGACCATGCTGGTCTCAAACTCCAGACTTCAAGTGATCCACCTGCCTCTGCCTCCCAAAGTGCTGGGATTACAGGCGTGAGCTATTGCATCCAGCCTCTAATGAACTTAACAGTGGTTTAATTTTATGCACATATAGTTGTCATTAATTTTTTTAATTTTAGGTTCAGTGGTACACGTAAAGGTTTGCTATATAGGTAAATTGTGTGTCACAGGTGTTTGGTGTACAAATGATTTCATCACCCAGGTAATAAGCACAGTACACAATAGGTAGTTTTTCGATCCTCACCCTCTTCCTACCCTCCACCCTCAAGTGGACCCTGCTGTTTGTTGGTCCCTTCTTCGTGTTCAAGTGTACTCAGTGTTTAGCTCCCACTTATAAGTGAGGACATGGAGTATTTGGTTTTCTGTTCCTGCATTGGTTTGCTTACGCTAATGGCCTCCAGCCCCATCCATGTTCCTGCAAAGGACATGATCTCATTCTTTTTTATGGCTGCATAGTATTCCACAGTATATGTACCACATTTTCTTTATCCAGTCTCCAACTGATGGATATTTAGTTTGATTCTATGTCTTTGCTATTGTGAATAGTGCTGTGATGAACATACACATGCATGTGCCTTTATGGCAGAACAATTCATATTCATTAGGGTATATACCCCAATCATGGGACTACTGGGTAAACCAGTAATTTTCACAACAGAAATGAATGATTATGCTCCCCCAAAAGACACATACACCATGTTAATAGCAGTGTTATTCATACTAGCCTCAAAGTGGAAATAATTCAAGCATCCATCACAGTAGAACAGATCTAGTATTGCAGCATATTCACTCAATGCAATAACAGGAATTAATCTCGTAAGCAATAATGTTGAGTGAAAGAAGCTAGACACAAAAGAGTATATCCTAGATGAGTCCGTGTATATGAAATCCAAAACCACTATTCTGACTTCTAATGATGACTTCTAATGTTCTAGTCTGAACAGTGGCTACCTCTGGGGGAATATCCATTTGAGAAGGAGCCCAAAGGAGGGCACTGGAGTGTTGAAAATGCCTGATAACTTTACCTGGATAATAGTTACATTGATGTTTATACTGTAAAAGTTCTTTACTGTATGTAAGTTTTTCCTTATGACAAAGAGAAAAATATTAAAAAGAAAAACAATCAGATAAATGATCATTGAGGACTATTTGATTATACTAATAAATTAGTATTCTTTTTTTCGGTGTGCAATGGTACTGTGGCTGTATTTTAAAGGATTTTCTACTTTTTAGAGGGATATATGAAAGTAATTACAGATAAAAATGATATGTTGACTGGGATTTGTTTCAAAATAATTTGGGGCAAAGAGATTAAAAGGGAACAGAAGACAGATAAAGCAAGACTGGCCGTGACTTGATAATTATTGAAGCTGAGTGACAAAAACATCAGAATTCATTAAATGATTCTATGTACTTTTCAAGATGTATAAATTTTCCAAAATAAAAAGTTAAAAAACAAGGCTAGGCATGATGGCTCACACCTATAATCCCAGCACTTTGGGAAGCTGAGGCAGGAGGATTGCTTGAGACTAGGAGTTCCAAACCAGCCTGGGCAACACAGTGAGACCCTGTCTCTAAAAAAAAAAATTAAAAAACAAACATACATATGTTCTACAAAAGATAATGTGTCTTTTGGAATCCTTTCATGAGAGGGCCTCTTATGTTCACTGCATTTGCTTTTTTAAAATGAACCATCAGTAATAAAACGGCTCTAAAATCTTCTCTCTGTATGAGTCACAACAGGTAGAAAACCTGTTGTGAATGAAAGGAAGCAATTGATCCTCATTCTGATATTCACCAACATTGCCTTGGAAATTTTTTTTAGGGTCTCTCCAAGATATTAAAAATTGGACTGATGAAGATTTTATTTCCTGAAACACAGTGAAAGAGAATGTATATATCTGATTCTCAAAGGAACATTTTTCACTTAGGTAAGCGGGCATCACTACTGTAAAACAGTCCCTGAGTATGTTTCTTTAAATGCAATTTTACTGCCCAAAGTAGTGAACAGCTGGAATTTTTTGTCTTTCATTTTTCTGAAAACGTTCTAAACTTATTTAATGTTTAGTTCTTAGAATTTTCCAAAATACTTTTATCCCCTTCAAATGTGTAGGGGGTTTGGACTCCTGGGGATTATAAATGAAGCACGGGGCCATCTGAATCTAATCAGCCCACAGCTGTCATCCACGTCTTTCACTGCAGCCCTGAGACCTGAGATCTGAGGGTTGAAGAAAAAACTGCATGTACTCACCCCTGCTGCTCTT
Organism: Hylobates moloch; assembly: GCF_009828535.3. NCBI lineage: Eukaryota > Metazoa > Chordata > Mammalia > Primates > Hylobatidae > Hylobates > Hylobates moloch. The sequence goes on from NW_026652280.1 coordinate 55,560,621, forward strand.
AATGGAAGCTCTGCTTTTCTGGGACCCATGCTGTTTAAAAATCACAGACCCAGGGGACCACTGGAGTTAACTGTGTACAATTAGCAAAAAGGGCAACACTGAATGCTTCTCTAATGCCTCAGGCCTCGCCTTCAGAAACACAATTTTTGCCAAAAGGATAAGTGATATCCTCTGCTCTCCTTGTTATCATCAAAAATGGGCTTTAAGAAGACAAACTCGTTTGGTATTTCATCTTTCCTTCTGAAAGAAGAGTAAAACAATGCCAAGAAAAGAAAACTACATGCATGGAGCTGTTTGTTGCAACATTATCCAGAATAGAGAAAAACTGGGTTTTAATAGACCATTGGAAAAAGCTTTATGACACTGCATTTGGCAACAATTTCTTAGACACGACACCAAAAGTACAGGTAATAAAAGTATATAAATTGAACTACATCAAAATTTAAAACTTCTGTGCGTCACAGAACATAATCAGCAGAGTGAAAAGGCAACCAACCTATGGAACTAGAGAAAATATTTGCAAATCATATATCTGATAAGGGGTTAATATCCAGAATATATAGAGCTCCTACAACTCAGCAACAACAAAAAACGAACAACCTAATTAAAAACTGGGGAAAGAACTTGAATAGACATTTCTCCAAAAGAAGATATACAAATGGCTACATAAGCACATGAACAGAAGCTCAACATCACTAATCACTAGGGAAATGCAAATCAAAGCCACAATGAGACACTACCTCACACCCACTAGGACAGCTACTATCAAAAATAAAACAAAATAAGTGTTAGAAAGGATGTGGAGAAACTGGAACCTTTGCATACCATTGGTGGGAGTATAAGGTGGTGCAGCCACTATGGAAAACTACAGGCAGTTTCTCAAAAAAGAGAATTACCATACGATCTAGCAATTCCACTTCTAGGCATATACACAAAAGAATTGAAAGCAGGGACTCAAACAGATAGTTGTACACCCACGTTCATACCAGCATTATCCACAACAGCCAAAAGGTGGAAGCAACTCAAGTGCCCACGGACAGATGAATGGATAAACAAAATGTGATATACATACAATGGAGTATCATTCAGCCTTAAAAAAAAAAAGAAAATTCTGATACATGTGACAAAATGCATGAAACTTGTGGACATAATCCTAAGTGAAACAAGCCAGTCACAAAAAGATTAATACTGTATGATTCCACTTCTATGAAGTACCTATCATAGTCAAATTCATAGAGACAGAAAGCACAACAGTGGTTGTCAGAGGCTGGAGGTGGGGAAAGGAATGGGGAGCTGTTGTTTAATGGGTACAGAGTTGGAGTTTTGCAAGATGAAAAAGAGTTCTGCAGATTGGTTGCAAAACAGTGTACATGTACTTAACATGACTGAACTGTAAACTTGAAAAATGGATAAGATGACACATTTTGTTATGTATATTTTACCACAATTTAAAAAATTAATTGAAAAAACTTTCTACAATAGAATAAATGACTCATAAATAACCAGATGGAATATTACCATGACCTAAAAATGTTTTTTGATAGAATTTAATGTGAAAACAAAAGTTCTGTGTACACTTTTCAAAACATGCAGACAATAAAAAATGAAAAAAACTGTTGTGAGGGGCAAGAAGATCAAGGGGGTCTTCTTCAGTGCAAAGTGTGTGTACGGCAGGGAGGTTGAACAGTCACGACTGAAACTGCTCTAATCATCTCTGTTTTCAAGTTGTCACCACAGACACTTCCTACATTTACGCTCCTTTTAAAGAGAAAAATGCATCATTTAAGGTGATTTACTTGTTCTACATCCCTGTGGTTCGGTTGTGGCTTTGATACAATTTTCTTAACGGAATATATCATCCAGCCAACCAAACAGAATAATGGGGCGATTCAATACAAGATAGCCAAATCCTGCTTATGTGGGAATGAGTGATTCACTGAGTGGCAAGCTGAAGCCTCGCAGTGCCCAGCTGTGGCCCAGGGCACCCTTAGCACAGGGCTGGCAGTGAACTGAACCCACAAGAAGTAGAGAACAGTCCTCACTTGTATGAGGTTACCCCCCAAGACAGTCTTCTGCATTTTTTTCCGAAAACAAATACAAGTGATTTGAGGATCACTTTTTATATTATCCATATAAGTAGTATAAATAAGATTTTTAATGCATCCCTTTCAAACTTTAAAAAAGGGGGGAAAAAGCCACTTTTGCTCATTCTCTTATTTAAAAAGTTGTTTTTTCCTTTTTAATTGTGAAATCTCTCTACTTAGCTAACTCCTCCCCACTGTGCCAAGAAAAACAAAAAGGGGTTTTATAAAAAGGAGTCTGATAATCTGATAAGGGCTGACTTAAAAACTAAAAATATGTGCTTTGAACACGTAAAAGTTAGCACTAAATAAAGCCTTGAAATGTTCCAATTTTACAGGAGACTGATGGTCTGAATGTAGCCCCCAAGCAGTCTGTACTTGTGGTTCCTGGACTGTCAGCTCATTTTTACTGTTCTATATCTCAAGTGCTCAATCAATAGATAAGATTAATTTATTGCTTCTGCAATGAGCTATGTTTTCCAAATTTGTTGAACTTACTTTGTAACACCATTCAGACACGGGAAACTATTATAGGAGCAACTTGGAGGCCTCAACCTTAATTCAAAGATGTTGCAGCAATCACAGAGAAAGGAATATCTGTCAGCCAGTGCCACAGAACACAAAAGCTTTGATATCACTCACCAACTAAAGAGAAAGACTTGTCTCTACTCATATTATGACAGGAAGGAAGAACAGTGATGTCTTCAGCACCTTGTTCATGTGGCATTCATTCAACGGTTTATTAAACAGAGCATCTTCCATTTGTAGAAAAGGGAAAGGTGTCTTGGAAGTGATAAATGGAAAACTCTACATCAAAGGTCTAAGAAGACAAGCAACCTATTCCCTCAGATGGTGGCCAAGGAAAATAAAATGGGAAATGGTTTATTTGAAGGGTTTTTCTTGACATGATTCATATTGTTATTAAGAATATTTTTCAAAAGGAAAATGCCTGATTTATTCTGAAAGCATCTTACTTTAAAAAACCAAACACCGCATGTTCTCACTCATAGGTGGGAATTGAACAATGAGAACTCATGGACACAGGAAGGGGAACATCACACTCCGGGGACTGTTGTGGAGTGGGGGGAGGGGGGAGGGACAGCATTAGGAGATATACCCAATGCTAAATGACGAGTTAATGGGTGCAGCAAAACAACATGGCACATGGATACATATGTAACAAACCTGCACATTGTGCACATGTACCCTAAAACCTAAAGTATAATAATAATAATAAAAAGAAGTGGTTATTTCATTTCCATGTAAAAAAAAAAGTCCTCTCAATGCTTCCTTTATATATTACAGATAGCATCCTTAGAGATCTCATATATGATTTGACAGCATCTGTGGAATGTCCCTTTTTGAATCCTGCTACAAATCAGATTATAAAATCAAACTCATTACCTGTGGTTTTCCTAAAAAGTTAAATCACTCCCACAGTAATACCAGTGGCTCTATCTCATTCATGAGGTCTCCTCCTCCCAACAGGCCTGAGAGACAAGTAGTCACCCAGGTCCAACTCCATGCCCTGCACACTCCACTGCGCCACATCTTCTAAGGATCCATGATAAATTTCCAATTCTCAGTCGTTTCCCATAGCACACAGCTGACACTGAGCCTGCTCCCGGAAGGGTTAAAACATCAACTCCATCCAAGCCAAATAACTAGGAGGGTGAGTAAGAAATCAGGCCAAACAAAAACAATAAAATTCAGGATCATAGTCTAATAAATCATTTATAGTTTTCCAGTTTGTTCCTTGGCTCCACCAAAGTTATCTAAGAGAAAATTGTAAATTTTCTTTAAAAAAAGCAATAAATGTTTTTTAAAGCAAGACATTTAATTTTAAAATCACCCATCTAAGTCATGACTGGATAATGTTCCTCAGTTTAAAATAAATAAAAAGTGACCTTTTCTATACTTAGGGCTTTAGGAAAAATTCCAGTGAATTTAGTTTTGTTCCACTCACTCATTCAAAACATGTTTGCTGAACACCGAGTACACAGCCGGCCCAGTGCTACGTGCTGGGGATGCAAAGATGACCAAGAAAACGCCCGCTCTTCAGACAGCATACACGGTCCAGTTTGGCAACTAGAAAGTTCGAACAGCCCTTCTAATAAACAGTGACGCAAAGTGAGTAAATGGTGTTTACTCTGACTCACATCATCGTCCCTTGTCACCATATTTTTTGTGGACAAATGAGGGCCCCCTAACACCATATTTGATGAAATCTGAAAAAGGCTACTTGCCATCTTTGATCTTCTCTAATATTCTTTTTAAAGATATATAAATATGTCTCCTATCACTCTCTATATTTTAATTCTCAGCAGAGCACTTATTACTATTTGATATTTGTGTCATTGTTTGTTTGAATAAATGGAAGTCCCCAAGAGTGGGGACCCCATCTCTGTTACATGCTGCTGTCCTGACCACCTACGACAGAATCTGGAGTTTAACAGGTCGCCAATACGTGCCTGTTTAGTGAACCAACCACCCATGTCCTACAAAATTCGTACTTCCCATTTCATCTGATGAACTGTCCTTACAGGGTCAAAAAATGACTAGATATAAGACCTTCATCACCTGAACCTGTAAAACTGCTTTCACTAACAAAAGTAAATGTGCTTATTTCCTTTACCAGAAGATAGCTGTGGGGAAATTCATGGAAAGACTTTATTTGTTTTTCAGACATGACTCAAACCATGACCCCTTTAGGGACCTTTTAATCTAAAGGACGGCATGCCTCTAAAAACACTGATCACCCCAGCCATTTAGTTTATGAGTGTTTGATTTACAAATGTTTGGAATAGGTCCAGTCTTCTGTTCAGACTTGTTTTTATCATGTGCCCACCCTTTTGGAGAATATGGGAGTCTGTAGCCACCACCAGCTCACCCCAGATATCCCTGCAGGTCAGGGGCACCTCAGGCCTGGAGGGGTACCCATCCCCAGAGGGCACGGCCCCTGTGTGTACAGCGATGTTTGCATTTACAGCCACTGCAGTTTCTGATTATTTTTGTTAACTGCTTGTGATACGGCCTTGCATCTTATCAGCAAAAAGACTGTAATACACTGGCTGGTGCTGAGAAGCCATGAAATTCACCAAGATCAGTGAAGCTGTTAGCCTGTAGCAGGCAGGGGATGGGAAGACTTTCGGGGCCAGTCGACTCTGGGTTTCCTCCCCATGGAAGGGAAGAATAAGCAGGAGGCTGGACAGTCCATTCCTACAGCCTGAGGTAGTAATTATCTACAGGTAGATCATTAATGAGCCGCTCTCTAAGAGGTACCCTAACAACGATAATAACCGGGCCTTTGACCCTTAATTCCTATGGACTATTGCTCCGACTGATGTGTTTCTAGCACACACTACATGAAGAATGCATCACTCATCATGAAATAATTAAAAAACAGACAATTCAAAAAAATGACAAAAAGAATTCACGATGGAGTTTTGCTCTTGTTGCCCAGGCTAGAGTACAATGGCATGATCTCAGCTCACTGCAACTTTCGCATCCCAGGTTCAAGCAATTCTCCTGCCTCAACCTCCTGAGTAGCTGGGATTACAGGCACCCGCCACCACACCCGGCTAACTGTGTATTTTTAGTAGAGACAGGGTTTCACTATGTTGGTCAGGCTGGTCTCGAACTCCTGACCTCAGGTGATCCACCCTGCTCAGCCTCCCAAAGGGCTGGGATTATAGGCATGAGCCACGGTGGCTGGCCCACTTTTTTTTTTTTTTTTTTTTTTGAGACAGGGTCTTGCTTTGTCACCCAGACTGGAGTGCAGTGGTACAATCTCAGCTCACTGCAGCCTTGACCTCCCAGGCTCAAGCCATCCTCCTACCTCCCAAGTAGTTGGGACTACAGGCATGGGCCACCATGTCTGGCTAATTTCTGTATTTTTAGTAGAGACAGGATTCCGCCATGTTGTCCAAGCTGGCCTTGAACTCCTGACCTCAAGTGATCCACCCGCCTTGGCCTCCCAAAGTGTTGGGATCATAGGCATAAGCCACTGCACCAGGCCACATTTCGCTTTTTAGCCTCTCTCAGGTGTCTAGCAAAGGAAAGGCAAGCAATGCAGGGGTGTCCCTTAGAACCTAGGAGTTTTAAGCAGGACAAATTATGAGAACAATGAGAAAGGAGAAATGGTGAACAGGACAGGGGATACGAGTGCCTGACCAGGCATTGGTGACTGGGGGCTGGCAGCCACAACCCTCTCAGAGCCCCAAATGGTGTCCAGGCACCAGCCAGCCAGGCCTGGGAAGAAGGAGGGGAGAAAAGAGAGAGAAAGCCAAATGAAGGCCAAGGAAAACAGTCAGACCCTGAGTACCCCATCTTTTAATTGCCAAATGCTTTCTTGAGTTAGGACTACCCAGTCTAATTGACAGACTATTTAGTAAGGGGATATTTAGGAGAGAAAGTAGCAACATAAAAATTAAGTTTGTCTTCAGATGACAATAGGGAAAATAGGAAATGTTTCCATTCCATGTTTCCATTTATTTCCTTTCCAGTTATTACTTTAATCCCATACATTTCTCAAAACAAAATAAAAATGTTGGGGCTTGGGTGTGGGGGTTCCTGCCTGGGCCACTGACCACCTGCCTCTCTCCTCAATGGTTCCTGCTCAGCCTCTAGCCTAGGTCCAAAAGGTGCTGGTTCCAGACCACTCTTCCTGGTCCCTTGGGTCGGGCTGGATCCCTCCTCTGGGCTCTCAAGATCCTCAGCCTTCACCCTTCAGAACACAACTCACACCCACACAGTGCCTACCTAGCACAGGGTTCAGCACCCAGAATGCCCTCAATGGGTACTTGATGAATAAGCAAATGAATGAGTGAATGAGTGAGTGAGTGAACAGCCTGAGAAGCAAATGAACAGAAAACTATCTATGCTGAGCTATTTAAGGTGGCTATGAGATAGGTGAAATTGTTCCCATTTCTTTCCATGTTATAGAGCTGATTTACTGAGTGAAAAAACTCACTAAAATAGTGCCTGGCATGTAGTAGGTACAATGCAACTATTTATTGAATGAAGTTAATAAATAATGAATTGGTCTAAATAAATAAAAATCTTTTCCATGCCTACGAAGTTACTCCTGAAAACAGGATTAATATTTGAGTAGTCAACAGGATTAATATTTGAGTAGTCTCTGGAACATACAAAATCTTTTAAATGATTTCCTGCCTTTACTGTTGGCTCTCTTTAAAACATTATTTTACAAATATAGTTCTTGAATTGTTCACCTGTAGAATGCTGAAAAGTACTAAAGGTGGCATTATAAAGGCCACTTCTTAAGCTAGGAGTCCTATCACAATTATAAAATTTTCTCTTGAGTTGGCCAACGTGTCTTAAGAACTACATAATTATGTATTGACGTATTCATTCCATAACTGTATTGTTAAATTTTACCAATTTAAAATGTAAATACAGTGTTTCGAAGAATATATTTCTACAATAGAAAATAACAAATCTATTTTTCTACCTACACACTGATTGCCAACCTCAGCCTAAAAATAACTTCTAGTCTTTGAAAAGCCCACTTAAGAAAAACAACCTCAAAACAGCAATCGGTGCTACTTCCTATGAAAACATTACCTTAAGAGGTAAATATAGCACTTATAATTTTTTAATGAACAGGAGCAGAGTGCACAAAAAGAAAGCAATATTTTCTCAAAGCTATATAAAACTAATTCTATTTCAGAAGAATAGAGATAGGAAAAAAAAGTTACATGTTTTAACCAAAAATATACATTTATCTCCAATATTTACCATGTCCTTCTTTCAAAATTTCAAATCAGAATAGTAAAGGCCTTTAATTTCCTACTCATACAGGCATAACTGGCCCCTGCCTTCAGGCTATGGGCAGCCTTGCATAAATGCAAAAAAAAGGCAGGGCATAAAAACACCTCATTTATTTAAAGAAGTCAGAAATAGGGTATTTAAAATTTAAATTTTAAATTTTATTCATTCTCACGAGTCCTTAACTGCTTATGCAATTATATATTAGCGTCCTATAGTTTATCAAGTATTTCAAAATGGCAAAACGTCATAACACATTTTGGAAGGCACACACGTGTATCTGTTTTCCAAATTTGCTGGTTTATTAGTCTCACACACAAATTATTAAACTATAATGCTATTTTTAAATTTCCATTCTAGTAAAGGCACTATTAGACCACAAAAATCATACATATAATAGATAACACCTACCTATAAGAGGCTCTGTTTTAATAACAGAATGCATTTTTGCCATATTAAAGCAATTGCGATTATATTTGAGAAAGCTATACTACAAATAAACATGCCATGTATAAAATAAACATGGCTAAACGAATAAGACGGTGTTCCTTCTTTCATATACTTTTTTAATGTTTAATTTTCAATTTTTATGAGTACATAGGTGTATATATTTATGGGGCACATAAAATATTTTGATACAGGCATACAATGTGTAATACTCACATCAGGTTCATATATTTTTGTTATCTCCTCTATGAAACTGTCTTCAATACAGAGCTGTTATATTTTATAATGATCTGTTATGACTTCAAATATTAGCAGTAGGAGATACTTCCTTCTTCAAAAGTTTTACTAAAGTATCAAAGTAAGCTATATACAAGTAAAGGTCAGTTTGTTGTTACAAGCATATGTTTTCCTCTCTGTATGTCATCTGCTTTCCTGCTACCAAAAAGAAATAAAGGGAGGGAGGAAGGCAGAAAGGGAAGGAAGGAGGAAAAAAGAAAGGGAGGGAGAAAAGGAAAGAAAGAAACACTATACAATAGTCTAAGAATGACATCTTATGATTTTTGAGAAGAAGTGGTATTAAATACACATTAAAGTTGAATAACTGGGTTGTATAACCATAAAACCCCCACAGTTTATGAAGAATTCTGATATTAAGAAATATATATCAATGTTGGCCATGCACGGTGGCTCATGTCTGTAATCCCAGCACTTTGGGAGGCTGAGGCGGGTGGATCACTTGAGGCGAGGAGTTCGAGACCAGCCTGGCCAACATGGTGAAACCCCATCTCTACCAAAAATACAAAAATTAGCCAGACGTGGTGGCGGGCACCTATAATCCCAGCTACTTGGGAGGCTGAGGCAGGAGAATCACTTGACCCCATGAGGCAGAGGTTGCAGTAAGTGGAGATTGCACCACTGCATTCCAGCCTGTGTGACCGAGTGAGACTCCATCACAAAAAAAGAAAAAAAAAGAAATATATATCAATGTAAATGTACATCTTCTTAAGAAACTGTGAATTATATTAAAGTTTTGAGCAGGGCAGAATATGAATGTCATGCTAACATTCTATGTACTATAGAGCTGATATTCAGGGAAAGCTAAGTATTTCAGTAACAAAAGTCAATTAAATTAAGTGAAACAAAAGTCATATTGTTTGAAGCAAAAATAAAATACATTTAAATGTATTTTTTCTGTGGAAGCATGAAAAAAGCATATTGCTTTGTCTATATGCATTCAAATATACAATATAATACTTACAGTGAGTGGTGGGAATGAAAATTGGTGCAAATCTTTTGGAAAGTTCTCTACATTTCAAGAGACTTAAAAATGTTTCTAAGAATCTATCCCAGGAAGAATATAGAAAAAATTTCTATGCAAAAACATTCATAATAGTATTAAAGGCAGCATTGAGAAACAAGAGTAACTAGAATATTGAGGAATAGAGACTATTAGCCAAATTAAACATATTCACCTAGCAAAATATTATTTTATAACAAAAAGTCATAACTTAGGAAATGCTTACTCTGGTGTGCTGGAAAAAGCACAGGCTCTAGAAAACGCTACCAAGTTAAAATCTCAAGTTGATCCTGGACTAAATCTATGACTATTAGCAAGATAGACAAACTCTCAACTTGCATTTCCTCATGTGAAAATGTGATGTAATTATACTGCCTTATGTGGATATAATCAGTAAACAAGAAAAGTATCTCAAATGTCTAGTCTGAAGCTTGGCACATACAATAAACTAGTTACTGTATCATGATGATAAATGGAAAAGGCAGGATACAAGTAAGATGTGTAGTAGGACAAACTATGTAAAAATATTCACAGGCTGGGCACAGTGGCTCGTGGCTCATGCCTGTAATCCCAGCACTTTGGGAGGCCAAGGCGGGTGGATCACAAGGTCAGGAGATCAAGACCTTCCTGGCTAACAGTGAAACCCCATCTCTACTAAAAATACAAAAAAATTAGCTAGGCGTGGTGGTGGGCGCCTGTAGTCCCAGCTACTCGGGAGGCTGAGACAGGAGAATGGCGTGAACCTGGGAGGCGGAGCTTGCAGTGAGCAGAGATTGTGCCGTTGCACTCCAGCCTGGGCGACAGAGCGAGACTCCGTCTCAAAAAAAAAAAAAAAAAAAATATATATATATATATATATCTCTCAAAAATAGATATATATATATATCTCAAATATATATATATCCCTCTCTCAAAAAATATATATATTTTTTTTTTCACAGAAGGAAGTACCCTAAAATGTTATCTATAAGTAGTGGGAGTAAAGGGTGATTTTTCTATATATGTACTTTTCTTTCCTTCTACTTTATCAATGAATAAGCATTTATCTTTATAATTTAAAGTTTTTAATTTGATCAACATAAGGCATAGTTCTAAAATGTGCACACAGAAGAAGTAATTTAAAGCATCAATATATAATTAAATTTCATCTATTTACTTGTACAAAATTTCACAAATTTTTTTGAGCACCTGTGTGTGCCAACTCCATTGCAGGCAGTGGAATGAGGCCCTTCCCATGGAGTTTACGCTCCAGAGTAGAAATACAGACAGTGAAAACTATGTATTTCTTGCTAAATCATCAATTCTATAACTGATCGTATAAGCACTTTTAAAATGGTATTTTGGGTATTTATTACAGCCTTTCAGAAAACAAAACTGAATATGCCATAATATTTTAAGTTATAATTTTATTTTTAAGCCATAGGAAGGCAGTGTGTTAGAGCAGAGTGCCTTATACTTTGCTTTGCACACAAATCCCCCCAGCCCCCTTTGTTAAAATGCAGATTCTCACTCAGGTGGGCTGGGGTTGGAGACGCTACATTCTTTTTTTTTTTTGGAGACAGAGTCTTACTCTGTCACCCAGGCTGGAGTGCAGTGGCATGATCTTGACTCACTGCTACCTCCACCTCCCGGGTTCAGGTAATTCTCCTGCCTCAGCCTCCCAAAGAGCTGAGACTACAGGCATGTGCCACCGTGTCTGGCTAATTTTTGTATTTTTAGTAGAGACAGGGTTTCGCCATGTTGGCCAGGCTGGTCTCAAACTTCTAACCTCATGTGATCCGCCTGCCTTGGCCTCCCAAAGTGCTGGGATTACAGGTGTGAGCCACCGCACCTTGCCCGGAGACTCTATATTCTAACAAGTGCCTAAATGGTGCTGATGCCAATGGTCTCCAAACCACACTTAGACTAGCAAGGTCTCAGTGGTGCTGTTAGCATTTTTGTTTCTAAACAAGTTAGGTAAGTTAATGATGCTGGCAGACAGAGTTGTGTGAACTAAAATGACATAAATCTTTCCGAAAACAAATATTAGAAGACACTGCTAGTATCTTCCTACCTGAAATTAAGAATTCTTGTATTTGCTGAAGGCCTGCTCTGTTAAACCGAATTTAAGATCCTTTCCCCAAAGGTATGTCTTCGTTTTCCATTCCAGTGGATGGCCCCTCATCCTCAGTGGCCTTTGGAGGCTGATGGTCCTGACCTTTCTTTGTTCTCCTGTGTTCCTGCTCTATGTTCTTCCCTTTCCTTGTTCCTGTCACACCAACCTCCACCTCGGTCCTCACCTCTCATGACAGGCTTGCTACACAGAGCCAGCCCAGACTCTGTCCACACTAAACTGCCACAAAAGCGGTGCACCCTGGAGACACTTCACCATGCCACTGGTCCTTGACCAGCCACCTCTTTGCACTGTGCACCACAGCAAACTAATGCAACTGCCAGGCTCTGAGCCCCTGCAGGCACCTGGCCTTTGCTAGCATGGCTTCTCACTTCTTCCAAGCAGGTTCTCTGGTCCAGCTCAGCAAACGTGCAAGCCCTTAACCACCCCACATCACTGATCCTTGCCTGGCAGCCTCTGCACATCCACCCCTCTCCTCTTCAGACTCCCGATTCAAATCCTAGAAAGAGTCTGACTTTTTCCATGATGTCCTCTCTGTAACCTGCCCCTGTGCTGTGTGCTGTGTACAGAGAAAGAAACCAATGTTCCCGGGTTGCACTATGGCTCTAACAAAACTGGTTATTAAACACACACACACACAAATGCTCTTTCAGCCAACTGCCATTATAGAAGTTTAATTCCCATAGGTGAAAAATCCAATCCATGGTGGTAAAGAGACTTTTGGCAAGAAGTTAAAATGCTGCCCTGCCTGTGCAAGGATAAATGTTTGAGCTGGTAGGAATTAAGAGAAACCCTTTGCAGATGCAAAACTACTTCTTCACTCCTGAGCCTGCTGTGAATGAGCTTAATACCATACCCCTGAGATTTTCTCCATCCCAAGAACTGCCCTGGTGGCAAACCTTCATCTTCCCATGTGCCTTTGCTCAGGGACTTTATGGATTGAATAGTTAATGGTGCAGTAAGAGACTTCAGTGAGCTCTCAATATGAGATGCTTCATGAAATGTGTGAAAGCTCTGAATATGGGATAGCAGGAAACACACACTTGCAGCCTTGTGTTGAGCAACTACAGCCCAAGCGGCAGAAGGGAAGGGCTTCAAGACACATGTAGAGTGCCCTGCCTCCCATGGGGCATCTGGCCTCAGTGTCTCCAACCTGGTTCATGATCAGAAAACCCTGAGTTGTTCCTATCCCTTTAATTGTATTTTTCTGTTGCTGAATGCTCTAATAACTTGATTCTCTCAATGTTTAATTCTAAGATGGGGAAAGGAGGGGTAGGGAAAAAAGAATGGTGTCACTGAGTAGTTTTTTTTGTTTTTAGAGATGGGATCTTGCTCTGTCACCCAGGCTGGAGTGCAGTGGCACAATCATGGCTCACTGCAGCCTCGAAGTCTCCAGCTTAAGCAATCCTCCCACCTCAGACTCCCAAATAGCTGGGACTACAGGCACATACCCACCACACCCAGCTCACTGGGTAGTTTTTTATTTCATTCTTTTTTCAACATATACTGCTTCAACTTAATTTTCAAGCTACTTCTACGAATTACATTATTTTCAACTACTTAGTCTGATTCATTAATGTATACCTTTCATATGTGTATGTTATATAATCCTAGCTAGACTCTAAATTTCTTGTGAGTAGGGACCAGACCTTATTTCTTCCACATAGTTTCATTGATTTTATCCCCAAGATGTACTGCTCTGCAGGCACTGAACACAGACATTTTTATGAGAGTCATGGTATCTGCTCTCAAATTGCTCCAGAAACTTCCACAATGCTTCAGTACACAGGAAATGTTCAATAAAGGACTAGCTAATTGAAAAAACCCCAGGACCCTAAATGTCATTAGGCACACCCCTTATTTACACTGTGTAAATATACAAGGTATATTCATTTCTTCTTTTGGAGTCTTTTTACATCTTAAATTATATCATATCATATACAGGACAGAAAACTATAAGCCCCTGTAAAAACTCTTGGAGAGAGATTTGCCAACGTATAGTATCATTGATCCTTAGACCAAACAATTCCACAACTAGACATATACCCCAGCAATGTTTTACACGTGTGCATAAAAACGTGTATAAAGATGTTCACTAAAGCAGGGGTTCCCAACCCCTGGGTCGCAGAGCCCATGGCCTGTTAGGAACTGGGCCACACAGCAGGAGGTGAGCAGCAGGCGAGCAAGCATTACCACCTGCGCTCCACCTCCTGTCAGATCAGCAGCAGTATTAGATTCTCCTAGGAACACGAACCCTACTGTGAACTGTGCACGTGGGGGGTCTAGGTTGTGTGCACTTCTTATGAGAATCTAATGCCTGATGATCTGAGGTGGAACAGTTTCATCCCAAAACCATCCCCCACAATCCCCCGCACCCTTAGAAAAATTGTCGCCCACGAAACCAGTCCCTGGTGCCGAAAAGGTTGGGGACTGCTGCACTATAGCACTGTTAAGGTCCTAAGAAAATAGAACCCACCTAAATGGTTACCCATAATGACTAAGTATATCATATATTTATACAACAAAACACTTGATTTAGACGTTAAAATGATTATACTTGTTTTATAACATAGATCAACATGAGTCGACTTCAAAACTTAAAAATCGGGTGAAAAATACAAACTGCAAAGGATATTTATCATGCTAATTTGAAAACAGAAACCTGTATGTTGTTATTGGTTAAAAATATGCAACAGAAGCATAACATATGGATGGAAAAGACATATACCAGCTTGATGACACTGGTGGCCTATGGAGAGGGAAAGAGAAAAATGTAATCATGCTGGGCTGAAAGGGAAGTTTAATGTTATCTGTAATGTCTTACCTCTCTAAAGATATCAGAAGTTAACATGGCAAATGTTTATAAATGTTAACATTTTTCAAAACATAATTCTGGGTATGGAAGGACATCTATATTTGTTTATAATATGCTGCACTTTTGTATATTTAAACTATTTTAAATTGTTAAGGGAAAAAGTAATATAATACACCCATTAAAAGTATTAAGAGGCTCAATTTCTCTCCATTATTAAAATAACTAAAGCAAATCAGGGCAACAGATAAGAGGAAAGCGGTCCCTAAAATATTTCATGATTACTAGCTATTCCTAACCTAATGACAGAGGCCAATATTCCTGAAGGACCATGAACCCGGGAACTTGTTGCATTTTATAATAATTTGCTTGGTCTCTTAAGGTGGCAAATGACACTCTTGACCCTTCTCTTACACGGTTAACACGCTGCTGGACTATTGGCTAGTGCTTTCTCTACTACCCACCCACCCACTAGAGCTCCATCAGACACAGGCTTGCTGCAAGGTGGAGCCCAGAGTTCTCAAAAGCCTCCAGCTTTCTCTTCCTGTGCCAGCAAATCAATGCTAATTATCAAGGGAAAATAACTGAGTTCCTACTATAATGGACTGTATGTGCAAGCTGTTTTAGATGCTATCATTAGCTGTGCTTTTAGCATGGCCAGAAAGTAGGTGGGCTCAGTTTGAAGCAACAATAATTTTAACTGATGGCATTAGGGGTCTATGCAGGCATGAATTATGAAATGACATGTAAATCTGATTTTCAGAAGGAAATAATTCCATTCATCTCTCTCTAGTAATCCAACAGACCCGCAGATCCCCTACTTTTCTCCCTGAACTCAATCCACTTCGTTTCACTACTGTAGCTAATGCAAAATTCTACTAACACCACTTTCATTTTAAACTATCATTGCATAATCCCTCCTACAATCTATATTTTCTCTTTGTAACTGTTTTAGAAATAATCAGTAATTTATAATATAGCCCCCCAAAAATATAGCACCACCATTTCACACTGATGTCTACACTGGCCCTTGTGTTACCCACACACATGCACACAAAAAGTAACACACAGTGGAAACTCGCTTAACCAATCTTTACTCACCTAAATCTCTGGATTAACTAATGTCAGAGACAGAGAGAGAGCGCTAGATGCCCTTCACCTATTGAATACTCAAGCTAGTGGGCTTTTCTCTTTACTAGTTAAGCTGTATGCTTACTGAGAGTCTCTAGTGATTATTTCCAAATGTGATTATTCCTATTGCCCTTGTTATATAACAATGGTTATATATAAATATATAGCCTTGTTAAATGGCAACTACATAATTCATTGTTTATTATGTAACTACATGAAATAGGGGTGTGAAAAAACATGACATTTATGAAAAATAAATGCTTTGAAAAGATTTGAAAATGGCAGATGACTTTAAAAGTTACGTTAGGGTTAGGTGAAAGCAAGATAAGTAGAAAAGGCTTGTAAAACTAAGGGGCATTTACCCCATATTGCTTCACAAATGATTTTAACCTCTGACTCCACTTTAGTGACCCCAATACTGAAAGACACAGAAATGCATTATAGATGTGGTTTATGCAAGAAAGTCAAATTAAAAATCCATCACCAAACTCACAAAGTAAAAGCCTCAGCCCCACATCAAAAGTAATAAAATGTTTATTTGATGTTAATTCATTTTTAGAATCCCCTGCTTTAACTGACTTCTTAAATTATAATAAATCATCACTAGTGGTCCCAATCACGGTCCCAATCAAGAGGCCTCCAATTACTCCTCCAGCTACTTCAAGTCTTTTTTCAATATTCAGTACTACATACATTTCTTTCCTAAGAGAGTTAAAATAATTGGTGTAACATTTCCCAATTGATGACAAATTGGTAAAGAAATTATAACATTGCTTAATCCTTCAAATTTGTTCCTCTTCCTGTATTCCCTCTCTTGCTCTGAATGGCCGCACCATCTAACGAGTGACCCCGAACTTCCTCAATTCCTCCTTCTTCCTCCCAACCACAACCAATAATCAAATTGAAACCAAACAGGAGTCCTGCTGAATCTACCACCTATAACATTTCACATGTATTTCCCCTGCTCTCCCCAGACCCCATGTGGGCTATGACAATCGCTCTCTAACTTGTTTTCTTTCCTCCAGGCTTACTGTGTACAGCGTCCCCAGAATTAGTTTTCTAAAACTCAAATCCATGTCACTCCTCTGCTTAAAAACCATCAATGGTGCCAGGCATGGCAGCTCACACCTGTAACCCTAGCACTTTGGGAGGCCAAGGCAAGAGGATCGCTTGAGGCCAGGAGTTTGAGACCAACCTGGGCAACACAGTGAGACTCTGTCTCTACAAACAAAACAAGACAAAACAAAAACCTACCAATGGCTCCTTATCACCCAAGTGGAAAAGGGTAAAATCCATGGTTCTACATAGAACACAGACCCACCTATCATGTGTGTCCACCTCCATCATTCCCTTGAATACACTTCTCTTTGTGCGGCCACAGAACAGCTTGACCCTGACTATAACACATGCCTAGTCTGAGGATGCTGGCTCTGCTCCAGTACCCTGGAAGACTTCCCTGCTCATCCTCAAGGCACCTCCTCTGACATTCCCTCAATTCCCATGGCCCTGGTTTCAAGTCCTGGCTCTGCTAAGTGAAGTGTCCTTGGAAAATAATTATTTTGAGTTGCAGTTTCATCATCTGTAAAGTAGGGGGAAATGACAGTACCTAACTTACAGGTGCATAGTGGGGACTGAATGAAGATGCCAGCACAGCGCCTGGCACACTGGGGGTCCTAAGTAAGTGCCATGTATCTCTGTTGCTATGGTCTGAACTGTGTCCCCCAAAAGTCCTATGTTGAAGCCCTAACCCCTAATTTGACTATATCTGGACACAGGGCTTTTAGGAGGTAACTGAGTTTAAATGAGGTCATAAGGATGGGGTCCTAATCCAAGAGGGTTGGTGGCTTTATAAGAAGGGGAAGAAAGAGATCTCACTCTCTCATATGTGCCCCTCACACTCAGAGAAAAGGCCATGTGAGAACATGGCCAGAAAGTAGCTATCCACAAGCTAGTTAGAGAGCCAGCCCTCACCAGATCCCAACCATGCTGGCTCCCTGGTCTCAAACTCCCAGACTCTAGAACTGAGAGAAAATACATTTCTGTTGTTTAAGCCACCCAGCCTTTGGTGTCTTGTTATGGCAGCCTAAGAGGACCAATATGCCTGTTGTTATTACTGTTCTCATGATGTGATTCCATTTAAATTATACGCTGTGTGGGCCAGGCATGGTGGTTCATGCCTGTAATCCCAGCACTTTGGGAGGCCAAGGCGGGTGGATTGCTTGAGCCCAGGAGTTCAAGACCAGCCAGGACAACGTGGTGAGTTCCCATCGCTACAAAAACTAGAAAAATTAGCCAGGCATGGTGGCGCATGCCTGTGGTTCCAGCTACTCGGGAGGCTGAGGTAGGATGATCACCAGAGCCTGGGAGGTCGAGGCTGCAGTGAGCCATGATTGCACCACTGCACTCCAGCCTGGGCAACTGAGTGAGACTCTGTCTCAGGAATAATAAAAATAAAAATAAATTACATGCTGTGTAGATTGTCCTCATCAGACGGGTACTTCTTTGAGGGCAGGGAGTGGATCTTATTCATCTTTGTCTCCTTTCGGGACCTACCATGATAATTTAAACACAGTCGGCACTTAATTAATGTATAGTTTATATATGAAAATATAAAACAAACATCACCCTCTGCAGAATTTGCTTTTGAATTATAAGAGATAAATGGTGCCACTAGACACACATCTGACAACTCAGGGCATATGGACGTGTAGCATAGCATAGCAAGTGCTGATTTGGGGTTGGATTTTCACTGACCCCAGGCTGAGGCCTCACCTGCGGGGAAGTCTCTGAAGAAACATGTCGCCTGAAGAATGAAAAGAGCTAAAAGATCTTTTCTCCTGACCTGATCCATGGTACCTGCCTTTCACAGTCATACGCCAATGTAAAATGCCACAGTCTCCTTGTGATCTCCCTGAAGAATCCAAGTTCACAACAGCAACCCTGCCACCAACTACACTTTACTACCACCTTCCATTTGTACTGAATCTTGCATTTCCAAAGGAACCATATTCCATGTCTAAATGCTAAATTGATAATACCAAAGTGTAGTGGTAACCAGCTAATATGACATAGAATGTCTAATATATGCAAGCCTTAAAATAAGTGAGAGATATCAATTTGGAGTCTTACCCAATCCTCCTGGTGAGACAGTCTATCTGAGACTCTGCAGCACGACTCTCCAATACGCCAGACAAATGTCCTATCACAAGGAATCTACACATTTGGAGAATGGGGGATAAATAGCACAAATGGTGGGAACCCAGAATAACTCGTGTTTAAAGTAAGAATCATTCATACATTCATTGACTGAGTACCTACTACATGCCAGACATTAGGGATATAGCAGTGAGCAAAACAGACAAAATTCTTAATCTCAAGGAGCATAGTCCACCTGGGGGAAATATTATGTTAGGGAATACAGGCAGTACTCACTTTATACAATAGAGTAAGATCCTAAAAAGGACCATGCAGGCTGAAACCATACAAACTGATCTTAATAATAAATGGGAACAATCACAAGTGCCCTGTGATCTTTTTAAAAACTTCATCAAACATTAAATCCACAGCTAACATCATATTCAATAGTAAAAGACCGAAAGCTTTTCCTCTAAGATCAGGAAAAAGACAAAAACGCCCACTTTTGCCATTGCTATTCACCATAGCACTAGAAGTCCTAGCCAGAGCAAGTAGTAAAGTAAAAGAAAGAAAAAGCATCCAAATTGGAAAGAAAAACAATAAAATTATCTCTGTTTACAGATGACATGATCTTAGATGTAAGAAACCCTAAAAATGGCCAGGCATGGTGGCTCACGTCTGTAATCCCAGCACTTTGGGAGGCCAAGGCGGACAGATTGCTTGAGCCCAGGAGTTTGAAACCAGCCTGGGCAACATGGCAAGACCCCATCTCTACAAAAATATACAAAAATTAGCCAGGTGTAGTAGCACACACCTGTAGCTCCAGCTACTCAGGAGGCTGAGGTGGGACAATCACCTGAGCCTGGGGAGATCAAGACTGCAGTAGACCGTGATCACGCCACTGCACTCCAGCCTGGGCAACAAAGTGAGATCCTGTCTCAAGAAAACAAAAACAGAAACAAAAACATCCCCTAAAAATTCTACAAGAAATGGTTAAAAGAAACGAATTCAGCAAAGTTGCAAGATACCAAATCAACACATAAAAATAAGTTGTATTTCTACACACTAACAATGAACAATTCAAAACATTAAGAAAGTTCCACTTACAATAGCATCAAAAAGAATAAAATACTTAGGAATAAACTTAACCAGTGAGGTGAAAGACTTATACACTGAAAACTATAAAGCAGTGCTGAAAGAAATTAAAGATGAGATCAATAAATGGAAAGATGTCCCATGTTCATGGATTGGGAGACTTAATATTAGCTAATGCTACTCGAGTCACCTCTAGATTCAATGTGATCCTTATCAAAATACCAACAACGTCTTATATGCAGAAATAGAAAACTCCATCTTAAAATTCATACGGAATCTAAAGGGACCCCAAATAGCCAAAATATCTTGAAAAAGAACACATTGGAAGATCTCACACTTTCTGATTTCAAAACTTACTACACAGCTACAGTATTAAAACAGTGTGTACCAGCACAAACCCTGACATATAGACCAATGCAAAAGAATAGAGAGTCTAGAAATAAACCTTCATGCATGGAGGGCAATCTCTTCAACAAACAGTGCTGAGAAAACTGGATATCCACATTCAAATGAATGAAGTTGACCCTTACTTTATACCATACAAAATATTAAGTCACAAGGGATCAAAGGCCTAGGCATTAGAGTTAAAATTATAAAACTCTTATTAGAAAACAGAGAAAAAGCTTCATCACATTGGATTTGGCAATGGTTTCTTGGATGTGATACCAAAGGCACACACAAAAACAGAAAATACAGATACACCGGTCTATATCAAAATTAAAATTTTTTCTGCATCAAAGGACACTAACAACAGAGTGAAAAGGCAATCCATGGAATGAGTGGGGTGGAATATCTGAAAATTATACATTAGATAAGGAGTTAATATCCAGAATACATAAAGAACTCTTAAACCTCAACAAGACAAAAACCAAACAACCCAATTAAAAAATGGGCAAAGGACTTGAATAAACATTTCTCCAAAGAATATAGACAAATGACCAACAAGCACATGAACAGATGCTCAAAATCACTAATCACTGGGGAAATGTAAATCAGATACCACCTCACACCTATTAGGATGGCTATTATCCAAAACAAATCAAGAAAACTGTTGGCAAGGATGTGGAAAAACTGGAACCCTTGTGTACCACTGATGGGAATGTAAAATGGTAAAATCACTGTGGAAAATAGTATAGTAGTTCCTCAAAAAATTAAAAATAGGACTGGACACAGTGGCTCACATTTGTAATCGCAGTGCTTTGGAAGGCCAAGGTGGGAGGATCCCTTGAGCCCAGTAGTTAGAGGCCAGTCCAGGCAACACAGCGAGACCACAGCTCTACAAAAACTAAAATTAGCCGGACGTGATGGCACATGCATGTAGTCCTAGTTACTTGGGAGGCTGAGGCAGGAGGATCACTTGAGCCAACAAGTTTAAGGTTACAGTGATCTCTGATCACACCACTGTACTCCAGCCTAGGCAAGAGAGCAAGATTCTGTCTCTTTAGAAAAAAAAGAAAGAAAGAAAATTAAAACTAGAATTACCATATGATACAGCATTTCCACTTCTGGGTATATACCCGAAAAAACTGAAAGCAGGAGCTCAGATATTTGAACATCCATGTTCATAGAAGCATTGTTCACAATAGACAAAAGGTGGATGCAACCCAAGTGTCCATTAATGGATGAATGGATAAACAAAATGTGGTATATACAAACAATGGAATATTATTTAGCCTTAAAAAGAAAGAGAATTCTGACATATGCTATAACATAAATGAACCTCATGAACATCAGGCTAAGTGAAATAAGCCAATCACAAAAAGACAAATACTGTATGATTCCACTCACAAGAGGTACCTATCATAGACAAACTCATAGAGACAGAAAGCAGAAGGGCAGTTGCTGGGGCTAGGGAGAAATGGGAAATTATTGTTTAATGGGTACAAAATTACCATTTGGAAAGACAAAACAGTTCTGGAGATGGATGCTGGTGACAGTTGTACTTAATGCCACTAATGCCACTGTACTGTACATCTAAAAATGAATAAAATGGTGAATATTACCTCCTGCATATTTTACAATTGAAAAAATAATTAAAAAGTATTTAAAAACTCTACTATTTATAAACATTAGGGAAATGAAAAAGTTAGCAAAACATTTATTTTATAAACTCTTATTTAAAACATTAGAAACATTGAGCATTAAAGGGATTTCCTTCTTTGTAAGAAACTTATCAAGAGGATTTTGAGCAGGGTGTGCCCTCTTCTTGTAAGATAATATATGATGTAAAGTACGCATCTCTGTCATACTTTGAACTGTGATACTCCTTATGAAGTTTGGATCAACTTCAGTTTAGCCTTTGTGCTTTAAATGTTGTGAGATATTTCCAAGAGTTCTTTGAATGTGAAGTTTTTCTTGGCTAGTGTCACCTCCTCTGGGACATCTGCATCTTTTTTCTTACAACCACTTTCCTCCTTTATGTTTAATAAACTCCCCTTCACTAAGTGCCTGTGGCTGCACATCCACAATCCCTCAAATAGGGGCAGTGTCAACATTCCAGGTCAGCTATTCTTTCCATTTATATTTCATTCCAATTTCACTTCCAGTGTTACCACTTTCTTCTTTGCTGCAGGAGCAGTGTCAACATTCCAGGTCAGCTATTCCTTCCATTTAGATTTCATTCTAATGTCAGTTCCAGTGTTACCACCTTTTTCTTTGCTGCACTTTCATCTTTGTTGGCCAAAGTCCTCTTTCAATTATCCCTTTGAGTAAAATGTCAGTGGGTCTATCACTAGGAATGAAGGAAGCAACACAAGGACACTCTTTGCTGTCTGTGAACTGAACAACAGAGGTGCAATGACCAGTCACAGACAGACTCTGAAAGAAGTCACATGATTGGCTACTGATCGTGATGTGCACCTGTTATATACATAATGCTTTGTGACCTGAAGAGCTAGTGGCTACAATTACTCATAGCTCATACACAGTAGTAACTGAAAATTGAACTGTGTTATTGGGGAACTGGTGTTACTTCACTCTGGAAACTGAAACTGGAATCTGTGCATATTAGAACCAAGTAAGGCCGGAGCTGTCTGTGCATGATTACAAACTAAGGTAAGAACCCAGAGGAAAGGAACCTGATTCTTACAGAATGAATAGCAAACAAATGAGGCTGGAAGACCAGGGAAAGCCTCTCCAGGAAGGGAAGGTAGAGTTGAGGTTGAAGGATAAGTAGAAATTGAGTCAGCTTGGAGGAGAGATTCCACGTGCAATGAAAACCCTGTGTCAGAAGGAAGCAAAGCAAAGTCAAGAATCTGAAAGATCATGGTAACTGCAGGTCAAAGAGTAAGGAAAGAACACAGCAATGGAAGACAAGGCTACCAAATGGCATAATTGGAGAAAGCACCGGTTATTTATTTATTTTATTTATTTATGTATTGAGACAGAGTCTCACACTGTTGCCCAGGCTAGAGTACAGTGGCATGATCTCAGCTCACTGCAACCTCCGCCTCCCAGGTTCAGGCGATTCTCATGCCTCAGCCTCCCGAGTAGCTGGGATTACAGGCATGTGCCACCAGGCCCAGCTAATTTTTGTATTTTTAGCAGAGACAGGCTCTCGCCATGTTGGCCAGGCTGGTCTCAAACTCCTGGTCTCAAGTGATCCACTTGTCTTTACCTTCCAACGTGCTGGGAATACCAGTGTGAGCCACTGCACCCAGCCAGCACTGATCTTTTCAATGAAGGTTAATATGGATTCTAAAGCTGGTTAAAACCAAAGCCATTGCCAATTTAAAGCTATTTTACTTTTCTGTTTTTCTACAAACCACTGTATAAAAGGGGGAAATATGAGTCTATTTTATAGCATGAGCTAACTGGGATTTGCACAGCCACAGCCTAGAAATAATACAACAAAATCATTTTAAAATACAGGTTGGGCATCCTAACCCACAAATCTGAAACCCAAAATGCTCCAAAATCTGAAACTTTTTGAAGGCTGGCATGTGGCCACAAGTGAAAAATTCTACACCTGATCTCATGTGACGTTCAGTCAAAATGCAGTCAAAACTTTGTTTCATGCAGAAAATTATTTAAAATATTGTACAAAATTACCTTCAAGCTCTATGCATAAAATGTATATGAAACATAAATGAATTATGTTTAGACTTGGGTCCCATTCCTAAAATATCTCATTATGTATAAGCAAATATTCCAAAATCTGAAAAAATCTGAAATTCAACACATTTCCGGTCCCAAGCTTTTAGAATAAGGGATACTCAATCTTCATATGAAAAAAATGAGATAAGGCAGTGATGGTCAAGGGGCAAACCAAGCAGACCCAAGCTATGCCAGATAAATCCTGCCACAGATTTTGGTCCTAATCCTAAAAGCAATGGGAGGCTGAATTAGTTTTCTGTGGCTGTTGTAATAAATTACCATAACCTGGTGGCTGAAAACAAGAGAAATGTATTCTCTTAAACAGTTCTTTAGACCAGAAGTGTGACATCAGTGTCACTGGGCTGAAATCGAGGTACCGGCAGGGTCACATTCCCTGGGGAGGCTCTAGGGGTGAGTCCCTTCCATGCCTCTTCCATCTGGTGACTGGCTGCATTCAGGCTTAGGGCAGCTGTGGCTCTAACCTTCAAGGCCAATGTCTTCAAATCTGTCTCTTGATGTTTCCATTTCACCTTCTTCTGCGTGTGTGTAAAATCTCTTTCTGCCTTCCTCTTGTAAGAATACATGTGATTGTATTTAGGGCCCATCGAGATAATCCGGGATAATCCCCCACCTCAAGATCCTTAACTTAATCACATCTGCAAGGCACCTTTTATTCTTTTCCTTATAAGGTAGCACTGAGAGATTCTAGGGATTAGGAAGTAGATACCTTTTGGAGTACCATTTTTCAGCCTACCACAGAGGCTGCAAAAGAGATTTTAGTGGCGAGGCATGCAATTAAGACATTAATGTTGGACAGATCACTCTGGTGGTGGAGGTAAAGGAAGGGCAGGGAGGATATAAGGAAGCCAGCTGAGCCAGTGCAAGTGTCCAAGTGAGAGGTGAGGGTGGCCTGGACTAGGGGGTAGTAGTAAAGATGAAGAGAAGTGGATGGATTCAACAGACACTTGACAGGCAAAATTGGCAGACAATAAAGGTAAGACAGAGGTGCCAAGAGCCTTCTAGTGTGTACAACCAGGTTTCAAGTGGTGCAGTTCACGGAGCCTGAGAGCCCCGGAAGAAGACCAGGGCTAGAAAACTGACCTGCAATCTTGCTAGGTCCACGTAATACTATTCAGCATAAAAACAGGGTTCTTTTGGAGGAACCAGCATACACTCTAGGCTGGGAGCAGATCTTCCACTCACAATCTTTTTCACTTGGGTTTGGTAAACCTTAATTTTTATGTGCAAGGTGATTATAAAAGACTTATCCTTGGAGGACAGGTGCAGTGGCTCACGCCTGTAATCCCAGCACTTTGGGTGGCCAAGGCGGCGGGATCACTTGCAGTCAGGAGCTCGAGACCAGCCTGGCCAACATGGCGAAACCCCAAGTCTACTTAAAAGAAATAAAAATTAAAAAGGTAGCCAGTTGTGGTGGCACATGCCTGTAGTCCCAGCTACTCGGGAGTCTGAGGCATGAGAATCGCTTAAATCCAGGAATCGGAGGCTGCAAGGAGCTGATATCGCGCTGCCACTGCACTCCAACCTGGGCAACAGAGTGAGACCCTGTCTCAAAAAAAAAAAAACGCTGGGCGCAGTGGCTCATGCCTGTAATCCCAGCACTTTGGGAGGCTGAGGCAGGCAGATCACCTGAGGTCAGGAGTTTGAGACCAGGCCGGCCAACATGGTGAAAACATCTCTACTAAAAAATTAACCAGGCGTAGTGGTGGGTGCCTATGATCCCAGCTACTCAGGAGGCTGAGGCTGGAGAATCACTTGAACCTGGGAGGTGGAGGTTGCAGTGTGTCTAGATCACGCCACTGCACTCTAGCCTGGTGACAGAGTGAGATTCCATCTCAAAAAAAAAAAAAAATAGGCCTATCTTTGGGGCTGTTGAGAGAATTAGGATTAAGGAAGAAATACACACAACACAGTGACACACGAACAGCGTGCACCTATGACCCACTTGACCCCCATTCACTGTCACTGTTTGCCTGTGTAGGCATTTAAGCAAAGGTCAACAGACTTGTATGATTACAAGAGTGTACTACTTCTAACTATATTCAGATTCCTCTCTAGTTTTGCTTAACTCATATTCATTTATTGCTAAGTCTCAATAGTCTCAAGAGTTACTGATATGTTCTGAAAATAATTCTTCAGATTAGTCAGTTTTCAAACAGTTTTTCTCAATCTATCATTAATGTGCATCAAATATCTTCCTAACTCATCAGCAATAGTTCCTTCTCTATCTCACCTCATACAAATAAATAGGCAATTCATCTCTATTCTATGCTAATGGCACATGGAGACAGCACCGATAAGCAACTTACAAAGAGGACATCCAAACCGCATTTCTCAACTAAAAAGACTTTCTAACCCATCCTTCAACAAGGACGATTTTAAAAGTAACAAAATTAATCAAGACATTTTCATTATAAACAGGATGGAGATTCCTTAAAGAACTAAAAGTAGATCTAGCATTTGATGCAGCAATCCCACTACTGGGTACTCAGAGGAAAAGAAAAGAAGTCATTATATGAAAAAGACACACGTACATGCATGTTGATAGCAGCACAATTCACAACTGCAAAAATATGAAACCAGCCCAAATTTCCATCAATGAATGAATGGATAAAGAAAATATGGTGTAAATATACCATGAACTACTACTCAGCCATGAAAAGAAATGAAAATAATCACATTCACAGCAACCTGGATGCAGCTGGAGACCATTATTCTAAGTGAAGTAACTCAGGAATGGAAAACCAAACATCGTATGTTCTCACTTATGTGGGGGAGCTAAGCTATGAGGACACAAAGGCATAAGAATGACACAATAAACTTTGGGGGCTCAGCGGGGGAAGGGTGGGAGGGGGCTGAAGGTCAAAAGACTACACATTGAGTACAGTGTATACTGCTTGGGTGATAGGTAAACCAAAATCTCAGAAATCACCACTAAATAACTTATCCATGTAACCAAACACTACCTGTTCCCCACAAACTATTGAAATTTAAAAGACATTTTCATTATTTTCTCAATGAGCTTTAAGTTTTAATATGATTCCTCTATTATATGTGGCATAATCTACAAACTGCAGGAATGCTTTGAGGATTAAACACACACATCTGGCCGGGTGTAGTGGCTCACGCCTGTAATCCCAGCACTTTAGGAAGCCAAGGTGAGTGGATTACCTAGGTCAGGAGTTCGAGACCAACCTGGCCAACACGGAAAAACCCCGTCTTTACTAAAAATACAAAACTTAGCCAGGCGTGGTGGTGCACGCCTGTAATCCCAGCTACTCAGGAGGCTGAGACAAGAGAATCCCTTGAACCCAGGAGGCAGAGGTTGCACTGAGCTGAGATCGCACCACTGCACTCCAGCATGGGCAACAGAGTGAGACTCCATCTCACAACAACAACAAAACCACACACATCTATTTATACAAGCAACCCAAACACTAATTAATTTTAGGCAATCATTTAAAAATATTATGTATGGGCGCGGTGGCCCATGCCTGTAATTACAGCACTTTGGGAGGCTGAAATGGGTGGATCACCTGAGGTCAGGAGTTCGAGACCAGCCTGATCAATATAGTGAAACCCCGTCTCTACTAAAAATACAAAAATTAGCCAGGCGTGGTGGCATGTGCCTGTAGTCCCAGCTACTCAGGAGGCTGAAACAGGAGAATTGCTTGAACCTGGGAAGCAGAGATTGCAGTGAGCCGAGATCACACCACTGCACTCCAGCCTGGGTGACAGAGCAAGACTCCATTTCAAAAAACAATAAAGAAATAAAAATAAAAATACTACAGACTTCTCTATTTTTCAGTTGAAAGTCATTTCAAAGGGAAGCTAGACACATTCTTCATAATAACATTTTGTGTGAACTAGTTCTCAGTAAACAACTCTGAATGTCATAGAAAATGTCCATCTTTCACTAAGACATCTACATTTTTCTTCAGTTTTTAGTAGAGCATAGGTCGAGAAAATTTCACTTGGGTTTACATTACTATTCACAGGCTTCCTTAGGCATAAATTTCTAGACTTTAGTAGAATAGCTCTTTGATGAAGTTTTGTTTTGTTTTACAACTCAACATTCTTCCATTAGGAGAAAAGATCCCAATTTCAAGTTAGCCTCAACTCTTCTCTCTTATAAGCCCAGCCCAGATCCAAAATGTCACACAAGGGCTACAGAAAAACACTCAAGCATTCTCTCCTTGTCATTTTCACATTGGCAATTTCTACAGAACAAGAATCTCTGAGATTCCACCACAGCAGGTCCTGACACTTTGGCTAAACTTTTAAGTAGTTTATAAGTAGTTTAGCCATTTCCCCCGATACCACGGCCCTTTCCCACCTCCTTTTTTTTCCCTCATGCTATTTCAAGAGGAGTAATTTCTAGCTCAGTTTGAATTTGGATAACTCAAAGTAATGAGTGTCTCACCAATCATCAATACAGAAACAACCAAAAATAGATTTGGATCCACATGGTTGACAGCTGAAGCAAACGGCATTCCAGATGTAAACAAAACTCTTTTCTGTGCTACTAAATGGATGCAAACCTGGCTATAATGTGGAGAAAAGTCAGAAGCCCAATTCCTTCAACAACTGTAGGCCTGGAAAAGCAGCCCCCATGTAGCCTTGGATAGGTCAAGAGTCCCATCAGGCCAGGCGCAGTGCCTCAACCTGTAATCCCAGTTTGGGAGGCTGAGGTGGGAGGACTGCTTGAGCTCAGGAGTTGCCTGGCCAACACAGCAAGACCTCATTTCTACTACAAAATAAAAAAATAAAAAATTAGCCGGGTGTGGTGGCACAGGCCTGTAGTCCCAGCTACTCAGGAGGCTAAAGCGGGAGGATGGTTTGAGCCCAAGAGATCAAGGCTACAGTGAGCTACGATTATGCCACGGCACTGCAGCCTGGGTGACAGAGCAAGGCTCTATTTCAAAAAAAAAAAAAAAAAAAAAGTCACATCAGAGATGTGTGCAGCTGATGAATTCCAACATGCTACTTTATTTTAGGCCTAAATAAAGATGCGGGTGAGCATAATTTGCAAGACAGAAAGATATCAAGTTCTTTCTTGTTCCAGGTATCAGTTGACAACACATAACTTGAGATTTTGCAATTCACCATTCAAAATTGGGGAAGAGAGGAAGCACTCAAAGCCTTGCCAGTGACTCATTCTATTGGAAGCGATCCTAGAGGCCATGCAGCATGGATTTTAGTTTAATCCGATTACTTTTTTTTTTTTCTTTTGAGATGGAGTCTCGCACAGTGGTGCGATCTCGGCTCACTGAAAGCTCTGCCTCCCGGGTTCAAGCAATTCTCCAGCCTCAGCTTCCTGAGTAGCTGGGACTACAGGCACCCACCACCCGCTCGGCTAATTTTTGTATTTTTAGTAGAGACGGGGTTTCACCATGTTGGCCAGGCTGGTCTCGAACCCCTGACCTCAAGTGACCCACCTGCCTCGGCCTCCCGAAGTGCTAGGATCACAGGTGTGAGCCACTGTGCCCAGCCCATTGCTTCTTGTTTCTCTGTCATTTAGCAAATTCAACTTGAATTTGGATTCAAAATGTCATTTTCCCTTTTTTGTCCTGTCCTGTTAGAACAGTACCAAAGAGTTTCATTTGCAAGAGAGACAGAATGATACAAATATTTGCAAATCTGTTTATCTTTGATGCTTATTTTATGGAGTGACAATTTAATGAAGTACAACACAAAGGATGGCTGCTGCAGGTGGAAGGAGGCAACAAAAGACAATAAGCTGTGTGAAGGCCAAAGTGGAAACAGCAGCAAATGACACCCAGCTGTAGGCACTAAGAGTGAGGCGCACCATGCTCAGACTCGTATCTTCCTGGAAAAGCCCCACCCAAAAGGAGCGTTATGGTGCACCTGAGCATGTAAAACAGGCTGAGCTAACATGTATTATGGGATGCAACTGATGTCATGGTTGAGGGTGGGACCAGGGAAAGCTCTGCCTATCTGTGTATCAAGGTGCCCTATAACATACTACATTATGTGGCTTTCCTTTCCTAATTACTTCTAAGTACAAGCTCAACAGAAAATCACGAAGCATCTGACCCTATTTCCTCACATTTTAGAGCATCTCATGCTTCTAAAGAACATGGAACTTTGAGGCAACTGTGCCCTGATTCATAGGGTTTAGCCTTTGCTTTTTAACTAAATTTTTGTTTGTTTAACTTGCATAACCTACTTAGCAAAAAACAAAAACAAAACTTGCTCACTTCCTGGGAAGCACATAGGCCAGTTTATAGTTTGAGATTCAAAGTTAGGAAGAGTTGGGTGGGAACAGGACAGGAAAATAAAGTCACCTAGAGGCTGGAGAGACACAGTTCCGGTAAGCTAGATCCATGTGGAGTATGAGGAAGGGAAGCACCTCAGTAGTTCTCCATCCACATGGCAACGGAGAAACCTGAACTGCCAGACTTTTCTGGAGCTGTTTGGGCCCTAGAAGCAATGTGTGTGTGAGGGGTGTTTAGGGGCAGTGTGACCCAGGGAGCCCAACATTAGGGGCTCTTCACCTCTCAAGGAACCCTACACGTGGCCTCTGTCCTGGTGCCTGCCGTCACCAACGCAACAGAGACACTCCCTTCTCCACCTCTCTCCTTCAGCCACAGCTGTGCCAGCCTGGGCAGTCTCTTCCCTTCCTACAGTCCCACTTTGTCTGCAGAAAGACCCCGCTACTGTGCTGTTCTAAGCAGGCTAAGGGATTCAGCCACAGAGACCAAATCCGGTCCTAAACCTTCCTGCCCCAAGCTCAGTGCCTCTCAGTGGAGACATTTTGGAAACCTGTGGGGTCGTTTTGGGGTGACATGATGACTGTAGTGGAATGGGACCAACGACCCAAGGCATCCTGCAATGTATGAGATCATCCAGCACACTGTCTCATGTCCCATAAAACTTTTGAACATTTCCTGGAAGACCACACGGATGAAAAACTTTATTTAGTTCTAGAATCTACCTCCATTTATGTAGAAACACAAAATACTCCTTACACTGCTTAAATACACAGTTTATCAAGATTTGTTTACAATTATGGAAAACCATGTCACCAACAGCAACACCACTTGTAGCATCTAAGTTGTCAACAAACCGCAGCTAAACCACTTTGCATTTGTATATCACCTGCCAATATTTAATAGTGATACTGAAAGCTCCTTTAATATATTTAAAGCCAAATAAATTATTGAAGATACATGAAATCCTGGAACAAATACATTTCATTAATACATTTATTTCATTTCTGCCACCCAGTATTCTTAAGGATACGTAGCATACTGAAACTTCTGTCATGAAAATGACATGTCAAAATTATTTTATTTTGGAGGTCGGGCACAGTGGCTCATGACTGTAAGCCCAGCACTTTCGGAGGCCAAGACAGTCAGATCAGTTGAGAACAGGAGTTCAAGACCAGCCTAGCCAACATGGCAGAACCCCATCTCTACCAAAAATACAAAAATTAGCCAGGCGTGGTGGCATGCACCTGTAGACCCAGTTAATTAGGAGGCTGAGACACGAGAATCGCTTGAACCCAGGAATTGGAGGTTGCAGTGAGCTGAGATCATGCCACTGCACTCCAGCCTGGGAGACAGAGTGAAACCGTCAAAACAAACAAATAAACAAAAACAAACAAAAAAAAACCAACTATTTATTTTGGGTTTGAGTCTTGTTTTTCAACCTTACTCTGAAACTGTCCTCAGGAGTCGGTTGCCACTCAACTATCCTATGAATATTTTTTCAATTCATCGTCTAATCCTGGACACCTATTAAAGGCAATGGTCTCTAAAGTTCTTGGTGTGCAGAGGGATTTAACGATGGGAGATACGTTTTCTGAGACACTCTGTCAGCACACATCCTATGTCTTAATACAGGAAATTAATAGCATCCTGACAAAGAAGGCCTGGTTCATTGCAAAAATGTCACACTTCTTATTAAAACCACTTTAACAGCCAGTATTTTGCCTTGGCAGGTTAGGGCTATTTCCCTCCTTCCCTTAACATTTACGGGTAAATTTGGTCTGTTATTTCCTTTATTTTAAAGCATACCTGCTCTTTTCTCTCCTCTGCAGCACCTTCTCACCTTCTCCTAAATCCAATATTTCTTCATTATACAAGGGTGCAGTCACCTAACTACTTCATTTTATCATCAGATAAAGGTGTGCTGAGCATTTACACTTTAAAAATATATGTAGGCCAGGCGTGGTGGCTCCTGCCTGTAATCCCAGCACTTTGGGAGGCCGAGGTGGGCAGATCACGAGGTCAGAAGTTCAAGACCAGCCTGACCAATATAGTGAAACCCCGTCTCTACTAAAAGTACAAAAATTAGCCAGGCGTGGTGGTACACACCTGCAGTCCCAGCTACTCAGGAGGCTGAGGCAGGAGAATTCCCTGAACCTGGGAGGCGGAGGTTGCAGTGAGCCAAGATCGGCCATTGCACTCCAGCCTGGGAGGCAAAGTGAGACTCCATCTCAAAAATATATATATTATATGTGTGTGTATATATATGTGTGTATATATGTGTGTATATATATATGCGTGTATATATTGTGTGTGTTTTGGGAATTCTATTGATTTTCAGACATTGTATGCGTGAGTAGGTTATTTCATCTATCGATTTCATTTCAGGATCATAAAAGGGGAATTGCAAAATATTTGTTAGCAAAAGGGTGCATCAGTGTGACAGAGTCGAGAGTCACTGCTCTAGCAAGCTTCCCCTCCTAGCCACCAGGTTCTCCCAGAGACCAGTTCTTCCTGAAACACAGGACCTGGCTTTTGGAGTCTGGCAGTTACATTTCTACTTTCTCATGCCAGGCAGGCAAATCACATCAGAGCATTATCATAGCACCACCCCCTAGGGGTACCCCAGAGCCCTGCAAGGGATCAGGTGGGAGAAGCGAAAGTCCCACCAGCTGGGCTGGCCTCCTTGTCACTGCACACAACACTGAGCACAGAACAGCTCAGACAGCAGCCATCCCGAGTTACAGTGCCCAGGCCAGGTGCAGCTGACACCTGTGACCTCTTTGGAAGCAGGAGACTGAGTGTCATTAGGGCCCAGCTTTCTTTGTGATGGCACTGTTGAGACCTGCACGTGGCTCAGCAGCGGCTTTGCTTCCCATCGCCCTTACTCAGCACAGGGCAGCCTGGACGTTCCAAGGCAAAGGCAGTGACGGGGCCAGGCAGGAGCTCTGGCAACTGCTTATGAGAAGCAGAACATCAATATTAGGGCCCGTCTGGAGCACCTCAAATTGGGTCAAGAGACACACCCATGCCATCAGAATGGGAGGGAGTGATGAGGAACAAAGCTTTCAGAGCTTCTACAGGGCAGCTGCCTCCTGGTCTGCACTTGCTGACTGCAAATAAAGGACAGCTGCTATGCCTTTAACAACTTGGACCCCACATAACTCCAGCAACCTCAGGAAGGCCAGGAACACCTGGAGAGGCAGTCCAGGTATTACCCATCTCTACCATCTCAGCCCACTCATGCAGACAGGCAGACGTGTAAACAATTTTGATGCAACACAAGTGCCGGATAAAGGTAAGGACGGGATGCCGCAGGAGTGCAGAGGAGTCATACAACCTTTTTCTAGAAATCTGAGCTGTGTCTGGAAGAGCAAGATATACCTGGCTGGATGATGCAAAATATTCCAGCACAACTAGCATGGAAGGGACAAGGGGAGCAGGACAGGAAGCAGACAGGGCCACATCACAGGACATCGGAGGCAAGGCCAGGATACTGGGCTTTATCCTACACAAGACTGGGAGCCACAAAGGGTCTAAAGCTTGGGGTGACATCTCCCCTGAAGACAGATCTCTCCGGGGGTTTGATGAATAGCTTCTGTGTGTCAGAGTGCAATCTGCATATTGCTAAAGGAACTTGCCCCAAAATGGCTTTGACAGGACACATGTGACTCCTTTTACTGTAAAAGTTCTGTAAGAGAGGTAGATAGCACATGGTCACACCCAGACTCTGGGGCCAGGCAGCCCAGTTTTAACCCCAGCACTCCCCACTACTGCTGCGAGACCCGAGTTGGGCCACTTCATGCCCCAGGGCTCTTCCTCCTCCGTCTAAGGGAGATAATAAAGGCACCCCTCACAGAGCTGGCGGGGGGATTAAACGAGGAGAAAAGTTCAGGCAAGGCTGGGGCTGTGGGCTGGCTCAATGCTAGCCCACAAAGCAAAAGATGTGAGCCTTTAAAAGAATGTATTCTCTAAGTCACATATGTAGTTATCACTCAGTATCCATGGGGGATTGGTTCCAGGACCCCAGGCGGATACCAAAATCTGTGGATGCTCAAATCCCTGATAGAAATTGGCACAGTATTTGCGTATCACCTACACACATCCTCCCATATACCTGAAATCATTATGTGTTTACACTTATCATTATGTGTTTATATTGATGTACGCAAGGAAAAAAAATCACCTAAGCCAGTGAGTTCACAGATATTACAGCTTTGGACAAGACTAAGTGTTAAAGTGACTCTGTTTGAAGTAGATTTGAATAAAGGTATGAAGTAATGCCTCCTTGAAGGAAACCTCTCACCTTTGTTCATGGCAGAAACTCTGTGAACACAGACTTTTTAGAGAGATGAACTTCCTGACTCTCTAGGGGCTTTCTCTGTAATAATGGAGTTTTTCTGTAAGACAGGAGTAACTACCTTAGATATATGTAGGCATATTTCTTGTGTTCTGAAATTCTTGAGCAAGAAGGAAGAGATGGAGAAAGCAACCTGGGCTAGGGAAAAGGGTGGTGCAAACCACCAACCATCTTTACATAAGAAAGGCCCAGCTTGGCAGGAGAATCCCCTGAACCCAGGAGGCGGAGGTTGCAGTGAGCCATGATCGTGCCATTGCACTCTAGCCTGGGCAATGGAGCAAGACTCTGTCTCAAAAAAAAAAAAAAAAATAAGACAGAAAGAAAAAAAGCGAAACCCCAGCTCAATCATCAAATCCACTTCAAGGAGGCATGACTTTCTCTTCCTACACAGCAAATGCATGAATAATTTTACATAAAAACATGTATTCACAGTCACTTGTTCAGCAACTGTAATGCATTTTCCCCAGGTTAGCCCACAAAGGCTATTCAACCCCCAAATGGACCCACGTTACAGAATGAGCAGCAGCCTCGTGAATTTAGGGTGTTGGGAGGAGAGTAAGTGCTGAAAGAGGTGCTGTGTAGGACAGGGACCAGTTCTTCCCTACCCAACCCGACTCCGTTCACAGGGTAGAGCTAGCACTAGGCAGTTTTGAAGTAGATCAATTCATCTTTGCCACACAGCTATCTACTTTTCTGTACTTTTTTGATACTCTCTCTTCTCCCTGAGTCCTTCGTAGCCTCTTCCAGTCCCACTGTTGCTGCTGGGTAAATAGGAGGATTACCCTGGCAAAGGAGACCAGCTGTGAAAATGGTATTTCAGGAACTAAAACAGGCTGTGCGAAAGGTCTAGGCTCCTGAAATACCACTTTTGGGGAGCTACAAGTGGTTTCGTGTATCTAAATAGAAAGTGCTTCCGTGTTTCAATATTACTTCTCTCTCCCTTTTAAAAAAAATCCTCATCAAAACTTTATTTCACTCAATATAGCTTCTTTCAACTAAATTAGGGGGAAAAAGGTACTCTCACTCAACCGGTTAATACAATACAGTCAGCCCTCAGTGTCCGCGAGTTCCACAACCAGCCGCAGATCCAACATACTTGGAAAAAAAGGTTGCATTAATACTAGATATGCAGACTTTTTCCCTTGTCACTATTCCCTAACCAACACAGTATAACAACAATCTACATAGCATTTACATGATATTAGGTATTATAAGTTACTAGATGATTTCAGGTGTGTAGGTGGTAACGTAAATACTGCGCCATTTTCTATCAGGGATTTGAGCATCCACAGATTTTGGTATCCGCCGGGGGTCCTGGAACCAATCCCCCATGAATACTGAGGGATAACTACATATGTGACTTAGAGAACACATTCTTTTAAAGGCTCACATCTTTCGCCTTGTGTATTTGCACAAGTGTTTCTTGTATACTTGTACACACTTACAGAGACTTACATACACTATAGCACAGGTATTTTTTTCCTGATAATTTCCTCCAAACTCTCCTATTATTCTACAGGCAGCTGCATTTTAAAAGGAATCTCAGGCCAAATGAATC
Organism: Hylobates moloch; assembly: GCF_009828535.3. Classification (NCBI taxonomy): domain Eukaryota; kingdom Metazoa; phylum Chordata; class Mammalia; order Primates; family Hylobatidae; genus Hylobates; species Hylobates moloch. The sequence continues at coordinate 55,596,786 of NW_026652280.1, forward strand.
TTTAATGAATATTTAATTAGGACCTTTTCAGACAGTGTAATAGTTGGGGGAAAAAGATGCCTTTTTCCAACACACCATTGAGTTGAAGAGGATGGAAAAAGTCAACAGATGAGTTTCCTGTCTTTCCCGCCAGTTCCCTTAAACCATTTCTGCTTTTCATTGCTTCTCCTTTTCTTACATCTCTGCATCTGTGGACTCTCCTATCGTCTCCAGGAGCAAGGTAGAGACACATTCTTGTCTGTGAGCAGCTGAATTGTCTAGAAAACATGGACAGCCTGCAAGTCCTTCCAGTCCTCCCAAGAATCTGACATGGTTTTAGGCAGAGAAGAGGCTCAGAGGCCTGCTGACTCAACATCTCTTACAAGCGCCTTTGAGTTTTTCCAGGAAGCGCTGAGGTTTTCTCAGAAGTCAAAGAACTTTTTCTGTAAAAGGCCAGAGAGTAGATATTTTAGGCTTTGCATGCCGTATGGTCTCTGACACTACTCATTTCTGCAGGTGTAGGGCACAAGCAACCACAGACCACACATAACCAAATGAGCATCGCTGTGTCTCAAAACTTTATTTACAAAAACTGGTGTCAGGCTAGAATTGGCCCACGGGCCATAGTTTACCAACTCCTGGATTATATGGAACCATATGTATGATAACACTGGCTCTGCAATCCACATGCGCACAAAATGAGGCCACAGATCCTATGGCTTTCTCATATGGCTTTGTCACATGCGCCAAAAACTGTGTTAAACAATTTAGGGTCCATACATTCATTTTATGCACACTCACATTACTTACCATAAATTTTTCTTGCTTTTTAATACATTTTTGCCATTTTATAGTTTAAAATGGAAAAGGAAGTATCACAATTCATAGCAACTATGTACCAATAAACATTCATAATAACGATATATGTTTCCTATTTTGGTTGACAATGACTAAGTAGGACTCTTTAAAATATCTACAGCCAGAAACTGGTAGTAGCCCTGGCAGAGGTAAAAACTGCAGAAGTCTTAGGATCAAAAAGAATGCCAAGAGTTAAAGCGGGAGATGGGCTGGTAACCTCAAGAGTGGAGGAGGGTGGCTCAGCATCAGGGCAGCAGAAATAAGAACTGCGAAGCTCATTTGGGTCAGAAGCTCCAAACATCTCATGCTCCTCAGGCCTCCATGTGCTTCATTTCTGCCAGTCCTCTGTTAAAAAGTAATATCTCAAGCCATAAAGAGAAAAAAGGTGGTGACATTAGGATCCTGAAGTCCCAGGGAGCCAAGAGTGAATTATGGTTGTGACAGCCACGCTGTGGACAATGGTCATGGTGAAAAGTGAGTTGACGAGACACCCAGCAGCAAAGTAAACCTGAGAAAAGCACCGACCATGGGAAACACGGACTGACCAGTGGTAGGAAGAAAAGAAGTGTAGAACAAGCCATCCAATGCAACGGCCTAGTAATACTGGTGAGCGTGCAGTTCTGACCACTCTTTTCCCGATGTCATTTCAGGTCTCCACGTGGGTTTTTCTGCTGTTTCCTCTCCTAGGTTTCCGTTTAAACCTCACCACCTCTCACATTCTCCTTTTCTCCTTGCCCCGCCCCTTCCAACTCCTCATTCAACTGATTCACCTCTACCCCATCATAATGCTCAAGCATCATTTCCTCCACAAAGCTGTCCTTCAGGCTGGGTTAGACGCTGCTTTTCTTCTACAGGCTCCAGGGGACCATGTGTATGTCTCCCAGCCTCCGTATCACCATCAGGTTTACCTACACCTACACTGCAGCACCGGAGTATCTAGCACATGTCTTTGGCACCTAACCCACAGTCTATCTTATGTGCCTGAGCAACTAAAGGTCTGAGTGCACGTCACATATGCAAAGTGAGGAAGGGAATGAGTGAGTGAGGAAGGGAATGAGTGTCTGTGTGTGGAGGGGGAGCAACTGCTGCTAGACTAGAGCACTTGGCAGTAAGACCAAGATCAGGAACTTGAGTTCAGGTGGTCAAGATCACGAACTTATAAACATATGGACTTGGGTTCAAAGCAGAAGTGCCCTCCAGCAGGACAAATCTATCCTAACCTCTGGGAAAACACCTCAAAGTGCATAATGGTGGCTCAGCATCACCAAAGGGCAGCTTGTTGCTACATTATTACTATAGTTCCAATAGAAAGGCAGCTACAGTTTCAAATCCCAACCAGGGAGCTGTCCTATATTCCAAAAGAAGGCGTCTACTGTGCATATATTTCTAATTCCTATATGCATAATATCTGAATTATACAATCCAGACTTGCCACCAATTCGAGATTGGCCTTCAGGATAATCTGTTTCTACAAAGTAACCATTTCTCATCAGGCAGCTGTTGATAAACTTTCACCATTCTAGTAAGGTGGCATGAGAAAATGACCTTCTTGTTTTAATAAAAAATATTGTTACGCTAGATACAAAATATGTTTCTACTGTTAAACTGTAACAATAAGATTCTGGAAGGTTCACTAGTAGAGGAAGGGTGTCCCCCTGTGAAAACAATCATTAATAAAGGAGACAGAGAGGGTAATTTGCCTATCCCTGTTATGTAGATAAAATGAGCCAGGGGGGTGCTCCTCAAACATTTATCAAGTCACTGCTGAGCCTTCAGCAGGCCATTTAACTTTGGAACAGAAAGGGAAGTTTCCCAATGCATAACAGAATCTTAAATCTTTCATATGTAATACGTAAGATGAACTTTAAATAGAAAAGCTACCTGCACACAGGACATTGTGTCTTGTACTCGAACTATGCAGTCAAGAAGAAAACACAATACTAGCAGGGAAGGCACCACGTACAGAAGCTAGCTAGAGTTTATTGAGTGCTTACACTTAGTTGGGGCCATAGATTATTTCTTTTCATTCTAACCAACACACGATAATGTGGGTACTCTTATTGTTACTCCTATTTGATAGATAAGGAAGCAAATTTTGAAAAACCAAAGTCAACAGCCACAAAATGGCAAAAGTAGGACTGGAACCCAAGTTGCAGGACACTGGTCCATGATCACACCTGTATGCAACTGTGCTTTCCAAAACATACATCAGAAGCACCTTTTGGGAGGTGGAAGAACACAGTGATTGTCCACACCACAAACAAATCAGATGGAGCCAAGGAAAGCTGATGGGATGATACCATCTCTGTCTCCCTGTCTTTTTCCCTCCCAACATCTCTAAAAAAGGCTTTTTAACATTGCTGGAAAATAAGGTGGCAGAGCAGATGACAAATTATTATAAATTTAGTGAGGAAGGCAGAATGGTAAAATGAAAAGAGTCCTTGATTTAGAACTACAGTGTTTGTGTCCTGGTACACAGTAAAAACTAAGTCTCATGTCCCTCGTTATAAAACTGTCATAAGATACACCTCACTCTTTTGTTGTCATGAGAATAGTGAGAATATACAAGGGAATGTGTCTAGCACTGTGCTTGGCAGAAAAGAGGTACTACAGTTTTCCCTTCCTTATCTTCAGTTCCCATTTCAAAATACAAGCAGACAGCACCTAGCTATACAAGGTAAATATTCCCTGGGCACCTCCAACGCACTCGCCCACAGAGAAATATCTTTGAAGGGGCATCTCTCTGCTGTTGCTGTGAGAGAGTTTTCCAACCACTCATATACTGCCTTCTATTAACAGTGCATAACATTTTTTAGATAATGCAAACATTTCATGCTTTCAATGTAAAGGTAGTATTTTAGCCTACTAAAGCAGAAAAGGAAGGGGGAAAAAAGACCATCAAAATAAATATCACAGGAGACTTCAAAGCAAGAAGTACTTAAAGATGTAAGTACCTAAATCATCAACTAAAAACAGTAAATTTGACTCTACAACTCTCTCCATCCTTCTCATACAACACAAACTGGTAATCTAAAAAAGGAATCATAGCACGGTATAGGAAATATTCATACCTTTTTTCCTGAGGGCTTCTTAAAAACTACAAAAGAGAAATTGTGTGACAAGTAAACCTTTTAAATCCCCCATCAACAGCCTTTGATGAAACTCCATCTTGAAACCAGACTTGTATGCTTTAAAAATGAAATGTTCTAAGTAAAGCGAAGTTGTTTTTACTTTCAGACCAAAGGGGGGAAAATCACCGATTTAAAAGCAAAAGGGCTTTAGTGAAAAGTTCACAGTTGTGAGATACTTGCTTTGCCATTAAGAAGGTGGAAGCTCTGCTGGAACCACCATTCTTTGAGGTCTGAGACTTTAGACATTCTCATTCTCACAGACTCTGCCTCTCGATAACAGTTGTACATTGGTCCTCTCATTCCAACCAAACTACAGGGTCTCCAAAGTGTGAAGCATGTGGCCCTTAAACGTGTTCGGGAAAGCTGCTAATCAACATCCTTAAGGCTCGTCAACAATCAAACGGCAAATCCCAAACTTGCTTCCTCAATCCGAGAACAGACACTCCAGGTCCCCAAAGAAATGAAGGTTCCTTCCACTCCCACAGGAAAACTACCAGGTTTCAGTTCTTTCGCTTTATTTTTAAAAAGACAAATAAAAAATTTACTGAACACACGTGTTTTCCTACCATTCTCATATACTTTTTAAAAAGCCCTCCATTTTCTTCCTTCCTTTACGTTGGAGAAATTCATAATAAATAATGCCTGCTTGAAAGACATCAGGAACTCATTTTGAGGACTGAGTTTGTAGAAGACAAGGCAGAGAGATGAGTGGGCAGAGTTGGGCTGAAATTTTTAAATTCCTGCACGGCAAAGCAATTGTGCGTATCTGTTTTCAAACAATAAAAGCGTCTGTAATTGCACAATGATGCAGAGCCATGCGAGGCGCGAGGAGCAGGCAGCGGGTGGGCTCCGTGTCACAAAGGCTGCCGGGGCAGCACGCGAGCCAGAGTCACGACAAGCCCGGGTCCCAGGCTCGCTGCTGCCTCAAATCTCATCCGGTCCCACAGCCAGCTGCCCTGCGGAGAGAAGCCGCCGACCGGCATATCTCTGGGAGGGCGAGGCTGGGAGAAAGTGAGAGGGGAGACTGCGGGCGCGCGGGGCGGGCGCGCGGAGCCGGGGGTAGGGGGTGGACGAGGAGATGTGGCAGAGGCGCATTCCCTCTGGCTGATCTTGCCCGGGGAGGCGACCTGGGGACCGGAATCGGTGACCGACAGGAGGGGGAGGGGGCTCCCGGGGGCCGCAGGTCGAGGCGCGTGAGCCGGACACTAGGTGCGCGCGGCCGGGTTGGGGGAGCGGGGACGCGTGGGTCACCTGTATTGTTTGAAAAGCTGGTCCGACTCCCTGAAGCCGTTGTTGAGCAGCATGTTGATGCCGGCCAGGGCCAGCTCCGCGTCCTGCAGGGGCGCCGCCGCCGCTGCTGCCGCGTCCGAGTCTCCGTCGTCCCGCCGCCGCGGCCGCTGCTGCTCCGAGCCGGCCATGGGCGCGCAAGGCCCTGCGCTGGGCCGAGGCGAGGTCAGGAGCAGCTGCTGCGGCCCCGCGCGCGCCCGGAGCCCGGCTGTACCTGCCCAGAGCCAAGCAGAGCCGGGAGGGGAGGGGAGGGGAAAAGAGGGGAGGGAAGGGGAGGGAAGGACCGCGGAGGGAGGAGTCGCGGCCCGGCTGCGGCGCGACGTGGGAGGTGGGCGTCCGGCCGCCGCCGCGGGGATTACTCAGCAGCACCCGCCTGCTCCTCTCGCGCCCTCCGAGGCACCCGACTCGCGCGGGCCCCGAAGCGGAATCCGTTTCCGGGCGTCTCTCACCCCGCCAAGCTGGTCCCCGAGCGGCGGCCGCCTCCACTTCCTGCAGCCCCCACGCCCCGGCCCCTCCCGGGTCCCCAAGCCGCGCCCTCGCCCACCGCCCAAGGCTGCTTGGACACACGCACTGGAGACCCGTAGACCCGAGCTGCCCACTCTCCCACGAAGGGGCCGGACCCGGGAGTCGGGGGTAGGGCAAGGCGCAGAGGGAGAACCAGCGTGCGAATGTGGAAGGGAAGGGGACGGGGAACTCCGCCCGGGCCGCAATGCGAGCTTGCGGCGCTTTGTCCACAAGTAACTAAAACCCCACGCAGCCCGCGCCCGCGACCCCAGACTTCATCCCGACCCTGGGACCGCCCCCTAGGACCAGGGCATCCAATTCCCGAGGAGGTGGGCGGCGGGGGCGGGGTCTCTGGCACCTGCCCGGCCGCTCACCGGAGCCCCGCGCTGCGGGACTGCAAGGCTCTGCAAGGCAGAGCCCCTCGGATCCGGGTACCACCTGCTCCAGCCCGCCACCAACATTTGCGCAATGGGGCAGGAGGAGAAATGGAGGCCTATATGCCATATGCCCAAATATTTAAAAGTTATAAGTTCAGCTGCTAAAGTGTGTTCTATTCTCACACTGCCAATTATTCTTGCAAAGCTTTGGCTTTCATATGACCAAATGTCAACAAAACATCAAAAGTTACTGAATTTAACCATTATCACAGAAGTCTTACTGTTCTGATGATGGGCTGGTGATATCTGGATGCCTAATATTCTAGAGACAAGCAATTCAATCATCTTTATGTTTTTTCCATACATTTTTCTCTAATTTAGCAAAATCCCTTAATGTAGTGTTACAATCAAGATTATGTTCTAATGCCAAATTGGACAACCTTCCTTGAGTTGCTGTCGTTTTTAGAGTGTAGTTTATTAATTTCAACTTGGAGAAACTTTGCTGAAGCATTTGTTAGATAACAATTGTTTTTTTTTTTAAATGAAAGCAATGCTCAGGTTTAAAAATAACTCATGAATTTTAAACATGTCATCTATTGTCATGGGACCAATATGATAAGTTATTACAGAAAAATGCAAAATAATTTTGTCATATAAGTTGCTTTTACTTATTTTGTAAATTGTACCATCCCTTATAAGAATATCTAAATCCATACAGGATTTTCAACTTTTATAAATAGAAATTTTAGAGTAATAAGAATTACTGCCACTCCTTAAGTGTCATGTGTAACTGTTGCAAAACCATGCTAATTCTTGAGTACATCTGGAACCACAAGCTGGAACACTGACAGAAGCAAGAAAATGGACGATTCTCATCCTTGGGAAACAGTATGTTGTAATGCAGGAGTCACTGCATTCATGCTGTCTGAGAAGAAGGATTTGACAAGCCGACCTTTGAAAAAAAATCTAGGTTTTCTCGGATTTAAAATAATGTTAGTCTCAAACATCAGCAGTGTCACCATCCTTCATGGCATTGAGAGGCTGTAACCTTTTGTTTTTAGGGCATTGAGCTAAAGATGAGAAGAAGCATTCCCTGGAGCCTGCATGGCATCAATCATGAGAATGGATGTTGAGGGTTATGCACCCCACTGAGGCAGCACTGAATGCCAGATCCCAAGTTACAGAGGTGCTCGTATGTCTTTTTAAATTTATGCGTGTGTGTGTGTTTGTGTGTGTGTGTGTTTTGATGGGCAGGGCCCTCAAACACAGGTCTTAGGGACTGTACTGCTCATTGAGGCCCACATGAGGCCATTGGCATAGAGGGTTCCCCTGGCCACACACTGCCTGAGGTCACCCTGACAACATGCACTTACACGCTGCTGGAACTTTGGATCTGTGGAACCATTTGCCAGATCCCTGAAGCAGTCTAGTCAATAAGGGAGGTAAGCCAAGAGCAAAATATCAGACATAGGAGATAGCCTGCACTCCCCCAACTGAGAAAGACAGCCAAGCACAGTCCTGTATGTCCCTATTACTGGGAAGGAAAAAAAACAATTTCAAGGAATTGATGACACTGTGTTTATGAGTTGTACTTGAGGCCCTGCAGCTGAGGATGTGGGGAGGGGTGAGCAAAGTCAGAGCACTCTTTGTGGGGCTAGTTCTGTCTCAAGAACCTCACACAGTCCGTTGTGCAGACAGGGAAATTTAACGTTGAACAATTAAGGCAAGGTCCAATGCAACTGCCCAGCACCCCACAATAGTCAGGGCGCGGGGTGGCGTGGATAGAGAGATAACTCTACCGTGTAATACACACCAGATATGTGCAAAATTGGGTTTAATCAGGTACCAAAACAGTTACATTAGCATCATCATCATGAGGGGACATTTTAAAATATTTGCCCATGGTGAGGGATGCAAAAAGATTCAAAACGGGCCTCCAAATCCTGAAGGAAGAGAACACGTGGACTAGTAATACTTGTGGCAGCTGTAGTTGGCATTGACACCTGCCCCAGGTTCACACTGCAAGGGAGAATTAAGGCAGTGTTTTCTCCACTCGATAAAATTGCAGGTTATAAAGGCAGATAGTGATATTAAGAAGTCATGGTGAAAATTACCTACAAAAGGAAGGAAAATCTAGATTCCTAACACTCCAGGACACCATATACTTGACACTGTGAGATTCTCAGCACCTTCCTGCAAAACTAATGCAGTCTTCAGTGCACTTGACTTCAGCCAAATAGGATTTATCCGAGTGTTTCCTTTGGAAGTTGAGAGACAGAGAGAGTGGAAAAAAGAGAGAAAAAAAGAGAAAAGAAAAGCCAGCGAGTGGTGGAAATAACCCACTTCCTTTCTGCAGTGGGTGTTGCCAGTATTTTGTGGTTCTTCATTTGATTTCATTGTGAAAATGAAACTTTAATTTCAAATGATGAGTAAAAGAAGTTTTAGACGTGTGTTACCTTTTATAAGGTAGATTTTAAAAAATAAGGTGTTGTGGTTGCAAATGACAGAAAAACCTGACCCAAACTGGCTCAGCAAAGCAAATGTATTGATTGGTGTAGAGAAGTTTTACAAAATGAGGCTGTATCCCTGGCTTCAACACTAACCAGGACCCAGTTTCTCCTCTTCACCTCTTAGCTTTGCCACTTTGGTGTTTATTGGCTGTATTCTCAGACAGGGCCGCCTCTCCTGGTCCCAAAAGGTTTTTGGAAGCTCCCAGAGCTACCTGCTTGCTGGCTACATCCAGCAGGAAGGCATTGCTTCTCTAACAGCTTAACTGAAATCCCCTAATTAAATCTCACTGGCTTTAATTGGCAAGATTGTAGTCAGGTGCCCATCTTTGCACTGATTAATGTGACTAGGAGGGGCAGATTACTCTAATTGAATTAAGCCAGTCAGAGTCTGCTCCAGGACCTGGATGGGTAGAACCTATTTCACCCAAACTACCTGGCTGGGAAATCCCAGATCTGTTAGGAAAAGAGAGGTAGGGAATGGATGTGAGAGTGACAATCAACAAACATACCCTACCCTTGTCTTCCTGAACATGTTTTGAATTTTTGGAATTACATTCTTTTTTTTTCTTGAGACAGGGTCTCGCTCTTTACCCAGGCTGGAATGCAGGGGCGAGATCATGGCTCAATGCAACCTTGACCTCCCAGGCTCAAGTGATTCCCCCCACCTCAGCCTCCTGAGTAGCTGGAACTACAGGCACATGTCACCACACCCAGCTAATTTTCGTATGTTTGTAGAGATAGGGTTTCGCTATGTTGTCCAAGCTGGTCTCAAACTCCTGAGCTCAGGTGATCCGCCCACCTCGGCCTCTTAGAATGCAGGGATTACAGGCGTGAGCCACCCATGCCTGGCCTGGAATTATATTTTAAATGCGTTCGAAGAATAAAGTACCACAAGAAAACCTTACTGTGTGTACTTTGGTTGTATTACATTTTTCAGTGATGCTAATAGTCATGCCTTTGTGCATCTTTTTGTAAATCCATATTATCCGTCGAAATAAATACAGGTTCCCAAAATGTTTGGAATTCTAAGAAGGAGGAAAGTAGGGAAATTAATATCACTATTTTTATGTTGTGCTAGCTTTACCCATTCAGCTCTTCTACTGAAGGTGAAGTGAGATTTAATTAACTACCTTTAACTAGAAGGCAAATCAGGTCAAGGGTTGCTATGTAAAACCTATTAAAGTGTTTAGCCTAAAGCTGCCTCCTTACATATTTTAGCCTAAAGATTTCTCCATACATATTGAACTGTAGCCTAACTGGATGCGTAAGCAGACTGGAAGGAACTCTTGTAACAAGTAGCGGAGTTTCAGCCAATCACAGCAGCCAACTGTTCAAACCATAGCCAAATAAGGCAGACCCCGAGCTGTAACCAATCGACTGTTTCTGTATCTCACTTCTGTTTTCTTTGTGTCACTTACTTTCTTCTGTCCATAAATCCTCTCTGATGCATGACAGCGCCGGTTGCTCTGAACCTATTCTGATGGTGGAATTGCCCAATTCTCCAATTGTTCTTTGTTCAATTAAACTCTGTTGATTTATCTCAAGTCTTTCTTTTAACAAATCATACAGCAAGTTCCTTCCTTTTCTGCTCATAGGTGGATCACTAGCTTGCCTCTAAGGAAGGGAACATAGTTGTGGACCAGTGAGGTTCATCTGGCTGTTTTTGCAGTTGGATGTGCGTCTCTGAGAGGACACTCATGGCTGCCCTGGGAAACCACAGCAGTTACCATGGGCCAGGAAACCATCCCCCTTTGGGCTGGACGCCTCCTCACCTGCCTTTCCATAAACCAGATAGCCACTGGGGTGCAGTAACGGTTTAGGCAGGTGTTTACTAGAGATCATTGTTCTGCTGCTGTAGAGATTCAGGGACAAAACTGGGGAAGGAGGCATTGTCTCTCCTCCACAGGTTTCCTCCCCTGGGAAGCTTAAGCAGTGATCTCTCCTGCACTAGCCCTTGACTGGGGTGTGTCTTTGAGTGTGACTGCAGGTCCTCTGTTGGTCTTCAGATAGTTTCATTCTCTCTCCCCATTATGCCTCCCTTCCCTTTAACCCATTTCCTTCCTTTGCATTGATAGTCCTTGTTCCCTGGATCTACCATCCCTCCTCTTCCTTAGAGATAATCAAATTTTCCTCTCCCTCGGTCCGTTCTCATGACTTGCACATTTTGCAGCCTTGGGTGAATGTCTATTACTTCTCTTCTCTGTCTACTGACTTGTTCTGTAGAGGGAGAGGCTGTCTCTGGTTTCAGGACATGTGTCTACTGAGTCCCTGGAGAGGAAAGTGGGTGAGCTCCAGTCCCATGGATAAGGGAAGTGTTAAATGGTAGCAGGTTCTATTCAGTGCCCTGGTGGGTTTTCTCTGGATTGTTTAAAACCAAAAAAATCTTTCCACTAGAATTTTTTAGACTTTTATTTTAGGTTTGGAAGTACATGTGCACGTTTGTTATAGAGGTAAACTCATGTCATGGGGGTTTGTTCTACAGATTATTTCATCACCCAGGTTCTAAGCCCAGTGCCCAATAGTTATTTTTTCTGATCCTCTCCTTTCTCCCAGCTTCTACCCTCAAGTAGACCCTGGTGTCTGTGGTTCCCCTCTTTGTGTCCATATGTTCTCATCATTTAGCTCTCACTTGTAAGTGAGAACATGTGGTGTTTGGTTTTCTGCTCCTGTGTAAGTTTGCTAAGGATGATGGCCTCCAGCTCCATCCATGTCCCTGCAGAGGACATGATCTTATTCTTTTTTATGGCTGTGTAGTATTCCATGGTATATATGTGCCACATTTTCTTTATGTCGTCTACAGTTGATGGGCATTTAGTTTGATTGCATGTCTTCGTTACTGTGAATAGTGCTGCAGTTGAACTATTGTGTACATGTGTCTTTATGAAGACATGTGTACATGTGTCTTTATGACAGAACGATTTGTATTTCCCTGGTTATATACCCAATAGTGGGATTGCTGGGTCGAATAGGAATTCTGTTTTTAGCTCTTTGAGGAATGGCCACACTGCATTCCACAATGGTTGGACTAATGTACACTCCAACCAACAGTGGCACTATAACTAATTTCTATCCAGATTCCCCATTGTTATCTAAACAAGAAAGGTACTTTCCTTCTATTCATGTGACTTTACCTTGTTTCCTAATAAAGATCCTGGCCTTATGCTAAGGTAGTATTAATCCTTTCCTGCATAAACAGAAGGCAAATGGCATGTCCGAGCTCTTCTCTCCAATCAGTAGGCTTCTCCCCTGACTGCAGGAGGAAGGAGGAGATGCCTTTTGGTTCATCTAACAAAGTATATGAATCTATTTTGGGTGGAAGTGGCAGCAGTATTGGCATTTGCTTCTCAGAGTGGATTTGTTTCCAAATCTTAAAGTGTAGTCAGATTCCCTCAGACATTCGAGAGCATGCAGTAGGTGTTCATGACCTGTTTGTAAGTTGAATGGTGAGGGTGAGCTACAGAGGGGATGAGTTGGACTCAGAGGGGAAAGGACATTAGGCCAGGAGTCTAAATCGTGGGTTATGACTCTGGTCCCTCAATGCACTGACTTTGTGATTTGGAGCAATTTTACTTCATCTCTTTCAGCCTCAATTTCCCCATTTATAATATGAAGATAATCAGTACCTTCAAGGCAAGTAAATGAGATAGTGGGCATGTGAACATGCTTTGTTAATCTGTAATACCAAGATATTATTTGAACCTATACAATTTATTTTCAGATATTAATTAAAGTCAGCGGGTCCTTCTGTTCACATATTTACTTGTCAACAGTATCTTGAAATTTCCAGCTAAAATAAAGTCTGTGCAATTAAATAATTAGTTGTACCATATAGAGATGATTAAACTTTCGAATATAAACAATACATGTTCGCTATTGTTAATGCAGCATGAGGAAGAAGTACAGATTTTCTTCAGAATGTATAAAAATATAAAATAGTCTGGGTGAGGTGGCTCATGCCTGTAATCCCAGCACTTTGGGAGGCCGAGGCGGGTGGATCACCTGAGGTCAGAAGTTCAAGACCAGCCTGGCAAACATGGTGAAACCTGTCTCTACTAAAAATACAAAAACTAGCCAGGCCTGGTGGCACTCGTCTGTAATCCCAGCTTATCAGGAGGCTGAGGCAGGAAAATCGCTTGAACCCAGGAGGCAGAAGTTGCAGCGAGCCAAGATCATGCCACTGCACTCCAGCCTGGGCAACAGAATGAGATTCCATCTCCAAAAATAAATAAATAAATATAGTAAAACTATCTACATTTTAGAGTTCTTCATGTGGACCTGAATTATTTCTGCTTTAATAATCCCTAAGTATTATTTTGGACAAGGAAATAGATAATATTTGGTATGAAGAGTTTTAAATGCACCTCTATGTTCTGTATGTCCAACATGTTTTGCAGTCAGCTCTTGTTTACAAGGACATATGCATTGCTAATATAAAATAATTCCTTGTTGGTAAGTCACATGTGTTTTGCTCTGGGGTAACTTAGCAATCCATGTGTCTCAACCCAGAACTCTATGCCACAGAATTCCCCTGAAGTAACTTAAGGAACCTGTTGAAGAAAAAGTTTTCTATCTGCAAGTAATTCATACAGGTATCTCCTTTATGCACAGCCTAGAGCTCATGAGCCTGATACTCTGGTTTTTCATAGGGTACTCACTGGGTGCTCCGACTGTGTCAGGAACAGGGGTAAGTGCTGGCAATATTTAGGCAAATATGACAAGGCCCCTGCCCTAGAGAAGCTCATCCTGATGAGATATGTAGCCAGGTACACATTCATAGCACCATATGGTAAGTGTCCTAGTAGACCTTGGTGCCAAGTTTGTCAGAATCCATTTATTCCTGGACTGATTTAACACTATCTCCCTAAATGATTATAACAAACTTATGTCTTATGCATTGATATTTACTGATGTTTTTATTAATGTGTTCATTCTTTACACCTTTAGAGTTCAGATATGGGCCACAGTAGATCGCCTGTCTCACTAATTTATAGTCAATCCTTGGTTTTTTGACCACCACCCCCCGCCCCCCGCCACCCCTGATAGCATTAACCAGTTTGTATTCCTCTGCTGGTCAATGAAGACAGATAATCACTATTTTTGATCACTTTCACGTCCATCTTCAAAAGATGATCTACCCCAGCTGAAGATACTTAAAACGATGTGAACAAATTCTTGAAGACAATTGCAGGAGGTAAATTAGAAAGACGAAAATAATACCTTAAAGAAAGCATCTGTAGTCTCCCAAGGTATGTAAAGGAGAAAATAACTGCTACAGTGTATAATATTGTTTATTTGTTTTAAAAAATTTGGGCTGAGCATGGTGGCTAATGCCTACACTTTGGGAGGCCAAGGTGGGTCATCACTTGAGCTCAGCTCAAGTTTGAGACCAGCTGAGCAACATAGCAAAACTCCAACTCTATAAAAAATACAAAAATTAGCTGGATGTGATGGTATACACCTGTAGTCCCAGCTCCTTGGGAGACTGAGGTGGGAGGATGGCTTGAGCCTAGGAGGTTGAGGCTGCAGTGAGCCATGATCGTGCCACTGTACTCCAGCCTGGGTGACAGAGCAAGACCCTGTCTCAAAAAAAAAAAAAAAATCTGTAAGATAAGCTCACTTACCCTAAGGAAGGCACACACACACATGCTAAAAACTAATCTTGAAAATGTTCTAAATTAGATAGTGGTGATTGGTTGCACAACTCTGTAAATACACTGAAAACCATTGACTTGTATTTAGTTATTGGGTTTTTTGTTTTTTTTTTTTGAGACAGGGTCTCACTCAGTTGGCCACGCTGGAGTACAGTGGTGCAATCATAGCTTATTGCAGCTTCAAACTCTTAGATTCAAGCCATCCTCCAACCTTAGCCTCCTGACTGCAGGCACACATCACCACAGCTAACTTTTTTTTTAATTTTTTTTTTTTTTTTTTTTTTTTTTTTTTTAGTGACAGGGTCTTGCTTTGTTGCCCAGGCTGGTCTTAAACTCCTGGCCTCAAGAGGTGCTCCCACTTCAGCCTCCCAAAGTATTGGGATTACAGGCATAAGCCTCCTTGCCTGGCCAGATTGTATATTTTAAATGGTGACTTTTGCTGTATATAAATTATATGTCAATAAAGCTGTTAATTGAAAAAGAATTTTAATCATTTTAAACCACAGGGTGCAGAGCAGTGGGAGAAGGGAGTTAATGGCTTGAGTCCTGTGCTTTCATATATCTGGGGCAAAAAAAAATTTTATTATGAAAAAAATCTTATCTTTGAAGAGTCCATAAATCTAGAATGACTGCTGGCTAGCATCACTACATGCTGGGTGCTGGGTTAAGACTTTACAAATGTTGTTCCATTTCATTCTCAAAGTAACTCTGTAAGGTGGGCTTATCCCAAGTTTAAAGATGTGAGAAGAATGACAAGTTTAATAACTTTCCCAAGGCCATAAAGCAGGTAATGGTTAGAGTGAGGTTTAGACATAGATCTCATTGCCCACAGTGGTTCAGTCTTAATTGTTAACTTAAAACCTAGTACCTTCTGGAAACCTGACTGAGGGCATTCACACACACGCTTATGAATTTCATGGCATTAGTTCTTCCTGAAAGTCGTACTATTCCTTAGTTAGAAGGCATTTTGAAGACATGAAAATACATTATCTCATATATTATCTAATTCAGCAAAATTAGGGTGCAGCCCAGGCATCTGCATTTTGGCAGTAACCTCAGGTGTGTCTAATGTCAGCACATTTCAGAGCCCCTTATGAGAAAGAGTTGTCCAGATGGTAACTCCCAGAAAGCAGGGTAGATATTCATCTTTGTGTACATTGCCTGATTTCTTACCCTTAGTATATGTTTAATATTGCATGAAAAAATGAGTGAAAGCACAGCAGAATGCATGATTTTCATGGTAAATCATGCTCACATCCTTGCATAGGAACAGTTGTATTATATTAAACTCAGAATAAAGGTGCATATTTTAACCTTAAAAACAAGAGCATTTCATGTGATGTCTTAAAAAATTCCATGCAGCTAGCAATGTATACATCTAGAGTTGAAAGAAACACCACACAAGGGTAACCAGGTCAGAAGGAGACACGCCCACACTAAGGATGGAAGGAGGATGTGGACACTAAGAAATCACTTAATTCCTAACTCTTGACATTTATTTTTAAATGTGGTTATAAAAAAAGACTCAGAACATTTGGCTGTGTCATGGCTAAAAATACACATTTTTTCACTTCTCCTCACTCTCTTCACCCTACCACCTCCTCTGAGACAAAAACAGTAAAAACAAGGATATACTGTGACATGATAAAGAGAAAATGAGAATGCTGCTGTCTATACCCACAGATAGGGAACTGGATGCTCAGATGCCACAGGGACTCATTTCTTCCTTCCCAAATCCAGGCCAACGGACAACAGCTGGCTGGGCTCAGGAGCAATCTTACTTCCTTTAATGCTCCAGAAAGGTAACCACCTTTAGTAGCCTTATTCCTCACCTCTGCCTCTGGAGTGGTGTTTGCCTCTGCACTGTGCTTGCTTGGGGAACTAAAATGGCCTTGTGTAAATAAAAATGCCGGGCGGGGTGTGGTGGTGCATCCCTGTAATCCCAGTGCTCCGAGAGGCCAAGGCAGGGAGGATCGCTTGAGGCCAGGAGTTGGAGACTAGCCTGGGCAACATAGTGAGATCCTCATCTTTAGAAAAATTTTAAAAACCTAGCCAGGTGTGGTGGTAGGCCCCTGTTGTTCTAGCTACTTGGGAAGCTAAGGCAAGAGGATCACTCAAGCCCAAAAGTTTGAGGCTGCAGTGAGGTATGATTGTACCACTGTACTCCAATCTGGGTGATGGAGTGAGACCTTGTCTCTTAAAAAAAGAAAAGCATTCATTTTTCATTTTGTTTTTCTCTGTTCAACTAAGTAACTCAAGCCATTTAAAAAAGTATTTGTCTTTAGAGAGCTTTTTTTTCATACAAGAGCCATACAAATAGTCATAGGTATACCAGTGGTTCACTCAAAGAATGATAGATTCTGTAAACTGCAGGTTATCCCAGACGTCATCCAATATGACTTATGATTCATCAGAAACACCATCATATTTGACCTACGACAAGGACCAGTTCAGTTCAACAGGATCTTTTTTGAGGACCTACTATGTGCCAGCCACTGTATGCTGGCTGCTGTGGAAGACATAATTGAATAAAATATAACCCCTGAACCTGAGAATCTTCTAGTCTAGTGGGTGAGACAGACACACTGACAGATCTTTTAATGTAAGATGGTCATAAGATAGAGGTATACGCTGTGTGCTTTGGGAGCACAGAATAGGGGCATTAGTCCAGCTGGGGGTTCATGGAAGGCTTCCTGTGAGGGATTTGATGACTGAACTGACTCTGGACAAAAGAGGTAGGAAGTGGATTCCAGGCAAAGGAGCAATGGCATGGACAGGTGAGACCGCAGAAATCCTCAAACAGCACAGTTATTCTAGAGTATAGAGAGTGAGGCAGGAAGTGGCCAGAGACGAGGCAGGAGAGGTGGTCAGCCCTCAGGCACAAGGGCTTTCTGCGCCTTGCCCTGGAGCCCCTAGGCAAAGGGGAGCCAACAAGAACTTAGGACAGGGGAATGACATGGTCAGATTTGTGGGCAGATGGAAGATTTAATATGGATTTAATTTAATATGAATTTTAATTTAGTGTATAGACTGGAGACTTATGGAAGGCAATTTCAGAAGAGCAGAGCACTTGTAACTCCTGTGTGAAATTGTTAGTTCTCTTTCTGTTGCAAGTGACCAAACCCAGTGCAAACAGGCTTAAGTGGAAAAGGTACAGCCTGAGGGTGGATCTCAGGCATCTGCAGGGCTGGATACATATGTTCACTCAGTGACACCACGATTCTGCTTCTTTCTACAGTTTGTTTTTTTTCTCTCCTGCAGAGGGAGAGCAAGTAACAGGACAATTCTTCATTTTGTAGAACTGTCCCGCACATTGCAAGAGTCTAGCATTCCTGTCTCACGATGTCAAAAGCGCCCCCCAAGCATTAGCACAACCCAGAAATCCCCAGACATTAAAAAAGGAATAGGTCCTGAGGGCAGTACTGGCTCCCATCTTGCACCATCACTCTGGGAATTCAAGACCCCTCTTTGCCAAACTTCAGTTTTCTCTAACACCACTTGCCCTTAAAACTGTAAATGGCTGCTGGTCAATTCGGTCTCCATTGACTCTGTGAGCAAGTAACCATCACTAGAGATCTCATCAAGTTGGAGTCTTTAAATCTGGATCCCACCCCACTTCTTTTAGTTTTTCTTTCCTCTTAGCATTGGTCTCCATGCTTGCCCATTCGTAGAGGAAGAGGGACCATCTCCCTCCAGTTTTCTAGATCCCCATTGGCAAGGATGATTCTGATGGTTCTGCTTGGGTCACCTGGGAATCCTAGAGCCAATCACTAGAGGATAGGATACTCTGACTGGCCACCCTGGGTCCTATGGGAAGGCACCAAGGAGGCTGACAGCCTCACAAGACCACACACAATGGATGAGAAGTTGTCCAAAGAAAGACATGTGTGCAAACAACTTATGTCTGCCTCAGAGGATAAGTAAGCAACAACAAAATAGAATTACCATACACCTCACCCTCCAATGTTGCATTCTGTGGTTAATAAATTTAAAACCCCAAATTTCCTCTTACCTATTCCAATTTTCATGAACTTGGAAAATGACCTAGTTGAGTAGAACCCAAGAGTAATGAAGCAACTCTTTGTGAAATGTTTATTTAGGACACCGATGGGAGGATGTGGTGGTGATGGTGGAGGCAGAGCTGTGAAGAACTGAGAGGCTATTAGAAAACCGTACTGGAACAGTGGCTGGGGAAAAGATAAGAAAGTCAAGGGAAAGGGACAGTTGGCCTAATGGAAGAATATCAGTAAAGCAAGGACTCCAGGGGGAAGAGAGAGGAGAGAAAGGAGATGGGAGACACAGTGAAACTTTATACCAGACCAACTCGAAGGGTTGGTTTATCCCAGGAAAAATGAGAGAATGAATATCTAGAATCAAGGAAGAGATTAATTGATTAATTCCTAACATTTTTCAAGGACCTTGGCTTAGGACATGAATCCAGTGACCTGAGGTCAGCAGTTTCTATCTGAACCCAAGCCAGGTTGACCTGGGGCCTGGGCAGGTAAGAACCCTGCTTTTCCAGATATGAAGTCTAATAGTAACACAGATAAAAGTAGACTAGAGCAGACCAGTGACTGAGATGAGGCTGGTAGAGGAACCTCTTGAATATCCAGGAGACCCCGAGCTTGCTTTCATGAGTTAAACTTCAGCCAGGATAATCCAGTGCAGGGAAGGCGGCCGTGTAAAGGTTTACCTCCAAATTTGCTTACATGTTACGTAGGTTCTAGAATGACAGAATCTCAAAATCGGGTGGACACAGAAGCCATTGCATCAGAGATCTCAGATCTTGATCCAACTCTGGGGAGGTCTGTTGACCTTGATCAAGTTGCTTAACATCTCTCAGCTCTGGTTTCATTATTAATAAACACAAGTAACGACAGTCTCTGTTTACTTCACCAGATTACTGGGATAACCAGGTGACAAGACCTACACAATTTGGGGGGCCCTGTGCAAAATGAAAATGTGGGGTCCCTGGTTTAAAAAATCATGAAGAATTTTAAGATGGCAACAGCAGGGCATTGAACCAAGTGCTGGGTGCTTCTGAGAACAGAGCCCTGTGTGACTGCACAGGTCTCATGGCAGTGAAGACAGCCCTGCCAGGCAAGGTAATGTGCATCAAAGTGCTTTAGCAATCTGCAAAAGTTCAACAAATTGGTAAGGATTCTCTTTCTTTTTTCCCCCTTGGCTTCCAGGATTGTATTTGCTGGGGCTGCTATTAAAACGTACTGTGAACTGGGTGGCTTAAACACCGGAAATTATTCTCTTGCAGTTCTGAAGGACTAAAGTCCAAAATCAAGGTGTGGGCAGGGTTGGTTTCCCTGAGAGCTGCGAGCGAAGGATCCGTTCCAGGCCTCTCTCCTTGGCTGGTAGTAGCCATCTTCTTTGTATGTCTCTTTACCTTGCCTTCCCTCTATGCGTGTCTCTATGTCCAATTTCTCCTTCTTATAAGGACTGCAGTTATATTGGATTAGGGCCCATGCTAATGACCTTGTTTTAATTTGATTACCTCTGTAAGACCCTATCTCCCTGTAAGCGCACACTCTGAAGTGCTAGGGGTTAGGACTTCGACATAAGAATTTGGAGGTTTGGGGGAGCAGTTAACAAACATCAGAGCCTCTGCGCTCTTTGGAGGCATGCTGATGGTGTGAGGTCTCATTGGGAGGTGGTGATGTTAGGCCGTAGTAGAGAAAGGGTCCTGCCCCCACAGTAGTGGTGTTTGGGCCCTGGTTTCTGCTGCCTAGTTGGCAGCTCTCATTGCTTGCACTATAAGCCCACTCTTCAGTTTCTGAAAGCTCTTCCATGCACACCCAATAAATTCTTTTTTGGTTTAAGGAAGCTAAAGTATGTTCTTGTGGCTTGCAGGTAAGAACCCTGACTGATACTCCGATAACAACATTAGAATCAGGAAGGGAATTACTTGGACCTAAGTTTTGGGCCTCCCCACATTTGCTCAGCCCCATCTGCCTGCTGGGCCCTGGCTGCTTGCTCAGTGGGGAGCCCCAGCTTCCCAGTCTCACCTTCTCTCTGCCACTATCTGCAGATGCTGCTTCCCCACAGGGTGAGGGCTGAGAGCCGGGCTTAGGCATGGCGCTACAATGCCCACCTTATGGGAGCCGTAGGTGTTTGCAGCCCAGGCCCTAGCACAGGGCACCAGCTCTTCCCAGCACTTGCAGACTCAGATGAAGCTTCTTGCCACCTGGCTGGGGGCCTAGAAGATGGCTGCCTTGTCACTGTTTAAAAGGTAAATAGCCCAAATTGAGGGAGAGTTGAATCCACAGAGGACCCGCTTTGACCAGAGAGTCAGGAGATAAGCTCCTCTCTCTTCCTCCCCTGTGACAATTTCGAAGCATGGTGCCTCCATATGGCCGGTCCAGAGAGTCTTGCATGGCTGTGACAGGTGTGGTTTCTGTGGCACCCTGGCCAGTTTGGTTCATATCACCCCACATTGGCTCCCTTCCCCTCACTCTTCCAGTTCTGGGATAGAGCCTTACACCTTATACTTGGCCTTGGGCTCTGATTTCTGTGGAAACCCCGAAGGCTAGGAGCCTTGCAGTAAGGCTTAGGTTTCAAAGGTGGAAAGGGAAGAGAGGAAATCATTTCATCACACCCATATGTCCACAGCGCTCAACTTACCTGAGGCTCAAACACATAAACTGCCACAGACCAGAACTGTGAACAATGAAGCTGGGTATGTTATGAAAATATCAATTATGTCAGAGCCACACAGAGACCTGAGGCAGTCATCCAAGATGATTCAGGACAGAAGCTGGAAAACAAAAGGGCTTTCACCTCGATGAGCCATTTAATGGCAGCTGTGTAAATGGATACCAGGGCCACATGCGTATATTTAAAGGGTGTAGCTTACTCTCCCCATAATGACAGGTTTCTGAGCAGCAGGATAAAAGGAATTTTTACCACTGTTTAGTAGTTTACCACTTGAGTGCTCCAGGGAGCTCCACTGTCTCTATTTAGAAACAGCTTCATGCTTACAGTTCAGATTACAGTACTACACCAGAGAAATAATTAGATATACCACTTCCGTGCAGCATTTATTTCAGCCCACCAATGATGATCAGTTAGGCTATTCAGAGATGTATAAATACATTTATAAATTCTTATAGTTTCTTTTTAAAAAATAATTTTTCTAATTTGTATTATTATTATTATTATATATTTTTGAGACAGAGTCTTGCTCTGTCACCTGGGCTGGAGTGCAGTGGTGCGATCTCGGTTCACTGCAACCTCCATCTCCTGGGTTCAAGCAATTCTCCTGTCTCAACCTCCCAAGTAGCTGGGATTACAGGCATGCACCATCATACTCGGCTAATTTTTATATTTTTAGAGAGATGGGGGTCTCACCATGTTGGCCAGGCTGGCCTCAAGTAATGCAAATGCCTCAGCCTCCGAAAGCACTGGGATTACAGGCATGAGCCACTGCACCTGGCCTAGTTTCTGTTTAAAATGAGGTTCGACTAGGTCTTCTAAAAATATTTAATAATAAAAACTGGAGTTTGGGACAACTAAGGACAACAATAAGGGAGATTCCAGAAGGAAAAACAGCCTGACATCTGCTAGTCCTACGATATTGGGCAAATGACTGGGCCTCTCTGAATCTCAGCTCCCTCATCTACAAAGTAGAGAATATAATAACCTCTAACTTGTTATAAGAATGAGGGGAGCTCATGTGTGGGGAAAGCCTAGCACTAATTAGTGCTCATACATGTTAGTTATATTATCTTTATTGATCACTACAAATTATTGCTTCTCAAGAACAGCTTGGCAGTATACAAAAACACACTATCCTGCCCCTCTCTGTTCCTCGCGTTTCAGAAGTAGAAAACATGTTTCTATGCCCCAAATTGGCTCAAGGCAACTCTTCTCTAAACCAATTTCCTTTTCTTTCTTTCTTTTTTTTTTTTTTTTTCAGACAGGGTATCACTCTGTCACCCAGGCTGGAATGCAGTGGCACGATCACAGCTCATGCACCTTAAACTCCTAGGCTCAAGCAATCTTCCTGCCTCAGTCTCCTGAGTAGCTGAAACTACAGGCACGTGCCACTATGCCTGTTTTGGTTTTTTCTTTCTTTCTTTCTTTCTTTCTTTCTTTCTTTCTTTCTTTCTTTCTCTTTCTTTCTTTCCTTCTTTCTTTCTTTCCTTCCTCCTTCCTTCCTTCCTCCCTCCCTCCCTTTCTTCTTTTCTTTTCCTTCCTCCCTCCCTCTTTCTTTCTTTTTTTTTTGAGACAGAGTCTTGCTCTATTGCCCAGGCTGGAGTACAGTGGGGCAATCTCATTCCACTGCAATCTCTGCCTCCTGGGTTCAAGCAGTTCTCCCTGTCTCAGCCTCCTGAGTAGCTGGGATTACAGGTGCCCACCACCATGCCTGGCTAATTTTCATATTTTTAGTAGGGACAGGATTTTGCCACGTTGGCCAGGCTGGTCTCAAACTCCTGACCTCAGGTGATCCACCTGCCTTGGCCTCCCAAAGTGCTGGGATTACAGGCATGAGCCACCACCCCTGGCCTTTTTATTTTTCTTTTTAGAGACAGGGTCTTGCTGTGTTGCCTGGGCTGGTCTCAAACTCCTGGCCTCAGGCAATCTTCCTGCCTTGACCTCCCAAAGCACTGAGATTACAGGTAGGAGCCACTGTGCCCTGCCTAAACCAATTTCTTTTTTTTCTTTTTGAGACGGAGTCTCACTCTGTCATCCAGGCTGGAGTGCAGTGGTGTGATCTCGGCTCACTGCAACCTCTGCCTCCTGGATTCAAGCGATTCTCCTGTGTCAGCCTCCCAAGTAGCTGGGACTACAGGTGTGTGCCACCATGTCCAGCTAATTTTTTGTATTTTTAGTGGAGACGGGGTTTCACTACGTTAGCCAGGATAGTTTCGATCTTCTGACCTTGTACAGATCCACCCACCTTGGCCTCCCAAAGTGCCTGGATTACAGGCGTGAGCCACTGTGCCCGGCCAACTGATTTCTTAATAGGAAAGCATACACCTATGTCCTGAAGTGGAGATTGGGTCCCCAGTCTTCCTTGAGCAAGATAGGTCTCAAATTTTTGAGCGCGTAGAAATCTGCTGGGCTATGTATATAGATTTCTAGGCCTCATCCTCAAAAGTCCTGAGTTAGTAGGTATGGGACTGGGGAATCACCATTTTTCACACATGTACACAGGTGCACACATGCACATACACATGCCATGATTTTAAAGCAGAAGATATTTGGGCCACATTTCCAGAAATATTCCCTGCAAGGCTCACTCCTTCAGCCTTACAATGAGTATATGCAAACAACCTGAGGTCACGGAAAGCATCTCCAGTGTTTTTCCCTTGGACTGCAGGCATATTTAATTAGCCAGTGCCCACACTGACCTTATTTTAATATTAGCACAGGTGCAATGGCTTACATTTAGAGTGTACCTATATAAAGAAGTTATAATGACGCAGTGCTTCCCAAGCTTGGCTGCATAGTAGATACACTTAGGGAAGTTTTTGATGCACTGCCCCTCTTCCATCTCTCTGGCCCATGCCCAAATCCAATTAGAAAATGGGCAAAAGATATAAAGAGACATTTTACTGAAGAGGATATACAGATGGCAAATAAACACATGAAAAGATGTTCAACATCACTCATTTTGATGGAAATGTAAACTAAACCACAATGAAGTTTCACTACACACCTACAGAATGGCTAAAATAAAACATAGTGACAATATCAAATGTTGGCAAGAATGTGGAGAAATTGGATCTCTCCTTGCTGGTGGAGATGTAAAACGGTACAGCCACTCTGGAAAAACGTTTGGCAGTTTCTTTAAAATCTAAACATATACTTAACATACTATCCAACAATGGCACTTCTGGCATTCATGCCAGAGAAATAAAAACTTATGTTCCCACACAAAAACTTTTTATAAATTTTTGAGACAGAGTCTTGCTCTGTCACCCAGACTTGAGTGCAGTGGTGTGATTGTGGTTCACTGCAGCCTTGACCTGGGCTCAGTGATGCCCCCACCTCAGCCTCCTGAGTAGCTGGAACCACAGGTGTATGCCACCATGCCCGGCTAATTTTTTTTTTTTTTTCGGTAGAGATGGGGTTTTGCTATGTTGCCCAGGCTGGTCACACAAAAACTTTTATACAAATGTTCATGGCAGCTTTATTTGTAATAGCCCCAAGGTATAGTACGTTTATACCAGCAATAAAAAGGAATGAACTATTGATTCATACAACCTAGATGGATCCCAGGTGCATTATGCTGAGTGAAAAAGCCAATCTCAAAAGGGTACACACTGTATGATTCCATTTATTTGTTTATTTAGATTCAGAGTCTCACTCTGTCGCCCAAGTTGAAGTGCAGTGGTGCAGTCTTGGCTCACTGCAACCTCCACCTCCTGGATTCGCGTGATTTTCATGCCTCAGCCCCCTGAGTAGCTGGGACTACAGACGCACACCACCACACCTGGCTAATTTTGGGGTATTTCTAGTGGAGATGGGGTTTCAACATGCTGGCCAGGCTGGTCTCAAACTCCTGACCTCAAGTGATCCACCCGTCTCAGCCTCCCAAAGTGCTAGAATTACATACATGAGCTACCACGCCTGGCCGATTCCATTTATCTAACAGTCTTGAAATGACAAAATTATCGAGATTGGTGTTTGTCAGGAGTTAGGGATAGTAGAGAGAAGGCAGGTAAGTGATACCATAAAGGCATATCTTTGTGATGATGAAGTAGTTCTGTGTCATAATTGCAATGCTGGTTAGACAAATCTACACACGTGATAAAGTGACAGAGAACTATATACACATTTTACCGAGGTCAATTTCATGGTGTGAGATGTAACCATTAGGAAAAATTTGTGGATTATAATTATTATTTTTTTTAAAAAAAGGAAAAGATCCTGATGTCCAGGCCACTCCCAGACCAATGAAATCAGAGTCTCTGAGGGTGGAGTTCACGCATCAGCGCATGGCCCTGGTGATGACTAAGTGCAGCCAAGTTGCGGTTTATTATGAGGCAGTTCATAGATGCTGCTGCTGCTGCTGCTAGCATTTCATCTGCTGAGAATCATACTCAGTAGAAACAGCCATCCAAGATACAGCCCTGCGGGGCTTTGAGTGTTAACGTTGGGTGCATAGTGATGAGGCTTTTTTAAAGCCTTGAAACGGGGCCAACTGGTATTACCTAAGGAACGTAAGTACCATTCAGTGTGTGTGTGTAAGCCCTGGCTATGAGGGGAGGGGCGAGTGGGGGAAGCACATGATGTTAAACTAGGCTAATGGGTTTAATTTCCCTTTGTTTTCCTAGATTTCCTGGCAAATAGAAAAAGCTCTCTTGGTCTTTAAAGTTCATGACAGATTCCCTAAGTGTTTGTAAAACATCTGCCAACCACACTGGTGGGCTCTCACACAAAGGTTTTGGAAATACAGACATTTCCTTTGGTTACTACAACTGATTTTTTTTTTTTTTTTTGGTTACTACAATTGATTTTATCTCTATAATTTGCTTCTCTGTCATCTTATTTTAAACAAATAAAAAACGTGGCACAAAAATAAAGTGATGGTTTTTGAGGAAAACATATCTATTTGTTTTTCTTTTTGTATCTTCAGCCAAAACATCTAAGGAATGATAATGAAAATAATAGAAAACCTTATGCACTGGGAAATTGTTTCCCTCTGTTTTTAGCCTTCATTTATTTTTTTGCCAGAACTTCATATCTTTTCAGAGATTCATGTGCATAACAGTTTTAAATGTTTTCCAAAATAAACTTCTCCAGCTGAATCTCAGAGAAGAAAGCTTTGTTAATGGCAACAGTTCATTTAAGATTAATATGAAGCTTTCTGGCTGATTGTTGGTGATATCATATGAACCATTAGGTTGGTGCAAAAGTAATTGCGGTTTTGCCATTAAAAGCAATTATTTTTTCACAAACCTAATGCCAAAACATCTAATGTCAAACTATGGTCCATTTCTATTATATTTCCCAAGACAATTAAATTGGTATATATTTTTTTTCATAATTTTCAGTTTATAATATGTAGTGAAATTAAATAATTATCTAGAATAGCATTGCTAATTGTGACATTACTTAAATATTTATGAAAAATAAACTTTGATCTGCCATTTCACTCACAGCTGCTCAAGGATAGTAAAAGATGAAATTCTAAATTTCACAGCTGGAGGCCTACATTTTGATCTTTATACAAGATTTAATGAAATTCACAGTGACAATTTTAGTCATTTTGATATATTCTCAACCAAGTAGGAGTACAAGATCTATAAGTGAGGGTCTACTAAATTATTTGATATGAAAAGGGGTCCGTGTACTTCATAATAATTAGTCATAACAAATGCTATGGCATTTATTGAGCATCTGTGTGTAGACATTATGTTATTGTAGATATTTTCTATTAACCTGATATTAATGCACGTCTTTACACACAACCCTCCAAGGGATACTATGCAAATGCTTTAACATCTGGCATTTGTTGAAAAATAGCAGAGATTTTAAAGAATGGCACTGAGAAAGTCTTGCCACGTTTTTATGGAAATCCATTCTGGAAGCATTTCTTTCCATTATATGTCTTGTCTATTTCATATTGAAAGCCCTTTTATCACAGCTTCAATTTGCGTTAGTATTTTAACATCAAAGATGAACTTAGCCAGTGCAATGACAACATGATAAAAACATAAAACGATATAACAATGATTCTTCTTGCTTATCACTCATCCTGTCTCATTAAGCCACTTACCACAAAAAAATCTTGAGATTTCTTAGAAGCAAGATAGAATTCCTAGGACCCAGCCTTTCTGAGCCAGTGGCAGGATAGTTGCTTCTAAAGAGGCTGTGTGTGTAGGTGCTGGAGGGGTTAGGTCTCCAGAAGGGACAAGATGGGCAGTTGGAAATAAATTCAGAATCCTGCCTCTGTTGTAGCAAAACTCTCCATTCTCTTTCTCACCTTTTCTCAGAACCTGCTTACATAACTGTGGTTAACCTATATGCGTAAGCGTGATTAAAAAGATTGACACAGCCTGGCAGTCTTTTCTGTGTTATGCACCCAGGAGCACAGCCCTTGGGCCTGAAGCATTGGCAGCAGGCTCTGGCTCTGTGCATGGCGCAGGTCAGTCCGGCCTGCCTGTCAGTTACTCAGTAGTTATGTCCAGGGAGAAGCAAGCCATGCTTGTTAGGCAGCTTGCTGCACTCTGAGCACAAAAATGTCAAGGGCACATAATTACTCCTAATGCAAAAACATAGAAAAGCTGCTGCAATTAAGAGGCAGTGGAGCAGTGCCTTTCTTATTTCTGGAGAGACTGGAAATAACAGTGAGGCAGCACACTGGGCTTTCTCTGCCTCCTAGTATACACAAATACTTTCAATTAATTACAGCGTGTAATGGTATATTTATTTTTGGATCTCTTGTCTCCCTGTAGGCTTCATGTGGGCAAAGACCACATGTCTGGCTTGTTCACCACTGCACACTCCCAGTACATTGTAGGAATTCAGTGACTATTTAATGAATGGATGACCATAGCATTTCAGTTTTAGGAAACAATTTCCAAATACATTTTTCCCCATTCATTGAGTCCTTATTTAACCAAGTTAACTAGACAATATGTCCTCTACATTGTTCATGGGGAATTACTGAGCCAGATCTGGAGGAAATGACATAATATCCTATTAATTTTTTTAAAAAATGTATTTTTAATGTTTGTAGGTATATAGTAGGTATACATATTTATGGGTTACATGACATATTTTGATATAGGCATGCAATGCATAATCACATCGGGGTAAATGGGGTATCCATCCCCTCAAGCATTTATCCTTTGTGTTACAAACAATCCATTTATATTATTTTAGTTACTTTAAAATGTACAATTACATTGTTTTTTGCTATAGTCACCCTGTTGCGCTAGCCAATACTAAGTCTTATTCATTCTATTTTTTTGAACCGATTAACCATCCCCATTTCCACCTACTCCACCACTACCCTTTCCATCCTCTGGTAACCATCCTTTTACTATTTCAATGAGTTCAATTATTTTAATTTTTAGCTCCCACAAATAAGTGAGAACATATGAAGTTTGTGTTTCTGTGTCTGGCTCATTTCACTTAACACAGTGATCTCCAGTTCCATCCATGCTGTTGCAAATGACAGGATCTTATTCTTTCTTATGACTGAATAGTGCTCCATTGTATATATGTACCTCATTTTCTTTGTCCAGCCATCTATTGATGGACACTTAGGTTGCTTCCAAATCTTAGCTATTGTGAACTGTGCTGCAATTAATGTTTTATGTAAGGCATCATGGCCATGAAAGCTTGAATATATAAAAAAATGTCATAGAGAAGATCTTGTCTTGGAAGATCTATGCATATTTCATTTTGTATAGACACATTCTGTATCCGAATGAGAAAGATTTCTTAGAAGGGAGATTTCATTGCCTCCTATAACTTATTCAAATGCTTAACAGCCTTAAGATGACTACCACACTGTTGCCACATAACAGATGTTAAATAAATATTATTGTTGTTTTTGTGAATTGAACTCGGCAGTAAAAAATGAAAATTGCAGTTGCTAAATATTTGGTGTGAGTTATAGCAGCTCTCTTTAATCTCTGTTTTTAGTTGAGTTGTGTTTGCATGAGTTAAATTGCTTTCCTTCTGGTGTCCAATTTACATGCAGCTCTTCTACCAGAGGCGAGCATTTTCACCAGCCGTTTTGAATTTGATGTGCTCAGCACTTTGAAGTAGCTGGCTCCTGGGCGTAAGTCAGATTCTGACTCACTGGCTGGATCACCATCCTCAGGACCCCTTGCAGGGTAGACCTTGCTCAGTTGTTCCTTGATTTTCTTCTGTATATTTGAAAGAAATACATGCTCTTGTGATGTGCAATGCTTCCTAGATGTCACCTTTTAAGTTTATTACAAATCACATTTTATAGTTCTTTATTGAGTTTTAGACCTATATAACTTCTAAGCATGAAGTATTATTACACACACATTAAGTACATTAAGTTTAAGTACACATTAAGTACTTCTTATGAGTCAAATGCTAGAACTACGGCTATCACAACGATTAAAGCATTTGTTTACCCCTTGGCTTACCACCATAAGTGAAGGAGATGTAGCTTTCTCTGCAAAGAATTATGCATGAGAAGGCATCTTGGCCAAAGCCAAGGGCTAAAGGTTAAGAGTATTATTCACAGATAATTTTAAACTTAAAATTGTAAAAGAACCCAACTCGATTGAGGTATAATTGACATACAACATGTGGTACATACTAAAGCTGTTCTATTTGATAAGGTTGGACATGTGTGTAAACCAGTGAAACTATAATCAAGATAGTGAACATATTCATCATCCCAAAAGGGTCCTGGTGCCCCTTTGTCATCTCTCCCTCCCACCCCAATCTGCTTTCTGTCATTATAAGTTAGTTTGACTTTTCTAGAATTTCATATAAATGAAAGTTTATAGTACGTACTCTCTGAGTCCTTTATCTTGCTTCTATTACTCAGAATAATCATGTTGAGATTCATCCAAGTTGAAGTGTATGTATATTAATAGTTTCCTTTCATTGCTGAGTAGTCACTCTCCATTATACGGATACCCTATACAGTATATTCACTTATCTGAGAAATGGAAATTTGGGTTCTTTCAGTTTTTCTTTTACAAATAAAGCTGCTATGAGCATTCATCCACATGTGTTTGAATGAATATATATTTCCTTTCCTTTTGGCTAAACAACTAGAAGCAGAATGGCTGGATCATATGGTAGGTGTATGCTTAACTTTCAAAGACTCTGTCAGTTGTCTTCCAAAGTGTCTGTATCATTTTCCATTCCCTGCAGCAGTATATAAGACTTTCATTTCTTCCACATCCTCACCTACATTGACATGGTCAATCTTTTTCTTTTTGGTCATTCTAATAGGTATGTAGCGGTATCTCATTGTGGATTTAATTTGCATTTCCCTAATGGATAATGATGTCAAGCATATTTTCATGCACTAAATTTACTATTAGTCTGTCTTCATTGATGATGTGTCTGTTCAAATCTTTTGCCCAGGTTTTTACTGAGTTGTTTTCTTATAATATAGTTTTGGAAGTTCTTTATATATTCTGAATTAATCACATCATTAGATATATGATTTAAAAAGATTTTCTCCCAGACTGTGCCTGTCTTTTCATTCTTTGAAAGAGCAGAAGTTTTTAATTTTGATGAAGTTTAACTCATTGATTTGTTTTTTTTTTTGGATTATACTTTTGGGGTTGGGTCTATAAGATCTTTGTTTAACCCAAGGTCAAAGGTTTTTTCCTTATGTTTTCTCATAGAAATTGTATAATATTTAGTTTTACATTTAGGCCTATGGCCCATTTTGAGTTAATTTTTAAACATAGTACAAGACATGAAGTCCATTTTTTGGCATATGAATATCTCATTGTTCCAGTACCATTTGTTGAAGGGACTATCCTTTCTCCACTGCTTTGCCTTTGTGACTTTGTAAAGAATCAGTTGCCATCTATATGTGAGTCCATTTCTGGATGTTTTGTTCCATGGCTCTACGTCTATCTTTATGACAATAACACCTATCTTAATTAGTTTAGCTTTATAGAAAGTCTTGAAATCAGGTAGCATTAGTCCTCCAACTTTGTTCTTCTTTTCTTTTATTATTATTTTTTTAGAGACATGGTCTTGCTCTTTTGCCCAGGCTAGAGTGCAGTGGCATGATGATAGCTCACTGCAGCCTCCAACTCCTGGGCTCAAGCAGTCCTCCCACTTCAGCCTCCTGAGTAGCTAGGGCTACAGGTGCACACCATCATGCCTGGCTAAATGTTTTATTTTTGTACAGATGGGGTCTTGCTATGTTGCCTAGGCTAGTCATTGTTTTTGTTTTCAAAGTTGCTTTCACTATTCTAAGTCCCTTGGATTTTAGAATTAGGTTGTTAATTTCTACAAAAACAAAGCCTTCTGCTATATGATTGGCAGTGAGTTGACTCTATAGGTCTATTTGGGAAGAATGAACATCTTAATAATATTGATTCTTCTGAATCATGAACATGCTATATCTGTTTGTTTGTTTAGTTATGTCTAATTTAATTCCTGTTGCCAATGTTTTATAGTTTTAGTGTAGAAGACTTTCACATCTTTTGTCAGATTTATCCCTATTTCATATATTTGATACTATTGTAAATAGCATTATTTTAAAAAATTTATTTTCCAGTTGTTCATTGCTAGTATATAGAAATACAATTGATTTTTGCATATTTATCTTGTATCCTATGATCTTGCTAAAATAATTTGTTCTAGTATTTTTAAAAAATAGATTCCATCACATTTTCTACATACATGACCATGTTGTCTGCAAATGGAGAGGTTGACTTTATGAGCAATATTGGCTTGTAGTTTTCTTGTAGTTTCTTTGTTAGGTTTTAGTATCAAGGTAGTGCTTGCCTTATCAAATGATCTTTTAGTACTTTTAGAGATATGGATACATTGTCTCCTTACTTGTATTGTTTCCAAAAAAAAAATCTGCTCTCATCCTTATCTTTGTTCCTCTGTATATAACGTGTGGGTTTTTTTTTTTTTCCCCTGTGGTTGCTTTTAAGATTTTTTTCTTTATCACCATTTCTGAGCAATTTAGTCATGATGTGTCTTGATGTTGCTTTATTTATATTTCTTGTATTTGGAATTCACAATTGGATTTGTGGGTTAATAATTTACATAAAATTTGGAAATTTTCTAGCCATTTCTTCAATATATATATAGTTTGTTTTTGAGACAGAGTCTCACACTGTCGCCCAGGCTGGAGTGCAATGGCACAATCTCGGCTGACTGCAACCTCTGCCTCCCGGGTTCAAGTGATTCTCCTGCCTCAGCCTCCCATCTTCAAATATTTTTGTACCCTTATCTTGTTTTTTCAGGAACTCCAGTTTCACAAATATTAGCCCAAGTGAAATTGGCCCACAGCTCACTGATCCTCTGTTCATTAAAAAAAAAAAAAAAAAAAAGTCTCTGTGATGGTTGATTTTGGGTATCAACTTGCCTGGATTAAGGGACACTTAGGTACCTGGGAAATCATTATTTATCCTCAGTGCTTCAGTGGGCACTGAGCACATCCCTTTTCTGCTGAAAGGGAAACCCAGATGGCTTGCCATTTGATTGGAATGATTGGGCTCCCCCAGGAATGTTTGAGAGGGGGTTTCCAGATGACATTGGCATGTGAGTTGGTGGACTGAGTGGGGAAGATCTAGCTTCGATGTGGATGGACATCATCCAATCAGCTGGGGGCCTGAACTGAACAAAAAGATGGAGTAAGAGTGAATTTTTGCTCTCTCTTCCAGAGTGGGGATGTGCCTTTGGACATCATAACTCTAGATTCTCTGGCTATTGGACAATAGGACTTGTATGACAGCCCCCTGGGCTCTAAGGCCTATAGCCTCAGTCTCAGAGTTCTCACCATTAGCCTCCTTGGTTCTGAGGCCTTTGGTCTTGGACTGAGTCATACTATGGTTTCCTTGCTTCTCCAGCTTGCAGACAGGCTGTTGTGGGACTTCTCAACCTCAATCAAGTGAGCCAATTCTCATAATCAGTCCTTTCTCATGTATCTATATATATGTATTCTATCAGTTCTGTCTGGGTAACCATGACTAAATCAGTTTCCTTTCTCTCTTTGCTTCATTTTGGACAGTTTCTATGCCTATGTTTCCAAGGTCACTAATCTCTTCTACAATGTCTAATCTGTCAATAATACCATTAAGCATACTTTACAGCTCACACATTGTACTCTTCATCTCTAGAAGTTTGATTTGAATCCTTTTTATATCTCTCATGTATCTATTAGTTATAATTATTTAAATATCTTTGTTTGCCAATTCTAACCTTAATGTCAGTTGTGAGTCAGTTTCAATTGATTGATTTTTATTCTTACTATGAGTCACATTCTTCTGCTTCTTTGCATGCCTAGTAATTTTTTTATTAGATTTCAGACTGTCTTAGTCAATTTTTGTTGCTATAACAAATTACCATAAACTAGGTGGCTTGTAAACAACAAATATTTATTTCTCATAGTTCTGGAAACTGAAATTCTGAAATCGGGATGTCAGCACAGTTGGCTCTGGTGAGGGTCCTCTTCTGGGTTGCATATTGCCAACATCACATGGCAAAGAGAGAAAAAGCCAGCTCTCACATTATTTTTTATGACAGCACTAATCCCATCCATGAGGGGTCCACTTTTAGGACCTAATTTTCTCCTAAAGGCCCCACCTCCAAATATCATCATATTGGGAGTTAGAATTTCAACATATAAATTTAGAGGGGGACACAAACATTCAGTTCATAACACAAACATTGTACATTTTATCTTGTTGAGCATTGGATATTTTGGAATTCCTATAAATATTACTGAGCTTTGTTCTGGGATGCAAAGAAGTTACTTGAAAACAAATTGATTCTTTCAGATCTTACTTTTTCAAATTTGTTAGGTGGGTCTGGAGCAGGGGTCTGGGTCTGCTCAGTCCAGGACTAATTCTTCCCTACTCTTCAGCCAAAGTCTTTTGTACTCTACCAACGTCCTGTGAATCATGGGGCTTGCTTTCTGGCTGGTGGAAACCGACATTGTTATTGGATCTGTTTGAACACTGGACACTGTTACCTCTCATTATGAGTAGTTTTTTCCCCAGCCTAAGGTAGTTGCTTCACATATATACATTGATAAGTACTCAGCTGAATGTTGTGGTGGGGAGGATCTGTATTAGTCCATTTTCACACTGCTATAAAGAACTACTTGAGACTGG
Organism: Hylobates moloch; assembly: GCF_009828535.3. NCBI lineage: Eukaryota > Metazoa > Chordata > Mammalia > Primates > Hylobatidae > Hylobates > Hylobates moloch. Next base: position 55,630,864 of record NW_026652280.1, read on the forward strand.
GTAATTTATTAAAGGAAAGAGGTTTAATTGACTCACAGTTCTTCGTGGCTGAGGAGTCCTCAGGAAACTTACAATCATGGTGGAAAAGGAAGGATAAGTAAGTACTTTCTTCACATGGTGGCAGGAGAGAAAGACTGTGAAGGGGGAAGTGCCACTTTTAAACCATCAGATCTCGTGAGAACTCACTATCATGAGAACAGCATGGGGGAAACTGCCCCCGTGATCCAATCGCCTCCTACCAGGTCCCTCCCTCTATATATATACAGGGAGAGTAAGCTAAATAAAAGCATGAAAAACAAAGAACAAAGCAGAATTCAGCATGTGTTTGTGTGTATAGAACCCTCATATGTACCTATACTTATTTCATTACAACAGATAGGAATAAATTTAAATTAATTGAGGCATCTCCTGATCCCACATCTAGTTTGAGTTATCCAAACAAGAAGAGGAAAATTTGTTTTGGGTAAGGTTTTATATTTTCTTTGCCTTGATATTCTTATCTACTTTGAAATGTTTTGTTGTAAACATTTGTCTCTTTTTAATAAGTTTTAACAATCAATCTAAAACTCATTGTTTGCTTTAAAAATACATAACTGAAGACAAATCACCTGTATCTCACTCTGTCTCCAGGATACTTTTGCATATATTTGATGAGTTACTTAACTAGTATTAATTTTCAAGTAATAATTCAGTTGTGGGAAGCCAAATGTTTACTTTAAGTGTGTTTTCTTATTAAGCATTAAGATCTACACTAGACAATGAGACTAGACAAATGTTATGTCTGAATGTTTATATGTCCCCAAAATTGCTATATTGAAATCCTCACCCCTAAGGTAATGATATTAGGAGGTGAGACCTCTGGGAGGTGATTAATTCCGGAGAGTGAAGCTCTCTGAATGGGATTCATGCCCTTGTCAAAGAGGCCCCTGAGAGCTGCCTAGCCCCTTCCACCATGTGAGGATGCAGCTAACCAAAAAGCGGGCCCTCACCAGACACTGAATGTGCCTTGACCTTGGCTTTTCACCTCCAGAACTGTAAGAAATAAATTTCTCTTGTTTGCAAGCCACCCAATTTATGGCATTTCATTATAGCCACCCAAACAGATGAAGACAACAAAGAAAAGAGTTGCAAACAGAAATGCGCTCAACTGTCTACTTTGTCTACTCAAGAACTAAGCCTTCTTGGTTAAAGGGAATCAGAAACTTGAGGTAGTCATCTAAAGTAATGTGGTCAAAATTCCACTGAAATGAGAACTGCTTCAGAACATGATATAATAAATTACTATTCTGTACTGGACAGTGAAGTTAGTGGTTGGTGGAGTTTGTCTTTAGTAGACAAACCTCCTCCTCATCTTTCTCATCCTCTGTGCCCAGGGCCAGCAGTATCCATGAAACAGGCAGAATTTCAGGGAAAGGAGGATTTGTACCTTTATACTTTGCCCATCTGTGACTGATACACAACGTGTCCATTTACTGAATCTCTGCTAGGTAGGTACTGAGAATTCAACTAATAACAGCAATAATAGCTAACACATGATACTATGTGGTGGGCACCAGTCTAAGTACTTTCAATATATTAATACTTTTAATAATCATTACATCCTATTAGGTAGGTACTATTAATTATCTCCTGTTTACAGAGAAGGAAACAGAGGCACAGTTAGCACTACTAAGTGACAAAATCTGGATTTTTACCCAGGTATCTTGGCTGCAGAGTCCTACCTTGACTATGCTGTACTGCCTTTCAGATGGAAAGGTAAATAAGGTACCATTTCTGTCCTTGAAGTGCCCTGGTCCAGTAGGGGAAACAGATGCAGTTATTCATTCATTTGTTCCTTCCTTTCTTCTTTCAATGTTCATTAAGCACCTGCTCCATGTCAAGAGCTCGGTATATCCCTCACCCCCACAGAACTTACAGACATACAAGCTGTCATAAAATGTGGCAAATGCAAGATGGAGACATGTACAGAGTATTTATTATGGGACCCCCAATTAGTAGCAATTAATGTAGTCTTGGGGGTTAGGGAGAGCTTCTTAAAGTGATATTCTTATTTATTTATTGAGATAGAGTCTTGCTCTGTTATCTAGGCTGGAGTGCAGTAGTCTGATCTCAGCTCACTGCAACTTCTGCCTCCCAGGTTCAAGTGATTCTCCTGCCTCAGCCTCCTGAGTAGCTAGGATTACAGGCGTGCACCACCATGCCCAGCTAAGTTTTGTATTTTTAGTAGAGATGGGGTTTCACCACGTTGGCCAGGCTGGTCTGGAACTCCCGGCCTCAGGTGATTCACCCGCCATGGCCTCCCACAGTGCTGGGATTACAGGCATGAGCTACCGCACTGGGCCTTGAGGTTCTTTTCTAAGGATGAATTGCACATCTCTTGTTAAAATAACACAACTCCTGGGAGACTTGCTGATAAGTTGGATTCATTATTTTCTAACATTTTGAATTTTTGAATTTTTCTTTCCTGAGGAGCAGGTTCTGATGAATACTGGTGAGAAAAGGACATTGTTGGTGTTGGGCAGCTGGGGTCAGTGAGAGGGGTCCCCCTAGAAGGGGGAGGGAGGTGGAAGCTTCTGAAGGTCACACGTGCTTTGCTTCCCAATTTCCCCATTCTTTCTGCTCCCAGGCCCAATGCTGGACAGATCCACCCAGGCTCAACTGCCCTGAGAATGGCTCAAGCTCCAGAATGACTATGTTCCTTGCTTTTATATTCTTGGTCAATGTCTTAGTTCCTCGTGGAGAAAACCTGCTGTTTTAAATCTATATGTGCTCATTTTAAAAGTAATTTTTAATACTGTGTTCTGGGTCTATGATTATCCCTTTGAAATCCGAGATTTGGGTATTTTAGAGTTCTGTGTTACAGTAAAAGTTGCTTAAGAAATCATTTGTATGTAATTTCAAGCTGTCCGTGCGTTGGGGATTTAGGCTGCCAGGAGGATTTCTACTTTATGAAGAGAAGGGCACCACCATGGAGAATCACCCTGGCTGCATAATCTGTGTGTGATCCTTCTTACAACAGAGGATGGAAAAGGCGTTTGCTCCCTTGCACGAAGAGAGTATGTGGGTTGTTATGTGGGATTTACGTTCTTTGTGTACTTAGAGGAGATCCAAACAGACTTTTATAGCGCAGGAGGATTTGATAGAAAGTTAGGTAGTGTGTCAGTGTAAGAAAGGGAAAGAAAGCAAGGTAAAGGAATACAGACGAATGGGGTGTGGTTTTAGGTGGTGTAGCCAAGGAGGCAGTTTCTAAGGAGGTGACCTTTAAGCAGAGCCTGTGTGAAATGAGAGAGCGAGTCACTGCTGAGAGGAGGGGGAGGGGGAGAGCCAGACAGACGCCGGACATTGGCCAGTGCTGACACAGGCCTTTGGCTGAGCAGTCCAGGGGGAGTCATTATTACAGGAAGGCACATTTTGTGTAGCTTTGCCCGAAGGGAGAAGCAGTTTTCTCTCAGAGATGGAACATGTTAGCTGGTGGCCATGATGTCTTCATTTGTCCATCACTGCCCCTCTGTGAGCAGGCAGCCATCAGGACACAGAGAGTGGCATGCTGGACAGGCCGACTCTGACAAGGAGCAAGGTTAGAAGTGGAACCCATCCCACTCAAATGAGATTGCCATGGTTATTGCCCCTGGGAGGGTCTGTGCCCCTGGGGGAGAAAGGTTTCCTAACACAATACAGAGAGATGGAGAGGCCTCAGAGTCTAACTTCACACATTTCAACATTTTGTTCAGAACCAATTCCAGATTCTGGAACAAGGATTCCTTCCTTTTTCCCTCCCTCTATTCACTTTTGCCTCCTTCCTTTCATTCCTCCTCCCTCCTTCCTTCTCTTCTCTTCCTCTGTCCTTCCCTTAGAGACGCATAATTATATAAACCCCAACCCTTAGTTCACAGCCCTGTCTCCTGGCTGGCCTACGCAGCATCTTGGAGCGGAGCGTTTTAAGTGCTTAGCGTTTCCCTGCTTGTCTCCTTCTCTTGAATGGGTGGCTAGCTTTAATCCTTCAGTTCCCGAATGCTGACACCCTGACACTGGGAGGCATGGGGGCCGGCAGCCCATAACCAGCTGTGACTGTGGAGGTACAGGGATGGCGATATTCATATGCTTACTGACTTGCCATCTAACGCGATGCAGACTAAATCTCCTTTGAACAACCTTTTGTTTTTAGAGGAAACAAACTTTCCAAAGATGTGCTGCATGGAGTCCTGAGTGGAAGCACAGGGGAGCTGCAGGGAGTGCAGCCCTGGCAGTGTCAGGGTTCCCTGCAGCACCTTCTGTCCCTACTGCTGAGCAGCTATCAGAGGGAGTGCTGCAGAGAGCTGCCTGCTGCCTGCCCAGGGAATCCTTTGCAAACTTCACCAGTCACAGAGCATTAGAGCGGAGCCCAGTGCTGCCTGGCCTGCTATTTCTAGCCACCCCTCTCTTAAGCAGACATATGTACACAAGAGCATTTCTAGACAGAACTAGGTTTCCTGTCACCTGTGGCTTCAAACAGCCTTTCGTTATTAATCCTTTTAAAGAACATGACCTGCACCTGTTCACACTTTAGCAGGATTACAAGTAATTATTGGAAAAGAAGCGTGGAAAAGGTAGGAGCTCAGTTCTGTAGTACAAAAGTCTTGCATGGTGTCCACCACCACCGTATCTGCCACAGTCTCAGAATTCATGCTGCCTTGTGGATTACTACACAGCTCCCCGAATCTGGGTTAGGATACCTTTAAGGACACAGTAACATACTCTCGAACAGTTGAAAACAGGAGGAAGAGGAATAATTGAACAATTGTATATTGCATAGACATATACTTTGTGAAATCCTCAAAGCTTCCTGTGCTGAACAGTTTTTTTTTAGATGGAGTCTTACTCTGTTGCCCAGGCTGGAGTGCAGTGGCGTGATCTCGGCTCACTGCAACCTCCGCCTCCTGGGTTCAAGCAATTCTCCTGCTTCAGCCTCCTGAATAGTTAGGATTACAGGTGACTGCCACCATGCCCGGCTAATTTTTGTATTTTTAGTAGAGACGGGTTTCAACATGTTGGCTAGGCTGGTCTTCAACTCTTGGCCTCAAGTGATCCACCCGCCTTGGCCTCCCAAAGTGTTGGGATTGCAGGCATGAGCCACCCGCACCTGGCTTGCTGAACACTTGATGATAACAATCACTATTATTTCCTTAGCAGTATCAATTTCATCATCAGGCAGTACAGACAAGTACATTTTCAAAAGATCTTAGCTCAATTAAAATAGTTGGGCTCCATTCCATTTTAATAATGTCTCTTTAAGACATTGGGTTTCTTCCAAATAGCATAAATCAAGGCGACAAGATTTAGAAATAATAATCAATAAAATATGTCATTTAAAATGATCACATAGTTTTTAAATTAGAAGCCAAGAGTGTGTTAATTATTCATTTGAGAATGGCATAGGTTTGTTGCAACTTGTAAATTAGTTTAGAAGCTAAGAATCTTAGCTGCTCCTTGAATTGATTCCAGAATTACTGTAAACTGGGTATGGGGATGGGGCATATGAGAACTACTAAGGTTAGTACAAAATGTATCCATGATCTTAGCATTTGTGCCCTATGAAACAGCACCTGAGAGAACGACTTGGGTACAGGTAATTATAATCCTGGGAAGAAGGAGTTAGGAAGTAGGGAGAGACAGGGATGGAGGAAAAACCAATATAAGTGCATATAATTAAGGCACTTCATAATATGAGGTGTATTAGTTATCAATTGCTGCTGTAACAAATGACCACAAATGTAGTGGCTTACCATGACAAAAAAATTAGTAGCTTACAGTTCTGTAGGTCAGAAGTCCAACGTGGGTCTCACTGAGCTAAACGTCTCAGCAAGGCTGTGTTCCACTTGGAGTCTCTAGGAGAGAATCCTTTCTCTTTTCCAGTTTCTAGAGGTTACCTGCATTCCTTAGCTTGCAGCCCATTTCTCCATCTTCAAAGCCAACAGCATCACATCTCTCTGAGCCTTTTTCTATCATCACACGCTTTCTGACCACAGCTGGGAAAAATTACCTGCTTTGAAGAACCTATGTAATTAGATTGGGCCCACCTGGATAATCCAGGCTCCTCTCCCCAGCTCAAGGTCTATAATCTAATCATATCTGCAAAGCCCCCTTTATCATAAAAGATAACATAGTCACAGGTTCTGGGGTTAGGATGTGGACATCTTTGGGGGCCTTTAATCTGCCTGCAATGGAGGCAATGGGCAGCCAGCAGTCAGGGGAGTGCTGTCTTCTAATGGGGCTCTCAGGAGTATACAGAATCCCAGAATTGTCTACCTGAAGTACAGAAGCCAGAGATGTTATCAGCTCCCATCCTCTGCTGGTTGAAGGTTCTTCCTGGAGATAACTTGACTGCACCTCCAGGCTGTACTTGGCATAGAGCATCCTGGGCCCTGTCAGCACAGAGCAAGAAGAGCTGGCATGAAATTGTTCCCTACAGCTGTGGTGAGAACAGAGATGGGCCGAGAGGATGTGAAATAGGCAGGCTACAGGTACCTGCTACATCTATGACATGGCGTCACTTAGGCATGGAGCTTGGATGCTGGAGTTCAGACCCAAGGCCTGCCACTCACTGGGAAGCCTTCACAGTGTTAGATCTTTCTGAAGCCTTGCTTTTTCCCATTTGTTAGGTGGGGAGACTTATATGGACTGCATGGAAAGTTGGGAGTATTAAATGCACTAACATATGCAAAGCAGCTAGATGTATAAGGAGTGGTCAAAAAATAGCAGTAGGAATTTTTATCTATAGATCCAAAGAAACATTTATTGGTTGCCAGGCAGTGGGGCTACATCTGTGAACAAGAGCAGTAAGGTCCCTGCCTTCACTGAGGGGCTTCTTTTCCAGTGCTGGAAATCAGGAATTGACAAGTAAACAAAGAAATCTACAAGGCCTTACAGATTATGGCTGCTGCAATATGAATAGAGTAGGGTGATATGATAGAAGGTAAAGAGACAGGGGTATGGCATATGTGGTCCAATCCCCTCCACTCCTGTCCCCTTCCTTTTTTTTTTTTTTTTTTTTTTTGAGACAGAGTCTCACTCTGTCACCCAGACTGGAATGCAGTGGTGCAATTTAGGCTCACTGCAACCTCTGCCTCCCAGGCTCAAGTCGTCCTCCTACCTCAGCCTCCCAAGTAGCTGGGACCACAGACTCATGCCACCACACCCAGCTTTTTTTTTTTTTTTTGTATTTTTAGCAAAGACATGCTTTTGCCATGTTGCCTAGGCTGTTCTCGAACTCCTTAGCTCAAGTGATTCACCTGCCTTGGCCTCCCAAAGTCCTGGGATTATAGGTGTGAGCCACTGGACCCAGCTCCCCTTCCATTCTAGGAGGACCTAGTGTGTTCAGGTGGCATCCAGGGATTCCTGGATCATGAGAAGGTGGCTCCTACCCCAATTCTAGAGGTAAATCACAATTGGTCTACATCAGTGTGATAATCCTATTCCCTTTGGTGAGTGACTGGCTTAAAAGGAGACAGTAAACCCAGTGAGATTCAAAGGGTCACTTCTGGGTGGGGGTAGTGAGACTTCTGTTCCTGCCTGGTGAGGAGAAAGCCTCTTACTTTTTCCCCCATTCTCTCTGCCTTAAACAAAATGAATGAGCCATCTGGCCTGGCAACAGCCTTTTTGAGATCATCAAAGAGCAAGCATGAAGATAAAAGTGGAACAGCGGAAAGCTCTGAAGGGCTGAGTCCCCGATGATGTCATTAAGCAGCTGAACCAGAGCCAGTAACTACCTCTCACAATGGCTCAGTAAGAAAAAGAAAGCTCTATATTTTAAATGCTATGGCTAGACTGGTTTTCTGTCACTTGCAGCTGAACACATTGTTAGCTCATATGGATTGTCCAAAGCCAACGTTTAATTTGAGACCTGAAGGGTCAGCTATGAAAAGAGCCAAGGCAGAGTATTCAGGTAGAGGGAAGAAGAAGTGACATGATCTTACAAAAGCATTTAGAGTGTGTGAGAAGGAGGAAGGAGCTCAGGAGGCTGGGGGCTGGGTGGAGTGTGGGAGAGAAGTCTGTCGAGGTGGTGGTCACCCCCTGCAGGACCTTGACTTCAGGTCTTGACTTCCTGTCACCCAGGATGGAGTGCAGTAATGTGATCATGGCTTACTGCAGCCTCAGCCACCCTGGCTCAAGCAATCCTCCTGCCTCAGCCTTCCCAGTACCTGAGACCACAGGTGCATGCCATGACACCTGGCTATACACAGTAGTTTTTAAGTAGGAGAGAAACATATTGAAATAGGAAATTGTAATGCCCACATTCTTTAATGTAGAATTGGAAACCTACAAACCTATAGTTTTGAGAGGCTAATAAAATTGAGTTGTTAAAAATTATGCTGAAAATGCTGAGGGAATCCATTACCACCAGGCCTGCCTTGCAAGAGCTCTTGAAGGAAGCACTAAATATGGAAAAGAAACTCTATTACCAGCCACTACAAAAACACGCTGAAGTACGAAGACCAATGACACTATAAGCAACTACATCAACAAGTCTGCAAAATAACCAGCTATCATCATGATGACAGAATCAAACTCACACACAACAATATTAGCCTTAAATGTAAACAGGCTAAATGCCTCAACTAAAAGACAGAGTGGCAAGCTAGATACAGAGTCAAGACCCACTGGTGTGCTGTATTCAAGAGACCCATGTCACATGCAAAGACATGTAGGCTCAAAATAAAAGGATGGAGGAAAATTTACCAAGCAAATGGAAAGCAGAAAAAAGCAGTGGTTGCAATACTAGTTTCCAAAAAAACAAACTTTAAACCAACAAAGATTAAAAAAGACAAAGAAGGGCATTACGTAATGGTAAAGGGTTCAATTCAACAAGGACAGCTAACTATCCTAAATATATATGTACCCAATACAGGAGCACTCAGATTCATAAAACAAGTTCTGAGAGACCTACAAAGAGACTTAGACTCCCACACAATAATAGTGGGAGACTTTAACTCCCCACTGTCAATATTATACAGATCATTGAGACAGAAAATTAACAAAGATATTCAGGATTTGAACTCAGCTCTGGATCAAGTGGACCTGATACATATATACAGAACTCTCCACCCCAAAACAACAGAATATATATTCTTCTTGGTGCCACATGGCACTTACTTTAAAATTGATCAATAATTGGAAATAAAACATTCCTCAGCAAATGAAAAAGAACTGAAATCATAACAAACACTCTCTCAGGCCATAGGACAATCAAATTAGAACTCAAAATTATGACACTCACTCAAAACCAGACAACTAAATAGAAATTGAACAACCTGGTCCTGAATGCCTCATGGATAAATAATGAAATTAAGGCAGGAATCAAGAAGTTCTTTGAAACCAATGAGAACAAAGAGACAATGTACCAGAATCTCTGGGATGCAGCTAAAGCAGTGTTAAGAGAGAAATTAAACGCCCACATCAAAAGCTAGAAAAATCTCAAATCGACATCCTAACATCACAACTAAAAGAACTAGAACGCCAAGAGCAAACAAACCCCAAAGCTAGAAGAAGACAAGAAGTAACCATGATCAGAGTGGAACTGAAGGAGACAGAAGCATGAAAAAACCCTTAAAAAAATAAACAAATCAAGGAGCTAGTTTTTTGAAAAAAATAATAAAATAGACCACTAGGTAGACTAATAAAGAATAAAAGAGAGAAGAATCAAATAGACACAATAAAAAATGATAAAGGGAATATCACCACTGACCCCACAGAAATATAAACCATCAGAAAACACTATAAACCCTCTATGCAAATAAACTAGAAAATCTAGGAGAAATGGATAAATTCCTGTACACATACACTGTCCCAAGACTGAACCGGGAAGAAGTTGAATCCTTGAATAGACCAATAACAATTTTTGAAATTGAGGCAGTGATAAATAGCCTACCAACCAAAAAAAGCTCAGGACCAGATGGATTTACAGCTGAATTCTACCAGAGGTACAAAGAGGAGCTGGTAGCATTTCTTCTGAAACGATCCCAAACGATTGAAAAAGAGGGATTCCTCCCTGACTCATTTTATGAGGCCAGCATCATCCTGATACCAAAACCTGGCAGAGACACAACAAAAAAAAGAAAACTTCAGGCCAATATCCCTGATGAACATCGAAGCAAAAATCCTCAATAAAATACTGCCAAACTGAATTCAGCAGCACATCAAAAAGCTTATCCACCATGAGCAAGTTGGCTTCAACCCCGGGATGCAAGACTGGTTCAACATATGCAAATCAATAAGTGCAATTCATCACATAAACAGAACTAAAGACAAAAACCATGTGATTATCTCAATAGAGGCAGAAAAGGCCTTGAATAAAATTCAACATCCCTTCATGTTAAAAACTCTCAATAAACTACATATTGATGGAACATACCTCAAAATAATAAGCCATTTATGACAAGCGCACAGTCAATATCATACTGAATAGGCAAAAGCTGGAGACACTCCCCTTGAAAACTGCCACAAGACAGGGATGCCCTCTCTCATGACTCTTATTCAATATAGTATTTGAAGTTCTGGCCAGGGCAATCAGGCAAGATAAAGAAATAAAGGGTATTCAAATAGGAAGAAAGAAAGTTAAACTGTCTCTGCAGATAACAAGATCCTATATCTCAAAAACCCCATTGTCTCAGCCCAAAAGATTCTTAAGCTGATAAACAACTTCAGCAAAGTCTCAGGATGCAAAATCAATGTGCAAAAATCACAAGCATTCCTATACACCAACAACAGACAAGCAGAGAGCCAAATCATGAATGAACTCTTATTCACAATTGCTACAAAGAGAATAAAATACTTAGGAATACAGCTAACAAGGGAACTGAAGGACCTCTTCAAGAAGAACTACAAACCACTGCTCAAGGAAATCAGAGAGGACACAAACAAATGGAAAAACATTCCATGCTCATGGATAGGAAGAACTAATATCATGAAAATGGCCATACTGCCCAAAGTAACTTACAGATTCAATGCTATCCCCATTAAACTACCATTGACATTCTTCACAGAATTAGAAAAAACTACTGTAAAATTCACATGGAACCAAAAGAGCCCGTATAGCCAAGACAATCCTAAGCAAAAAGAACAAAGCTGCAGGCATGACACTGCCTGACTCCAAACTATGCTACAAGGCTCCAGTAACCAAAACAGCATGGTACCAGTACAAAAACAGACACAAAGACCAATGGAATGGAATAGAGAACCCAGAAATAAGACTGCACATCTTCAACCATCTGATCTTTGACAAATCTGACAAAAACAAGCAATGGGGAAAGGATTTCCTATTTAATAAATGATGCTGGGAGAACTGGCTAGCCATATGCAGAAAACTGAAACTGGACCCCTTCCTTACACTTTCTACAAAAATTAACTCAAGATGGATTAAAGACTTAAATGCAAAACCCAAAACTGTAAAAATCCTAGAAGAAAATCTAGGCAATACCATTTAGGACATAGGCACAGGCAAAGATTTCACGATGAAGACGTCAAAAATAACTGCAAGAGAAACAAAAATTGACAAATGGGAACTATTTAAACTAAAGAGCTTCAGCACAGCAAAAGAAACTATCATCAGAGTGAACAGACAACCTACAGAATGGGAGAAAAATTTTGTGATCTATCCATCTGACAAAGTTATAAGATCCAGAATCTATAAGGAACTTAAACAAATATGCAAGAAAAAAACAACCCCATTAAAAAGTGGGCAAAAAATATGAACAGACTCTTCTCAAAAGAAAACATTTATGCAGCCAACAAACATGAAAAAAAAAGCTCATCATCGCTGATCATTAGAGAAATGCAAATCAAAACCACAATAAGATACCATCTCACACCAGTCTGAATGGTGATTATTAAAAAGTCAAGAGCTGGGCGCAGTGGCTCACGCTTGTAATCCCAGCACTTTGGGAGGCCGAGGCGGGCGGATCACGAGGTCAGGAGATCGAGACCACGGTGAAACCCCGTCTCTACTAAAAATACAAAAAA
>NW_026652280.1:55643257-55710522 GCF_009828535.3 Hylobates moloch
TGCAGTGGTGCAATTTAGGCTCACTGCAACCTCTGCCTCCCAGGCTCAAGTCGTCCTCCTACCTCAGCCTCCCAAGTAGCTGGGACCACAGACTCATGCCACCACACCCAGCTTTTTTTTTTTTTTTTGTATTTTTAGCAAAGACATGCTTTTGCCATGTTGCCTAGGCTGTTCTCGAACTCCTTAGCTCAAGTGATTCACCTGCCTTGGCCTCCCAAAGTCCTGGGATTATAGGTGTGAGCCACTAGACCCAGCTCCCCTTCCATTCTAGGAGGACCTAGTGTGTTCAGGTGGCATCCAGGGATTCCTGGATCATGAGAAGGTGGCTCCTACCCCAATTCTAGAGGTAAATCACAATTGGTCTACATCAGTGTGATAATCCTATTCCCTTTGGTGAGTGACTGGCTTAAAAGGAGACAGTAAACCCAGTGAGATTCAAAGGGTCACCTCTGGGTGGGGGTAGTGAGACTTCTGTTCCTGCCTGGTGAGGAGAAAGCCTCTTACTTTTTCCCCCATTCTCTCTGCCTTAAACAAAATGAATGAGCCATCTGGCCTGGCAACAGCCTTTTTGAGATCATCAAAGAGCAAGCATGAAGATAAAAGTGGAACAGCGGAAAGCTCTGAAGGGCTGAGTCCCCGATGATGTCATTAAGCTGCTGAACCAGAGCCAGTAACTACCTCTCACAATGGCTCAGTAAGAAAAAGAAAGCTCTATATTAAATGCTATGGCTAGACTGGTTTTCTGTCACTTGCAGCTGAACACATTGTTAGCTCATATGGATTGTCCAAAGCCAACGTTTAATTTGAGACCTGAAGGGTCAGCTATGAAAAGAGCCAAGGCAGAGTATTCAGGTAGAGGGAAGAAGAAGTGACATGATCTTACAAAAGCATTTAGAGTGTGTGAGAAGGAGGAAGGAGCTCAGGAGGCTGGGGGCTGGGTGGAGTGTGGGAGAGAAGTCTGTCGAGGTGGTGGTCACCCCCTGCAGGACCTTGACTTCAGGTCTTGACTTCCTGTCACCCAGGATGGAGTGTAGTAATGTGATCATGGCTTACTGCAGCCTCAGCCACCCTGGCTCAAGCAATCCTCCTGCCTCAGCCTTCCCAGTACCTGAGACCACAGGTGCATGCCATGACACCTGGCTATACACAGTAGTTTTTAAGTAGGAGAGAAACATATTGAAATAGGAAATTGTAATGCCCACATTCTTTAATGTAGAATTGGAAACCTACAAACCTATAGTTTTGAGAGGCTAATAAAATTGAGTTGTTAAAAATTATGCTGAAAATGCTGAGGGAATCCATTACCACCAGGCCTGCCTTGCAAGAGCTCTTGAAGGAAGCACTAAATATGGAAAGGAAACTCTATTACCAGCCACTACAAAAACATGCTGAAGTACGAAGACCAATGACACTATAAGCAACTACATCAACAAGTCTGCAAAATAACCAGCTATCATCATGATGACAGAATCAAACTCACACACAACAATATTAGCCTTAAATGTAAACAGGCTAAATGCCTCAACTAAAAGACAGAATGGCAAGCTAGATACAGAGTCAAGACCCACTGGTGTACTGTATTCAAGAGACCCATATCACATGCAAAGACACGTAGGCTCAAAATAAAAGGATGGAGGAAAATTTACCAAGCAAATGGAAAGCAGAAAAAAGCAGGGGTTGCAATACTAGTTTCCAAAAAAACAAACTTTAAACCAACAAAGATTAAAAAAGACAAAGAAGGGCATTACGTAATGGTAAAGGGTTCAATTCAACAAGGAGAGCTAACTATCCTAAATATGCATGTACCCAATACAGGAGCACTCAGATTCATAAAACAAGTTCTTAGAGACCTACAAAGAGACTTAGACTCCCACACAATAATAGTGGGAGACTTTAACTCCCCACTGTCAATATTATACAGATCATTGAGACAGAAAATTAACAAAGATATTCAGGATTTGAACTCAGCTCTGGATCAAGTGGACCTGATACATATATACAGAACTCTCCACCCCAAAACAACAGAATGTATATTCTTCTTGGTGCCACATGGCACTTACTTTAAAATTGATCAATAATTGGAAATAAAACATTCCTCAGCAAATGAGAAAGAACTGAAATCATAACAAACACTCTCTCAGGCCATGGGACAATCAAATTAGAACTCAAAATTATGAAACTCACTCAAAACCAGACAACTAAATAGAAATTGAACAACCTGGTCCTGAAAGCCTCATGGGTAAATAATGAAATTAAGGCAGGAATCAAGAAGTTCTTTGAAACCAATGAGAACAAAGAGACAATGTACCAGAATCTCTGGGATGCAGCTAAAGCAGTGTTAAGAAAGAAATTAAATGCCCACATCAAAAAGCTAGAAAAATCTCAAATTGACATCCTAACATCACAACTAAAAGAACTAGAATGCCAAGAGCAAACAAACCCCAAAGCTAGAAGAAGACAAGAAGTAACCATGATCAGAGTGGAACTGAAGGAGACAGAAGCATGAAAAAACCCTTAAAAAATAAACAAATCAAGGAGCTAGTTTTTTGAAAAAAATAATAAAATAGACCACTAGGTAGACTAATAAAGAAGAAAAGAGAGAAGAATCAAATAGACACAATAAAAAATGATAAAAGGAATATCACCACTGACCCCACAGAAATATAAACCATCAGAAAACACTATAAACCCTCTATGCAAATAAACTAGAAAATCTAGGAGAAATGGATAAATTCCTGTACACATACACTGTCCCAAGACTGAACCGGGAAGAAGTTGAATCCTTGAATAGACCAATAAAAATTTTTGAAATTGAGGCAGTGATAAATAGCCTACCAACCAAAAAAAGCTCAGGACCAGATGGATTTACAGCTGAATTCTACCAGAGGTACAAAGAGGAGCTGGCAGCATTTCTTCTGAAACTATCCCAAACGATTGAAATGGAGGGATTCCTCCCTGACTCATTTTATGAGGCCAGCATCATCCTGATACCAAAACCTGGCAGAGACACAACAAAAAAAGAAAACTTCAGGCCAATATCCCTGATGAACATTGAAGCAAAAATCCTCAATAAAATACTGCCAAACTGAATTCAGCAGCACATCAAAAAGCTTATCCACCATGAGCAAGTTGGCTTCAACCCCGGGATGCAAGACTGGTTCAACATATGCAAATCAATAAGTGCAATTCATCACATAAACAGAACTAAAGACAAAAACCATGTGATTATCTCAATAGATGCAGAAAAGGCCTTGAATAAAATTCAACATCCCTTCATGTTAAAAACTCTCAATAAACTACATATTGATGGAACATACCTCAAAATAATAAGCCATTTATGACAAGCCCACAGTCAATATCATACTGAATAGGCAAAAGCTGGAGACATTCCCCTTGAAAACTGCCACAAGACAGGGATGCCCTCTCTCATGACTCCTATTCAACATGGTATTTGAAGTTCTGGCCAGGGCAATCAGGCAAGATAAAGAAATAAAGGGTATTCAAATAGGAAGAAAGAAAGTTAAACTGTCTCTGCAGATAACAAGATCCTATATCTCAAAAACCCCATTGTCTCAGCCCAAAAGCTTCTTAAGCTGATAAACAACTTCAGCAAAGTCTCAGGATGCAAAATCAATGTGCAAAAATCACAAGCATTCCTATACACCAACAACAGACAAGCAGAGAGCCAAATCGTGAATGAACTCTTATTCACAATTGCTACAAAGAGAATAAAATACTTAGGAATACAGCTAACAAGGGAACTGAAGGACCTCTTCAAGAAGAACTACAAACCACTGCTCAAGGAAATCAGAGAGGACACAAACAAATGGAAAAACATTCCATGCTCATGGATAGGAAGAACCAATATCATGAAAATGGCCATACTGCCCAAAGTAACTTATAGATTCAATGCTATCCCCATTAAACTACCATTGACATTCTTCACAGAATTAGAAAAAACTACTGTAAAATTCACATGGAACCAAAAGAGCCCGTATAGCCAAGACAATCCTAAGCAAAAAGAACAAAGCTGCAGGCATGACACTGCCTGACTCCAAACTATACTACAAGGCTCCAGTAACCAAAACAGCATGGTACCAGTACAAAAACAGACACAAAGACAAATGGAATGGAATAGAGAACCCAGAAATAAGACTGCACATCTACAACCATCTGATCTTTGACAAATCTGACAAAAACAAGCAATGGGGAAAGGATCTCCTATTTAATAAATGATGCTGGGAGAACTGGCTAGCCATATGCAGAAAACTGAAACTGGACCCCTTCCTTACACTTTCTACAAAAATTAACTCAAGATGGATTAAAGACTTAAATGCAAAACCCCAAACTGTAAAAATCCTAGAAGAAAATCTAGGCAATACCATTCAGGACATAGGCACAGGCAAAGATTTCATGATGAAGACGTCAAAAATAACTGCAAGAGAAACAAAAATTGACAAATGGGAACTATTTAAACTAAAGAGCTTCAGCACAGCAAAAGAAACTATCATCAGAGTGAACAAACAACCTACAGAATGGGAGAAAAATTTTGTGATCTATCCATCTGACAAAGTTCTAAGATCCAGAATCTATAAGGAACTTAAACAAACATGCAAGAAAAAAACAAACAACCCCATTAAAAAGTGGGTAAAAAATATGAACAGACTCTTCTCAAAAGAAGACATTTATGCAGCCAATAAACGTGAAAAAAAGCTCATCATCGCTGATCATTAGAGAAATGCAAATCAAAACCACAATAAGATACCATCTCACACCAGTCTGAATGGTGATTATTAAAAAGTCAAGAAACCACAGATGCTGGCAAGACTGCCCGAGAAATAGGAACACTTTTACACTGTTTGAGGGAATATAGATTAGTTTAACCATGGTGGAAAACGGTGTGGCGATTCCTCAAAAACCTAGAACCAGAAATACCATTTGACCCAGCAATCCCATTACTGGGTATACACCCAAAGGAATATAAATCATTCTGTTATAAGGATACATGCATTCATATGTTCACCACAGCACTATTCACAATAGCAAAGACCTGGAATCAACCCAAATGCACATTAATGATAGATTGGATAAAGCAAATGTGGTACATGTACACCAAGGACTGCTATGCAGCCATAAAAAGGAATGAGATAATGTCCTTCACAAGGACATGGATGGAGTTAGAAGCCATTATTCTCAGTAAACTAATGCAGGAACAAAAAAAACAAATACCAAATGTTCTCACTTATAAGTGGGAGCTGAATAATGAGAACACATGGACACAGGGAGGGGAACAACAAACATGGGGGCCTGTTGCAGGTGGGGGTCAAGGAAAGGGAGAGCATCAGGATAAGTAGCTAATGCATGCTGGGCTTAATAACTAGGTGATGGGTTGATAGCTTCAGCAAACCACCATGGCACACGTTTACCTATGTAACAAACCTGCACATCTTGCACATGTATCCTGGAACTTAATAAAATAAAAATAAAATAAAATAAATGATGCTGAAGTCAGAGACTGCAGACCTCTCATAAGCACTTAGCAAAGAACCTTGGGCATATGAGAGACTGTTGACTTCATTGTCATGGGGAGACAGGCTCTGAGCTATAGAGCCTTTTACAGCTAATTGTTAAGGCGAAAGGCTGGGAATATTTATAGGACATTTGACTTGGAGATCCTTAGAATATAAATCCTAATCTTGTTGGGGTGAAGCCCTATTGTCTCAGATTGAGACTTCTTCTGTACTTGTGCATTATAGAAATGTCTTGGCTGATTTATAAGAACTTAAAAAAAAAACTGCCCAGACTTTAAAAGTGTCATATTATCTCCTGTAGAATAAAAACCATCAATCCAAAAGCAACATACTAATTGATTGGCATAGAAAAAAATTGTACTCAGCCCACTCTCTGTACCTCCTACGGGATTTGAATTCTTCTTTTTATTTTTTTCCCAAGAAAGTGTCAAGTCCTTGGTTTTTTTCCCTTCAGGCCTGATTGAAATAGATGACTAACACATTCATTGTAATAAGAGTCTCAAACATTTATTTCTCAATAAAGAATTTTCTTGAGAGACGTGATCTGTCTGATGTGTTAAAAAAAAATCCCTTTGGCTGCAATGGGAAGAATGATTTATAGGAGAGCTAGAATTGATGTAGGGAGCCCAGTGAGGCAGCTATCACAGTGGCCCAGGAGAAAAATTGATGACCTAATTTGGGGAGCGATAGTGAAGACACAAACATGGGTACTGATTTGAGATGTACGTAGGAGACAGAGCTGAAAGGACTGCCTGGAGGAATCAAAGATGACTCAGAGGGTTTTGTCTTGAGCAACGAGGTAGACAGTGAGACTCCTTAGTGAAATTGGGGCATTCTGGAGATGAACAACTTTAGGTGAATTAACAGTTTCGATTTGGGCATACTCTGCTCCAGGTACCTAGTTGGCATCCAACTGGAGATACAAAGTAGGCACTTGGATGTCCATGAGTCTGGGGTTCACACAGAACAAAGCCTGTGTCTATAGAAGGGAGCTCAGAGCTCAGGTGATCCCCAAGCCACTCCACTATTTACAGAATTAACACCACCCTCGTTTACAGGTAAGGAGTAGTTTGATATTAAAAAGAATAATGCTAACTTATTTTTTGGATCTGCTATACTCTATCCTTTTTTGGAAGCCCTACATCTGCAAAATTTGGGTTAGGTGTTCCTATTGTAGAATCTGCCATTCTATAGTCCCTAAGCGATCCTCCGTCAATTACTTAGGTACAAATAATGGAAGCTAGTGCTGACAGTGGCTACCTGGGGTCAAGTGGACAGCTAAGTCCTATTGACTGTGTGATTCAGATCATTGGAAGCTAGCTGTATCTTGGGTGATTAAAACTCCTTTGAAAACATGCCTTTGAAAGAAGATATAGGCTCTGGGTGCTATTTTAGTACTTGGATTTTAAAGAGTTACGTTGTGTTTTTGTGTCTGAGTACAGAAGTCTTGAAAAGCAAGAGAGGATTAGTAGGATCACAGCTGAAGCCCTTAAGCTCACTCATGTGTTAGCTGCTTTTCGTAAATGTGGTGTGGTAGGAAGAATGGCTCCAGGAAATGCACAATCCTGTGTGTGTCAGGATAGAACAGTGTGGGGGAAACAGGCCGAATAAAGTTATTTTGGTGATTAATTACTATTTTCAACTAAAGTCTTCGGCTTAATTATCTGCCATAAGTATGCTAATTTGGCCAGCTGTCTCTAGGTAGCTAACTTTACCCCTAATTTAAAAGCTTTCGGCCAGGCGCAGTGGTTCACGCCTGTAATCCCAGCACTTTAGGAGGCCGAGGCGGGCAGATCACTTGAGGCCAGGAGTTCGTGACCAGACTGGCCAACATGGTAAAACCCTGTCTCCACTAAAAATACAAAAATTAGCCAAGCATGGTGGTATGTGCCTATAATCTCAGCTACTTGGGAGGCTGAGGCCAGAGAATCACTTGAACCTGGGAGGCAGAGGTTGCAGTGAGCTGAGATCGTGCCACTGCACTCCAGCCTGGGAAACAGAGTGAGGCTCCATCTAAAAAAAAAAAAAAAAGCTTTCATCTATAGTGGACGAATGCTTTCTGGAGGAAGTAAGAATGCCAGCCTGCCAGAGGGGAAGGATGATCATTTTCGTCTGGCGTTCCCAACTTTCTCTAAACCCCTTTTGACGAATGTGCAAATCATCATTCCCCCATAGAGACTGACTTCTCCTTCTTCATCATCATCATGTTATCAAAACTAACCAGGAGGCCAAGAGTGGTGGCTCATGCCTGTAATCTCAGCACTTTGGGAGGCCAAGGTGGGAGGATGGCTTGAGTCCATAAATTTGAGACCAGCCTGGGCAACATAGCAAGACCCTAACTCTACAAAGAAAAAAAAATTAGTTGGAGATGGTGACATACACCAGTAGCTTTAGCTACTCAGGAGGCTGAGGTGGGAGGATCGTGTGAGCCTGGGAAGTCAAGGCTGACATGAGCCATGATGGTGCCACTGCACTCCAGCTTGGGTGACAGCCAGACCCTGTCTCAAAAACAAATAAAAAACCAAGCAGGAAATGAATGGCTGCTATCTGCATCTTGGATAGAATTAGTGGGTAAGACTAGCAGTCCCTCTTCTTCCTCATACTCTTGGAATATACCCCTAAAGGCCTTAATTTGTCTTTGAGAACACCAATACTAGTGATAAACAGGATGTGATGTTTCCATTTGTGGTTCTGCTTTTTTGGCTCAGATTAGCGCAGGGGCGACACTGGGCATGTGTATTAGAACGTGGGTCTGTTTTTTCTGGTACGGCGAGGCCAACAGATCAGAAGACAATTGCCATTGAAAAGATACTCTGTGATACTCACATATTCCAAGAGAGGGGCCCACACCATGCCACAGGTGCCAAGTGGGGAAGTACCAGGGCCAGTCAGGCAGCAGAGGGAGTGAGGGGGAAACGTAGGCAAGAGCCTTTATCATGGTTTCTGCAGGAAGGAATGGTGCGAGGCAGGGTAAGCAAGTTTATGATTTGCTAGTTTGAATAATTTCACGAGAGTGTGGGACACAGGGGCTGCCTCTTGCTGTCTGCCATCTGCCCCCAGGGTGATTAGAGTGGGAGCACATGGTCCTGAGTGTGAGAGCTAATAGAGGAGGTGGCACCTGGGGCATGGGCTCTGGGTTGGGTGGCTTCCATTTGAAAGGTGCTCCCAATCAAGTCATTTACTCTCTCTAGAAATTAGCTGACCCTGAGAAAGGCAGTTCTTCCAGGGTCAGCAAAGCCCCAGACATCTAGGCATCAGGAACGCATTATTAATATAGGGTAATAGTTCCATAAGGACCGGCCCGGTAACTTGGGGCTTCCTCCCTCTTTTCTCCCCGGCTAAATGCAGTAATCATACCCGATTCTCAAAGTAGTTGTTGAGATTGAATGAGATGCGTAGGTAAGGGGTTGGCACAGTGCCTGGGACCTACCAAGTGCTGAATAAATGACACAAATGTCTATTTGTGAGTGGCTGGAGTACGAGCGCCGCTTATGGAAGTTCCGAGAGTTGTTTCATGGCACAGCGTGGAGAAGGGTAGGCGTCCTCTTTCAATACCTGATTCTTCTAGATGGAAAGCAGTTCTCATCTGTAGCCAGAAATTTCTTTTTTCTTTTTAATTAAACACTCTCAGGGGCACTTTACACATAGGTGACCATGTCATTCTTAGGGATCCATTGGTTGAACTGACTCAATTTTACCGTGGGAGAACTTTGGACCCAGGAGAATAAATGGTTTTTGTAGTTTTCACAAAATAAATGAGGAGTTGCGCTTTTTCTGAAAATCTTTCATGGATTAATTAGTGGATCAATTTCTCATTAAGCTTTAGTAGTAAAATACATGATGCTAATGAGGGCAAGGCTTGGAAATCTTTACATTTTAGTTCATCTCCCACTTGTGCAATTCCTTTCTTTCCTTCCTTCATGAATATTCATTATGCCCAAGGCACAGGGAGGAAGCAATTTGCATAAAAGAAATTAATGGAAGGAAAGAGGACAAAGCTCAGGGTGCCTCACATTGTCTTGCCACATCACCAGTATTTGCTTTTACTTTGGGTTTCTGTCCACTTTTATGAGTAAGTAAAAATACCAAGAGAAAGAAATGTACAGAGGACATCTAGCTGGAGTCTGAGGCCAGAGAATCACTGCCCTGAAAAGTAATTAGTTTCCTCCGTTTTAAATTTCCCTTCCTCTGACCTGAGGGCTTTATCCAGCTTGTACTTATTCTGCAATTATTCTTCAGTGTCTTCCGACCAAGGGGTGTTAGCTCTTGGATTTGTGTAGTAATTGACAGCACAACAGTATCATTAGGAATTGAAATATCCACCCATTTGCTAACCCAGCTTCTCTTGGTCTGAGGTCACAAACAGGTCAGGTTCAGATGCAGACAGATGCTCTGTAAAAGAGGCCATGATCTTTCCCAACCTGGTCCCCAGTACTTCCCTTTCATGTACCCTCCAGCCAACTGAAACACTTGTTTTTTTCAGCTTTCTCCCACCTCCACCATACAATTCCAGCACATGTGGGTAACGTGCTACGAAGTCAGAGGACCTGCATCAGAACTGTGGCAAATTGCTTAAGCTTTTGGAGCCTGAGCTTCTTGGGCTATGAGATGAGTGAATGATACCCACAGTCAGATGTGTTTCTGAAAGAAATGACATCAGCGTGCCTATCCCTATCCCTGTCTCTGGCCAAGCCTCCTACTGGCCTATGGAGGCTTCCCTCGGTGAGCACAAAAGACGTTGCAGGCAAATGCACCACCCTCTTCTGTACCAGGCAGAGCTTTGACTCAAATCCCTAGAAGACTTCTACCGTGGAAATGGGAGCTGGGCTCTGTGTGAGTGTCAAGGAGTCTTTTGCTTTTTTTAATCTTAGGGCTAGAGCTGGGCCAGGCAATTTGGTTTTTCGTTGGGTTGGAAAACCTGCCCAAGATGATAGCATCCATGTGTAACACGGCCCAGGCCCTAAGCCCACGTCTGCTGATCCCAAAGCCTAGCTCCTTCTTCTCCCTCTCCATTTTATACTGATGGGCATGGAATCCAAAGGGACTAGTTTGGTGCCTGTCAGATTAGTGAGAACTCAAAAACAAAACAACACAAAGACAAATGGCAACAAGGAAACCCAAAACAACAGCAAAACAACAGCTGCAGCTGACCCTGGAGAAGATGCCCTGGGGGCTTCCTGGCTTTCCCGCCCTTTGGGGTAGATCATGGCAGATGGGCCACCCTGACTTGGTTTGATCCTCAGTTATTGCAGCACCCACGCTGCTCCTCAGTCCTTCACCAAAGACTCACCTCCTGTGGCAGAAACCAGCCACAGTGGGATGAGACAGGGTGGAGTCCAGCGTGCACCATTCCTTGCTGCAGGACTCCCTGGTGAAATAAGGAGAGAGCCGGTGGGGTGTGGCTTAATGGTGCTGACCCAGTAGGCGTGCCTTAGTGGTGCTGCACCAGTAGGGTGTGGCTTAATGACACTAGCAGGAGCCTCATGATTATGCACGTGGAGTGGCAGGGTCAGCGATGAGAAATCCGGCAAGTTGGCTAGCCCAGCCTCCTTCCCAACAGTCTCTGCCCACACCCAACACTGACAGCACCAGCTCTCAGGAGAATGCCCTGGTGACAGCACCCACAAGCTCTGTGGTCACAGGCTTTCCCTGCCCCGTAGGTGAAAGCAGAAGCTTTTAATGTGTGACAGTTTCTAGCAACTGGGCAAGTAAGTACTTGTGAATAATGCCTGCAGCAGACAGCAAGTCATGGTAGGATCAGAGGAGGGCTTGGGGCCAGTTTCCCCTTCCCTGAACCATGGTAAGGGTTAGCCTTGGTGAGGGTCAAAGGTGAGAAGAGCCATAACAGGGTGGTGTAAATGGCGATGCATTAGACAGCCCTGGGAGGTGTTATTATCCCAGTGGCTTCAACCACATCCTGTACTAGGCAACCAGCCACGAAGATGACTGGCAAGGTCAAAAGCAGCTGATGTATTCGGAGGCCCTGGATGGCATCCCTCCTCTGAGGCAAGGAGACAATTTAGTGCTTCTCTGCCTTCCATGGTTTAAATGTAACTGCGAAGGACACATTTGGGACACAAGAGTATTTGAGAATACTCTTTCTCCCTGGTCACACGTCTCATTTGCTATTCTACCCGGCAACTCCTTCCATTCTCCCACTACTCTTATCTGGAACACCTGCTCTTTGTTGCCAGTTGGGAATGCCGTGTGTGTGTGTGTGTGTGTGTGTGTGTGTGTGTGTGTGCGCGCGCGCGCGTGTGTGTCTGTGTATACAATCTGCTTAATTCTGATACTGTTTCCTTCCCTCCTTCCTGGAGGGGCTCTGCTAGTGTAATGAGCGGCACACACACAGCAGTCAGGCTGAGGCACCTACCACCCCACAGGCGCATGCATGCTGCTTAGCTTAGCAAGGCACCTCACTGTGATGCTCCTTGTGGTCCTCTGAGTCCAGGGGATCTATGTGTCCAGACAGCCCTCCCCATCTACCTAAAATGATAAAGAGTCTTTTAACTCAGAACTTTGTAGAAATTCAAAAGATTTTGTTGAAAAGGACACTTAAAAATGAAAGCTATATACATTTACCATAAAGATATGTGTATAAAACAAAATCCAGAAGTTTCAGTGGTCAGCTTTTGTTTTTTTGAGATGGAGTTTCACTCCTGTCGTGCAGGTTGGAGTGCAGTGGCGAGATCTCAGCTCACTGCAGCCTCCACCTCCTGGGTTCAAGAATTCTCCTTCCTCAGCCTCCTGAGTAGCTGGGATTACAGGCGTGCACCACCATGCCCTGCTAATTTTTGTATTTTTAGTAGAGATGGGGTTTCACCCCGTTGGCCAGGCTGGTCTCAAACTCCTGACCTCAGGTGATCCACCCACCTCGGCCACCCAAAGTGCTAGGATTACAGGCATGAGCCACCAAGTCCGGCCTTTTTTGAGACGGAGTTTCAAAGACCTCAAGCGATCTCCCGGCCTCGGCCTCCCAAAGTGCTGGGATTACAGGAGTGAGCCACCACGCCTGGCCTGGTCATCTCTTACACACTTCCAGGTGTTTCTCACCAGGGAACTGGAAAGGCCTCTCCCCTGGACACAGCTAAGATGAGGGCTTCCC
This sequence comes from Hylobates moloch, assembly GCF_009828535.3. Taxonomy (NCBI): domain Eukaryota; kingdom Metazoa; phylum Chordata; class Mammalia; order Primates; family Hylobatidae; genus Hylobates; species Hylobates moloch. The sequence goes on from NW_026652280.1 coordinate 55,655,894, forward strand.
AAGCCTGGCTCTTCATTAGAATCACCTGGGCTGCTTTAACAATCATGAATACCGGTCCCATCTGAGATCAACTCTGTGGGGCAGGGGTACACACACCTGTATTTTAAGTGATTCTCAGATGCTTTTGCTGCAAGGGCAGGTGAGAGCCCCTGGATGAGATGAGCCAACCAGGCTGTGAAATGAAGAGAGTAAGTAACTCAGCTTTTGGCACCTGGAAAATGGAAACAGAAGAAAAAAATGAAATATAATCCACAAGCTTTATTTTCTATCCGTCAGCCCACCTAACTGTTAATTACGTGAATCAGTGCCACTCGAAACCTATCTAAAACTATAACCCATGATATGTCCTCAGTTTCCTTCAGTAGCCACTGTCTGTGTAACCTGGCCAATGGCCCTCACACTGCCCATTGACATTTTGTGCACTCTTCTCAAGCCTTCTCCCCCAGACAACCTTATCTCCTAATTCACTAGGAAAATAGGGGCCCCCAAATTCCCCACCTGTACACAATGCCATCTCTCTCCACCTACAGTCAACTTCTCTCCTCTAGGCTCAGGGGAAGAGGGGCTCCCTCACCTTTCTTCAAGGTCACTTCCTCCAAGAGTCCTCCAAGTCCATTTCCTGCCCCCTCACCTCTTCAGTAACTAGGCTACTTTCCCTCTGCTCTTCCGTTTTAGCCTCTCCCTATAAACTATGTCTTTCCCAGCATACAAAACATTCTATTCTGCTTTCTTAAATCAAAACAAAACAAAGCAATCCATCACAATCACAGGTCCTCCAAGTTCTCCTTTTCATTACAACTAAGCTTCTTGGAAGAGTAATCAACATGATCCGCTAACACCTTCTTACTTCCCATTCACTGTCTTCAGTCTATTGTAATCTGACTTCTGGCCCCATTGTAGCAGGACGAGCGGCAAACAAAACCTCTCAGACACCAAGCTGTAGAAGGAAGGGCTTTATTGGGCTGGGAGCATCAGCAAGCTACTGCCTTAAAATCCAAGCTCTCCGAGTGCACAATTTCTGTCCCTTTTAAGGGCTCACAACTCTAAGGATTTCACACGAAAGGGTTGTGATTGATTTGAGCAAGTGAGGGGTACATGACAGGGGCTGCATGCACCAGTGGTCAGAGAGAAACAGAACAGGGCAGGGAGTTTCACAGTATTCTTCTATATAGTGTCTGGAATCTATGAATAACATCGGTTTCTAAGTTATGAGTTGATTTTTAACTACTGGGTTTAGGCCAGGCAGGCCCAGGCCTGGTTTCAGGCCTGGTGCCAGGCTGCCTGTCTTTGGTTTTACTTCCTTGTTGTTTTCTTGAAACAGGTGATGAGTATAAAACAATATAAAACAATATGAGAGGGTCTCTCTCTTCTCTCACCATCACTCCACTGAAATCGCCCTTATCAAAGATACCAACTGGCTCTTTCTTGCTAAGTCCAGGGCTTCACAGTAGATAGCAGGGGTCAGCATGTTCCCCCAAGGACCTGGCTCCTGCACAGCCCTGCTCCGCAGCATCATCTCCTTACAAGCACTTGCCCCCTTGCATTTGCGTTTCCCGCTTATACTACCAGAGGTTCTCTCCAGTTCCCCTAAGCCACGCCCTGTTTCCTCTCTGTGCCTTTGCTTGTGCTCTTCCCTCTGCCTGTAATGCTCCTTTCCACATTCTTCATTCCTGAATTACACACGTCTTGGCTCAGGTACCTCCCTATTCTCTTTGGAGGTAAAGAGTTATTTCTAACTGAGATGGGAGAGGAAAAAAATGGCTTCCACCATTGGGCAGCACCATGGCCTCCCTGAAGCTTCCTGTGCAACACCAATATATGTCCCCTGGCTGTAGCAGCTCAGGAGGTTCGTGCTGCTTGGCATTCTACTGGAAAGGCTACGTTGCTGGCTCCTCACCTAAGTGCAGATTCTCTATTAGATCTGGATGCTAGTAATAGGATCATTTTCTAGGGACTCCTACCTGAAATGGAGTAAAATGTGAAGTTCTATTTAATTCAAGTCCTTGTTCCTGTACTACCATATTTCTCACATTTGCCTGATAGTGAAAATCACCTGGTGTTTTTATTGAAAATGCAGATCTCCACGCCACTGCACTCCAGCCTGAGAGACAGAGCACGACTCCATCTCAAAGAAAATAAAAAACAAAAAAGAAAAGAAAATGCAGATCTCTGGGCCCCACCCGTACCTGGGGACTCAGAATCACCAAGGCAAGGTCTCATCCTTATGCGTCACGTGTGTTTTGAGATCTCATTATCTCCTGGGAGATAGGTCTGTGAGTTATGGCTGGCAAAGCCAATTACCTGCCAATTACCTCTTGAAAGAGCAACACTGTGCTTGCTGAACTGGAGAAACTGGGGTAGTTGAGCAACATCTGAGATCAAGGCAAGACAAAATGCTTGGTAAACTTCCCCTCATGAATGAGTTCTTGGCTGGCACTGCTTATTTTTTCCAGGGTGGGATTTCTTCAAATGAAATATTAGCTTTTTGCACAAGGTACATAGGGGAAGGGAGAGGGGAGTTTTGTGGGTCCTGGTAGCACTCTTCTATCTCACAGTGCTGCCATGGAATCCCAACAGTGTGGCCCAAGTTTCAGGGCATCTGGTTGAGTGGGGTCATTAGCCCTCATAGAGAGGTTGAGCATAGGGCTCCATCTCCAGGTCACTGAAAGTTTATGATGTGGACTTGGATATCCCCCTCATTGCTTCATTATTGCTCAGGGATCCTAGTGACATCTTGATGAAAAGGCAGGATTTTAAGTATGTATTTTCTCTTATCCATACCAAGTGAAACCATATGGCCCTCAGCCACCAGGGATAGAATATGTGTAGGAGGATAAAGCAGGATTCACTTATCCAAGTTGGGGTCAAGAAATGGAAGCTGAGGTAAAGAAGGGAGATGGTAGCCTCTGTTTTTAGGGACATCTGCACACAATGAACTATTATTAAAGCACCAGACTTATCCTGGTCAGTGCTTCTCTCAGAGGGACACAGGCCACCAGGCTTCCTGTTTCTTACACCTAACCCGACTTGAGGGAACTCTTTTTTTTTTTTTTTTTTTTTAAGAGAGAGAGTTTTGCCCTATTGCTTAGGCTAGAGTACAAGTGGCACAACTGTGGCTCACTACAGCCTCGAACTCCTGGGCTCGAGTGATCCTCCTGCCTCAGCCTCCCAAGTAGCTGAGATTACAGGTGGGAGCCACTGCACCTGCTCTTGGGGCATAATTTATTTCCAACTTAAAACAACATTGTATGTATATGTCACATATTAATTATATATAATACATATAGCAAACAATGCTATATGAACACCCTTATGGTTGCATTGTTACTCATATCTTTTTTTTTTTTTAAGACAGAGTCTCACTCTGTCACCCAGGCTGGAGTGCACTGGCACGATCTTGGCTCACTGCAACCTCCACCTCCAGGGTTCAAACAATTCTCCCTACTTCAGCCTCCAGCGTAACTGGGATTACAGGTGTGTACCACCACGCTCAGCTAATTTTTGTATTTTTAATAGAGACGGGGTTTAGCCATGTTGGCCAGGCTGGTCTTGAACTCCTGACCTCAGGTGATCCTCCTGCCTCAGCTTCCCAAAGTGCTGGGATTACAGGCGTGAGCCACCACGCCTGGCCCATATCTTTTTTAATTAACTATGACAAATTCCTAGAAGTAGAACGCACATTTTGTGTTTTTCCTTTGACTTTTTCCTTCAACTTTTAATTTAAATTCCAGGGCCCATGTGCAGGATAGAGTGCACGTTTTAAAATTTCAATATCTATTCCCAAATTGCCACTTTCCTCCCCCAAAGCGATACCAATATACAATCCTATTGCTTACTTATATATTAAACAATCTTTGTCAATTTTATAGACAAAACGATGTGTTTCATATTTTACATTTATTTGATTTCAAATTAGATTGAAGATAGGCATCATACGCCTAGGGGAAATTTGTATTTCTTCTTTTTAAATTATCCTGTCCTTTACCATTTTATTATTGGGGTGTCTATATATTTTTAGAATTAATCTGCAAGAGCTCTTAATCTGTAAAATTATGCTTTCTCTGTTATATGTTAAAATATTTTTCCAGTGCTGTATTTTAATTTAATTGCATTTCTTGCCATCTAGAAATTTAATATTCTTATGTGATCATATTTACTATTTTTTTCCTTATAATTTCCTTATTTGGTGGCATGTTTAGAAAACCACTCCTCAACCTAAAGTATATAAATAATTTTCCTAAAGTTTTCTTCCAGCACTTGATGGTTTATTTCACTTGCATCTTCAATTCATCTGGAATCAATTTGGGTAGAAGATGCAGGATAAGGAGCCATCTTTAATTTTTTAAATGGTTAGCCAGTTACCCAACTTCAAGGGGACATATTATTACCTTGGATCAAAAAAAGTACAACGAGATAATTTTAGTCTGCCTCCTCCAAGATAAAAAAAAGCCAAAGAGGATCACGGGCTGGAAAATCAAGAAAAGGAGGAGGCTAATCCAAAAAATGGAAGCTGAAGGTGCCAGAAGTGAATGGCTGCACATTAGGCCTCCCACTCCTCTTTCTCCTTCATGGTTAGAAAGAGGTATGGCAAGCCTTCACTTGGCCACGAAGCTTTGCCAGGCAGTGAAGATACAGGCATTAGGAGACTTGATTCCTTTACTTACTTTGACACACAGGTAGCATGATGTTACCTTAGAATTTACATGATAATTCCTCTTTCCTTTTCTTCTCATGCATTGATTGAAAATATATGTTAAATTTATTTACAAACTGTAAAGTGCTATTCAAATAGAAAATATCATTAGTACCAATGAATATTTTTATTCAGAAGGTATTCTCCATGGGTAATCCAGTCAAAATTCACATCACAACATGAGTATTAAATAATCAGCCAAAACACATCCTCATGGAGCAAAGGATTTCTTGATATTGGTTGACACAATGGGCATAGTAGGCAATATTCCTTGTTTTTGTGAAAAGCAAGAACTAGTCATATTACAAATATAATATTGTCAAAACCTAGAACAAGATTTCCTTCCACTCTTTGGAGGGTGTCTAAGCTTGGGTTCCCTTGGAGCAGACTCTGAGCAGGGATTTGAGTGCAGGGAATTTATGTGGGAGGGGAAGGAAAGACCAGTAATAGGAGGAGGGGATGAGGGAAGGAGATAAGAAGGTAAGGCAGTGGAGGAAGAAATGTTCCTAGGCCAGATCCTGCTGTGGGTGACTGGCATGTAATCCTGCTGGAGAAACTCCGGGATATGGGGGGAAATGCAGGTTCCAAGGGGTGTGGGAGCTAGCCCCAGACTCCTGTGAACCATTGCTGGTCAATTGCACTTATTAATCCCCTGCACAGCCGATCTGCTGCACAGGTAAACAACGCTGGCTTCAGCAGCCAAAGAAATGCTGGGGCTGGCACTTGGAAGGCAGGGTGGCAGGCCCTCAAGTGGTCAGGGTGAAGTGGGTGCTGGCAACATCTTCTACAGAGGTTTCTCCTTTCCCCACCCCCCCCTTAGAGCCAAGGTCTTGCTCTGTCACCCAGGCTGGAGTACAGTGGTACAAACATAGCTCACTGCAGCCTCAAACTCCTGGGTTCAAGCAATCCTCCCACCTCAGCCTCCTGAGTAGCTAGGACTACAGGCATGCATCACCACACCTGGCTAATTTGTTTTCTCTTATAGAGACAGGGTCTTGCTATGTTGCCTAGGCTGGTCTGAAACTCCTGACCTCAGGAGATCCTCCTACCTTGACTTTCCAGAGTGCTGGGATTACAGGCATGAGCCACCACACCAGAGGTTTCTCCTTAATTTGAAATACATCTTACTTGTGTACACAGCAATGCTATAAAACAGGGCAACACTTACTTTCTCCATCGTTTCCTCAGAATGGCAAATCAGGAAAAGTGATAAACATACGTCACATGTGGAATAGGAAACTTCTTTATTAGGTCTTTGGCTTTTTGATATTTGAATATCCAAATATTTAAATCTCCAAACATGCCTAGGAATAACTAAAGCCACAAGGAAATATTCAACTTTTGATACTTCCACTCCATGTTTTTACAGTGTTGTTTATAGTAGTTATATACATATATATATTTATATCATATATAGTAGTACTTATAGTAGTAACATTACTACTATAAATACTGTAAAAACAGAGTGAAAATATCAAAAGTTGAATATAGTTTATAGTAATATATATTACTATATATATTCACATTTATAGTAATACATCATATATGTATTTGATAGAGGTTCTTGCACTGTTACACAGGCTGGAATGCAGTGGTGTGATCATAGCTCACTGCAGTCTTGAACTCATGGACTCAAGAGATCCTTCCACCTCAGCTTCCCGAGCAGCTGGGACTACAGGTGGGTGCCACCATTTCCAGCTAATTATTTTATTTTGATAGAGATGGAGTCTTGCTGTGTGGCCCAGGCTGGTCTTGAACTCCTGGCCTCAAGGAATCCTCTCACCTCAGCCTTCTAGAGTACTGGGATTACAGGTGTGAGCCAGCATGCCCAGCCAATAGTAATAATATTAACAATGATATTCTCATAACATTTTCACATCTGCCATTTCATTTAACTCTCAAAGAAGCCTTATGAAGCAAGGGAGGTAATTTCTGTCCCTTAAACTTCTAGGATATTTTAAACGCCCTGACAGAAAGCGTGCATGCTAAAACCGCTGCTAGAATTACAGGCCCAAGGGAATAAGAGGTGGCTCAGATTCAAGAGACTTCCAAGAGCAATAGCTCTTCTCCAAAATGCGGCATGGCGGGGTGGGGCTTTCCTCTCATTGTGGGAAAGTGGGAAGAGATAGTTTATAGGGAACTAAGGAACAGGAGAAAAGCCCCCCTGGGATCTGGGCTAGGCAGAAGGTGTCCCAGTAGCAGCTGGTCTTTGGCCCAGGAAGTGCCCCTGATGTCCTAGGATGTATTTCATCCTCTGGCAGAACCCCTCCTCCCCAGCTAAGGACACTGCACTTCTGGGGAAGACCTGGACGTTTGGGATTTTCTTCTCCCTTGACAGCACTGCAGTTGAATACTAGCTATGCTCAATCACCTGTTTTCCAGAATATAACCTTTATGTCTAAGGAAGCATATTTCCTGCAGGAATAGTAAATACCTTCCGAGATTTGCCTTTTGAATGGACGCCATGCCAAGCCTGCAGCTCCGCTCACAGCTCTATGCTAACTGTTTAGAAATGCATGCTCCCTGAGTATGAAACGATTAAAGTTAGTGGTTATTATGCAAAAGCCTTGGCCGGGCGCGGTGGCTCACGCTTGTAATCCCAGCACTTTGGGAGGCCGAGGCGGGCGGATCACGAGGTCAGGAGATCGAGACCACGGTGAAACCCCGTCTCTACTAAAAATACAAAAAATTAGCCGGGCGTGGTGGCGGGCGCCTGTAGTCCCAGCTACTCGGAGCGGCTGAGGCAGGAGAATGGCGTGAACCCGGGAGGCGGAGCTTGCAGTGAGCCGAGATTGCGCCACTGCACTCCAGCCTGGGGGACAGAGCAAAACTCCGTCTCAAAAAAAAAAAAAATGCAAAAGCCTTTTGAGCAAATGATGATTTAATCAGTAAATGTGTGCCGCTGTGTGACCTGTGTGCATTCACAAGACTCAAGTGCTGCAGAAAGTTCCAGCCCTCTGCCCTCTGAAACTCCTTTTATCAAGGGCTCAATGTAGAGTAAAATAAACCACACATTCAAAATGTATGGGGAAAGAAACCTTCTGGAAACGGAAAGGTAGACTTTATATACTGGGGTCATACAAGTCTTTATGAGCGAGGCAGAAAAGATATTTCCAGTCAATAGCATTCACCATCTCAGGCCCTTGTCCCTCTACTTTGGGAGAATTATATTACTTGCCCTGAGGATGATTAACAAGGATATCCCGATTTCATCTCTGCTTTCTATTCCCAGCCACGCAGACATTGTGCTGGAATTTCTATGCTGAAGAATTAAGCTATATTGTTTGGCAAAAGAAGCAACTGAAAACAAGAAATCCATCCCTTTCTACCACTGCTATTACATAATCCACGTTTAAAAAAAAAAAAAAAGTTTCTGCTTCGGATTTCTCTGTTGGGCAGGGTGGTGGGAGGGATGGGGTCTCTAGTTTTTCCCAAGTGAAATCCTGGAAATCTTGCCTAAGAGAATCCTTATGAAAGTTTCACTCACAATGAAAGCAAACTTCCAAGGTGGAGGAGGGTGAAGCCGGCTGGCTGGACCGATCACTGAGGCCCAGTGCTGCGAAGAGGGCTCAGCACATTATTCCAACCCTTTCTGGGAGCACAGCCCGGGCTTGGCAGCGGTTTGGTGTTCTCGAGTGTGACGCATTCTGCAAACCTGGCTGTGTCCATGGCCCAGCTCCAGTTCTGCAGGGCTCATGACCAGGCTGCCCCCTCTCCTAAGGTGTTTTGCAGGATCGCCCATCAGAGCTAAACACCCACCAGCTGACCACCTGTTCCAGGTGATGGGATTTTGGCTCAGATCAGCCTGGATGGGGTGGACCTCTACAAGCTGGCTTGAATAAATGTAAATGTCTGCTGCCTATCTTGAAGATCATCGGCAAGCTTTGGTGGGTCCATATTCAGTGGCAGTAGGGATTAAGGCAAACTTAAAATGATTCTGAGTGTAAATAGATACAGATATAAACTTTCGGGGGAACAATTTGGTAATAGCTAATAACAATCGTTAAAATGTTTATGTCCTTTGACCTGATAGTGTTAGTTCTAAGAATTTATCTTAAGAAAATAAATAAATTTATATCCCATGATATCTTCATTTTAGTGTTACTTGTAATTGCAAAAAGAAAAGAGAAAAAACCCCACTTACTGAATAATTGGAAGGTGGTTAAATACATTATGGTAAATTGATGGAATAAAATGCTCTACAGTTAAAGACCTAGGAAACAATAGACTTTGTAAAACCACATCAAAACAATATATATGGTATCATCATGATTTTTGTAAAAAAATACATGTGAATTAAAAGACTAATGAACATATAACTACATACAAACAGATTTCGGAGTGGTGAGATTCTAGGTGACTTTAATGCCTCTCTGCATATTCCAATTTTTCTATAACGTACACACATACCACTTATATTCAATAAAAAAAGGTTATTTAAAATTTTTTTTCTACCCATATGCTGTAAGTCCTCATTCCAAAGGAAGAATGGGGCCTTTTGGGGGCTACCACTGACCTGCCCAAGTGGAATTAGTAAAAAGAGAACTGGGGAACCGGAAGAGAAGGGTTAGAGTGGCTGGCAGAGGCTGAGGTGTGAGGGGTTTTCAGTGCAGCAGTTTTGGGGGTTGGGGAGAGTAGAGAAAGGAGCTGAGTTCAAGTTCTCTGTGGGGAAGTGGGACCATGTCCCGCCTCAGAGAAGGGAAGGTCAGCGAGTTCTGTCCAGGGCTGCTGTCCTCTGGTGCAGGGCTATTATGAGCATGGCAAAAACTCAATAACCGTACATATTGGGGAATGAGGTCAGCCAGCACCTGGAGGGATGCTGAAGAAGGCAGGCCTGTGCAGACCCACGATTGCTTTACAGTTACTTGGTGCCCCTGAAGTGCCTGCTGCCCAGGGAGATGCACTGTTTCCAGTCCCCAATCCACTGAACGAAGACGGAACAATGGTGGACCCATTGTGAACTGGTCAGTGTCGTCTACCAGAGATCCTGCTGTCCCTCCCGAGACTCTCCTCACAAGGTCGGCCCAATTTGTGTGTGCCTATGAGCCAGGAAGAGGATACCAGTGACAATATTTGTATGGCATTTGATAGTTTACAAACAATTCTCATGAAAGTTCAGTTGAGGAGCTCTAGACATTCTTTTCAGGAAACACATATTTACAGTCTGCGAATAGCCACACTGAAGGTGTTCTTTTTCCTCAGCTGTAATTTCATCTGTGACTCTCTCTGCTGTTTTCTGGTGGCTGGAACTGTATTCAGCAAGGGCAGATAGGTGGCTGTTCTTCAAGCTTTTATGAAATGGGGGGAAAACCGTTGGTATTAGTCAGTGAGGAATAAACTAGCCCTTTTTGTTTTTCTTTTTCTTTTTTAGAGACAAGTTGGAGTATAGTGGGGTGATCCTAGTTCACTGCAGCCTCAACCTCCTGGGCTCAAGTGATCCTCCCACCTCGACCTCCAGAGTATCTGGGACTACAGGCACGTGCCACCATGCCCAGCTAATTTTTGTTTATTGTTTTGTAGAGACAGGGTCTTGCTATGTTGCCCAGGCTGGTCTCAAACTCCTGGCCTCAAGCAATCCTCCTGCCTTGGCCTCCCAAAGTGCTGGGATTACAGGTGCGAGCCACCACACCCGGTCACTACTCCTTTCTAATGAATCTAGGAAGTGCTAACAAATAATCAGCACCAGTGAATAACTCCTTAGATTCAGTTAGGTTAACACTGGGGAGCCAGAAGAGAGAACCACCAGCTTAGTGTAGACCTGCCAAAGGCAGGTGTTAAAATGGATGATCCTCTTGCAGACTCAGTTCCTGGCTGGTCATCACCTGGTGAATTTTTCATTTTAAAATCAATATTTCAAGAAAGCACATAGCTTAGAGTCATGTAGTTTAACCCCCAACCCAACATGGCATCCCTAAGGACCACCACCCAGCCTCTGTTGAATACCCCTATGATGGGGACCTCACTACCTCTCCAGGAGAATATTCAATTTCCGTATAGATGTGGTTAGAAAGCATGTCCACAAGACTGCAGTGTGGAAGTCAGAAGAGAACATTGGGTTGAAGGGGATGTGACTCAGTTTCAAAGGTGGAGGGTGTGTAGCTACAAGGATACCACATAGGATTACCATATCCAATTTTTTAGAATTATTTGTTATTTTTCTTCTGATGAACAAACACTATGTAGAGGATATGGAAATGCTTGTGTAGTCTTCTCTGTTAGGGAAAGTGGTGCTGGGTAATAATATTGGTTCAGTACATCATTCATTATTTTGTAGATAAAACTAGAAGTGAGTCCTCCATCCCACTGACTTTGGTTAGCTTGCCATATGAAGCTTCAGTGATGGTGCGTTACATCCATCTCAGCTTCCCTATCAGGTAGTTTGTGCCCTCAAGGAATTGATCATCATAATCTAGACTTGGTTGGTAGCAGGCTGGGGAAGGCTAGGATTGGGAAGCCAATGGGCTTCATTAATTAATGGGTTCATTAGTTCAGTTGGTTTGTAAGTTACTATTTTATGAATATTATATGTCTCCCCAATTGGATTGCATATTCCTTAAGGGCAGGAATTTATTTCTTATCCCTCGCTGTAGCTGCAATACTGAACACACACAAAACCCTCATCAGTATATGCTTAGTGATTATCTGTAGAAGACTATGTTGTAGGTAACACATTGAACCAGTGCTGAAGAATTAATCCAATTAACAATGACCATCAAGCCACTTGTTTTATGCTAATAAAACATCATAATTTAAGGACCATACTGCATTTTTTAACTCCATAAATTATAACCCTTTAACATATATGAAAGTTTCATATTCTTAAAGTGCTTTAAAATATATTTAATTTTTTTAACAAGTGGAAAAGAATGTTCCTTAAAAGACATTTAATTTTTTAGTGGAAATTAATATTACCAAAAACATTCTGTGCATATTTGAATAACAATTTTTTTATCTTCAAGAAATGGGATTTTTATATAAAATACACACATAGCACTGAATGCCAAAGTGATGGGTATCCATGGTCAGAATTCAAAATTAGATTTGCTATTAAACCTCTCTGGTTTGTGTCCTGAGTGAAGAATGATCTCAAGCTGGGGAGGGAGGTGCATTGGGTAATCAGTGCTTTTGAAGGTGAATTTCCTTGCTGTGAAATAGGCTTGGGTTAGTGGTCAGGACAGCCATTCAGACTGACAGGCCCCTGGACTTCCAAGGCTTCAGTGACAGGGACAGAGATGTGATTGACATGAATATTCCTCAGACAGCCAAAGAATGATTTCCACACAGGGATCCTCAGTGTCGTCAAATTGGCTGAAAGAGAAAGTGGAGAGGCAGTCAGTAAATAATTTATACTGTCCAGGGACTGTTCCCTGGATTTTAAAAGATAGTATTTTTTTTTTTTAGACAGGGTCCTGCTCTGTTACCCAGGCTGAAGTACAGTAGTATGATCACAGCTCATTGTAAACCTGGGATTCCTGGGCTCACACAATCCTCCCACCTCAGTCTGCCAAGTAGCCAGGACTAGAGGTGTGGGCCACCACCCTGGGCTAATTTTTAATGTTTTTGTAGAGATGGGGTCTCACTATGTTGCCCAGGCTGGTCTTGAACTCCTGGCCTCAAGTGATCCTCCCGCCTCAGCCTCCCAAAGCTCTGGGATTACAGGTGTAAGCCACCATGCCAGGCAAAAGATAGTCTTAGTGGAGAAAGCTAAAGTGACTTCACATCTCAGCCCACTCAGCCCTCTCCACTTCAGGCAGGCATCTGACACTCCACTTGCTGTAATAAATCAGCAACAAGGCTACTCTTCAAGTTCTTCAGAGGAGAATCCACTGCCCAAATCAATATCTCTAAACTGGTACTTTTTATGGGTAATGAAAGACCTATACAATTAACAACCGGATTACAGTGTATTTGGAGGGACCGAAAACAATGAAGAATGAAAAGCCTCTTCCCAGACAACATTCCAGTCTTGAACTTGACTCCATTGCAGCCTACCTGATTCTCCCAGTCTGGTCTCCAAAAGCTTAATAACTCACTGGTAAAACTAAATACCTGAAGAGGACAGAGACCAGTTTTTCAGATCCTTTTCCTGACTCTTTGCTGGTATCAGGCTTCTAGGTTAATGCAACCTCTTAAGAGAGGATTATAAATTACAGGCTTGGGGCCAGGTGCAGTGGCTCACACCTATAATCCCAGCACTTTGAAAGGCCGAGGTGGGTGGATCACCGGAGGTCAGGAGTTTGTGACCAGCCTGGCCAACATAGCAAAACCCTGCCTCTACTAAAAATACAAAAATTAGCCAGGTGTGGTGGCGTGTGCCTGTAGTCCCAGCTACTTGGGAGGCTGAGGCAGGAGAATAACTTGAACTTGGGAGGCGGAGGTTGTGGTGAGCTGAGATCACATCACTGCACTCCAGCCTGGGCAACAGAGAGAGACTCCATTTCAAAAAAAAAAAAAAATAGAGAAAAAATTACAGGCTTGGGGCAAGGGGAAACAGCAGTAATGGTGCCTGGGCTGCCCTGACAAGTGCTCCTTTCTAGCAACTACCTTTCCCCACATGCCAGTGCAAAGGGCCTCACAATCTCCACTGTCCAGCCAAGAGCTGCCCTGCCACTAATTAAGAAGTGAATGTTCAGAGCTGACACAGGGCAACACATTATAGAAGTTAGGACAAGAGTTACCTGGAGCACCTCCAAGGTGTAGTGGCTCTTGAGTGCTGGCAGGTGGGAAGGGGATCTGTCCAGCTGTGTAGCTACTGTCTGTGTCCAGTTCCAGGTGCAGGATGTGTTGTTTTATGGTGACTGGGGAAAGGAGGCCGGTTAGGTCTATCATCAGAGGTGAGCCCTGCTTAATGTCTACACTATTGACTTCGTTTTAACTCCTTCATACTAGACCTGTGGGAGTGCTGTTTGCAGAAATTTGGTCAGCTTAGATATAAATTCAATTAACTTCCTCTAAACACCAGGTAGTGCTTCCACATACATGAATGAATTTTACCCTTAAAATGAATCTGTGAAGAGGAAATGATCGTTCCCCATTTCCCAGATAAGAGAATGTGTCTCACTGAGGAGCCTGACAAGATGGCTTGGTTACCAAGAGTTGGGATTTAAGCTCTGGTCTCCTGTGTCCAGAGGCCATGCTGATTTCATGTGATCTCAGCTACTTTCTATGAAGACACTGACTTCTGAAAACTGATGCCAAAGGCAGCTCTTTTGACTCTCGACACAAAATTCCTCTCATGTTAACGATCTCAGCTAATTGCAATGTAGTTATCTTTAAAATTAGCCAAGAAAAGACCACTTTTTACAAAAGGTATTTTAGCCAATATGGGTTCATAGATCTCTAATATCCACAAATAACTAATAAAATAACAGATTCTTTTTGAGAGGAAATGCTTGCTCTCTACTCTTCGGGTTGTCTACATAGTTTGCATTAATATTAAATGGTTGTTGAAAAAAATAACACAACAACGAGCCTTAGCAAAAAACAGATAATTACTGAACACTGACTACATATCAGACACTGGGCTAATAACTTTTCACACATTATCCCATTTAATTTCCACAGCCTTAAGAGCCATACCCTATTTTTATTTCCATTTTACAGAAGAGGAAACTGAAGGTAAAGAACAATTAAGCAACTTGTCCAAGGTCACACAGGGAAAGGGATGGAACTAAGATTTGACCTCTGTTCTAACTTCAGAGCCAAAATCTAAATCACAATGTTATACTATCTTGAAAACTAGCCTAGCTTATTAGTGTGCTGGACTCCAAAAACAAACAACAACAGCAACAATAAAACATTTGATAAGTTCTGGAGAATTGGAGGTGGCAACCATGAGTGACAGAAGCATGGCTGGGGTTGAGAATGGACACGTTAGCCTGGGGGGCTGGCCCTGGTCAGGTACTATGGATGGAGGGGCTGAGGCTGCCTTTGGGATGTTCAAGTCAAAATGGAAAGGGGGCCTGTTTTAGTGCATGAACAATCAGCTACTGGACAACATACCTGCCACCGAGTGCCACTGTCCATCACACAGAGACTGCTTTGGTGTGACCGACGTCGAGGTCCCACCTGCCCCACTGTCCATAGAGGCCGTGACCTGGAACACACATGCATTTTCCTATTTCCTTCAGAAAGGCAGGTGGAGCCCACCTTCCCCTGCCATCTGCCCTCCCCAAACTGGGCCAACTGACAGCTTAAGTGCACATTAGATATTGGCCCTCCTCTACTTTTGAAGCATGTGACCACATGGGGTCCAATGCTTCCAGAGATCTCTCTGCTGCATCCCTTCCAGGCAAGTATAAACCAGGGTGGACCCTGGCCTGAAGTCGTTGCCAATGGCAATGAGTTGTTCCCTTCTAATCCAAACCCCGCCCCCATCAGCTCAACTCAAAGGTTACTGATTGGAATCCTCCTTAGCAATTAATGCGTGACAGTGGCTCTGTATGGAAGGATATGTGAGATGTGGAAGGCAAAGCTACTGGTGGAGGCCTACAGCCTGCTGCCAGGGCCAGCCAACTGTAATAGTTCCATGCACGGCAAGACGTTAAACAAGCAAAATGATTGAGTTTGCACTGGGCACGCATCAGGAGCCAGGCACGCAGTCTGTTTTGTGCAGAATCCCACATTTCTGCTTTCTAAATCAGGTTCTCCTCCAGGATCTTCCAAGGGTTGAATCAAGGGGAATGAAATGAGAGGACTAAAATAAGTGTATTTATAAATAATTTACATTTAATTTGCACGTAGCTAGATGGGACAGCCTATTCACAGGCAATTTTTGAGCTAAACAATGTCACTACTATTATGAAGGTCATCAGGTCTTGATTTGTTTTCCTGAGAATAATTCCCTCCCAGAGACTCTCAGTAGAGACTCTCTCCAGCCCCTCCTCTGAAAAGCCAGAATTGTCTCAACCACCTTGCAAGTGGATAGTTACTTGCATCTCTGGGCTACCAGAGATCTACTCAGACTTAATTAAAGACTACAATAGAAAGTATTCTAGGAATTTTGGGCATTTTATTTTCTTCTGGGATTCTTTTCCCCTCACATTTAGTAAACTGTGGAAGGATGGAGATGAAAGAAAATGGCATATTATATCAATCTTTCACTCGAGGCCTCAACTAAGGGTCTTCCTAGAAGAATCTGGTTTTAAAGAGACATCTTTGAGAAGGAAAGAGATATAACTGGGAGGTGGAAAATAAGATATTGACTCAGGCCTGTGAGTGATGGACAAATGAGGCCACAGAGATGAAGAAAGAATCCGTAAGAATTGAGTATATGGCAATTTCTATAATCTTGACAAAAGCCTTAAGATATAAGAGTTATTATCTACATTTTGCAGATAAGTCTGAAAGAGCTTGAGTAACATCCTTAGGGCCATATAACCAAGTGCAGGAGCTGCAAATCAGCCCGACTTGTTTGAGTTTTCCCAGTTTTAAAAATTAAGAACAGAAAACATGATGATAAAATTACTTGCTAAAGGAAAATGGTAAGTTAGCACTGAAGTCAAGGCTCTTAAATACAAGATTGGATCCCATTCTCTACTACAAACCTGACCCGCTGTGGCCTCCAGACACTGAAGTTGGTTTCCACAGACCCTCCCCATGGCATCAGACTGCTACGCACCTTTCCTGCCTCCAGGTAAACACATAAGTGCTTCCCAGGCTGACTTCCGATGTGTATTAGGATCCCAGTGAGACTTCTTGGGCGGATGCTGAAAACAAGCTTAAATTCTGGCCCCAACAATACAGAGTGAGCTTTCAAAAGAGAAACAAAGCAAAAGTTAAAGCATCACAATGAAAGAAAACAGGATACAGTTCTTAAGACGCAAAGACTTAAATTCTATAGAACTGCTCCTTACCCAAGACGACATGACCTCCTTCTTCGGAGAAATAAATGCCTTTCTCCAAAGGACCACCCAAGCAGGAAGACACCCCGAAGCTTGAAGAAGGGGTATCCAAGGGTTTTGAATCCAGCTGAAAGTTCTTCAGGCATCCCACAAAGCTGTTTGTGGGGAGGCTCTGCAATCAAGCAGAAAAGAGAAAGCTCATTACCTACACCTCCAAGAAAGGCATGGGTAGCCAAGGCGAAGGGCACTGCAGCTTGTCAGCAAAAGGGGGAAGGTAGGTAGGACTCATTCTTCCTGCTTCCAAGTCAGGTTCTTCAAACTCAGTTTCTAATAGCTGTTCTATTTGGCTCTCTGCCCACAGTGCCAAGAAAAACCTGTATACCAGATTTTGGGTGGGTGGTCAAAGATTGCAGGTGCCACCTAACAAAGTGGTGTGTGTGCAGGAGGCGGGGTGGGGGGTAGTGCAGCTTGCTAGCTTGTGCTAGAATAAGAACAGGGAAGATTGACCTGACCCTGGTCCTCACAGTCGGAGCAGCAACAAGGGAAATTTCCATCTTACAGTTCACAGATTTCACCGCCTCTTTGCAGATACAAACCACTTCTTAGAGTTCCATGAGGCAGTGTGATAGCTTAATGCAGGGCAGCTGACAAAAATAAAGAGGCCAAAGTGTTCCCAAAATAATAAAATGCAAAAAAATCTTCCTACATTGTTGGGCTTAGTGTACCACCACCAAGTCACGAATGCTGCAGAGTTAAAATAAGACAGAATGTGCATCGACAGTGGGCTTGCGTGAAGCCCCATGCCTGCCTAGAGCTGGCTGAAATAGGGGACTCCTCTCCTGGGGCCCAGGAACAGGCTTGTGGGGTTCTGTGCTCTCCTACATTACATACCAGGTGTGTTCTGTGTGTGCACTTTCCTGGGGAGAAGGACTGTAAATTTCATAAAATTCTCAAGAAAGTTTAAGATTCACTGAATAAAACTCCTGGACTCCCTTCTAGAATGAATGCCTTTAGGACTCTGGAATCCTACAAGACAGACATGGTAATAAAGATATAATAACTTTAAAAGAAAATGGTGGCTGGGCACGGTGGCTCACACCTGTAATCCCAGCACTTTGGGAGGCTGAGGCTGCTGGATCACCTGAGGTCAGGAGTTTGAGGCCAGCCTGGCCAACATGGTGAAACCCTGTCTCTACTAAAAATACAAAAATTAGCCAGGCATGGTGGCAGGTGCCTGTAGTCCCAGCTACGCAGGAGACTGAGGCAGGAGAATTGCTTGAACTCAGGAGGCGGAGGTTGCAGTGAGCCGAGATCGTGCACTCCAGCCTGGGTGACAGAGCAAGATTCCAACTCAAAATAAATAAATAAATAAATAAAAATAAAGAGAAAATATTGATGTGATAAATGTACACGGTGCCAGCATCAACAGTAAACTACTGATTGGGTTCCCTATGAAACTTTTAGTTTCTTAAGATTTGTCATGCTACACAATGAAAAAGCTGTGTCCTAGAGCTAGGACTCCCCAGGATGGGCCAGAACCCAGCATTGATCCCTAAGGACTGACTGCACTGCTGGTGTTCAGAGGCAGACACTGATCGGATGTGGCCTGCTCCTGAAAAGGATATGTGGGAAGGCCCATGAGATGGTTTATACTCTCAGGTTGAAAGAGGGCTGCAAAAAGAAACTTGGTCTGTAAAGAGTATTGTCAATGGGGTGCTACTAATTGGCCCAGATGTTAGATGCTGGGTGTGATTAGGGTGGTTTGAAGAGAATTTATCCAAAGCCAAAGAATACCTGAATCCTGCCCCATCCTGTGATTTCTCTGAGTTGAAAATAGGGGCTGGGCACGGTGGCTCATGCCTGTAATCCCAGCACTTTGGGAGGCTGAGGAGGGTGGATCACGAGGTCAGGAGATTGAGACCATCCTGGCTAACATGGTGAAACCCCGTCTCTACTAAAAAATACAAAAAGTTAGCCAGGTGTGGTGGCGGGCACCTGTAGTCCCAGCTACTTAGGAGGCTGAGGCAGGAGAATGGTGTGAATCCAGGAGGCGGAGCTTGCAGTGAGCCAAGATCGTGCCACTGCACTCCAGCCTGGGCGACAGAGCAAGACTCCGTCTCAAAAAAAAAGAAAAAGGAAAATAGGAACAGAGGTTGAGAAAAGCAAACATTAACAATGAGAATTCTCCTTAGCAATTAATATGTGGTGTATATTATATATATAATGTGTATTATAAATAATGGATAATATGGTATGTATTTTTATGATATATATATATAAGTTACTGCATATAGCAAAGCAAAGTAATACTCTATTGCCTGCTGGGGTACAATAAATATACTTTATTGTATAACACTGGAGCTCTGGCCCAAACCCCAGTGCAAAACCCAAGAGGGCCAGGCTGAGCCCTGGTCGAGGCTAGGGCAGCCTAAGCAGCTAGCATCCAAGCTGGTGGAGAGACCTGCTTTCTTTATGCTCATTTCTAGGCCCAGATTTGAGCTTGGGGCCCTTTTTTTCCCACTGCAAGCAAACATCACACCAAAATGTGCCACCAGGTCTGGAGGAAAGGGGCAAAAATTGCATTAAGGTGGAGGACTGTCCCTAGACCTGAGCTGTTGATAGGCTCATCTTACTTAACTTTGTGGGGTGGGGGGAAAGGCAAATCTGAGACAAGAAAGACAGGTGCCCAAGGCTGCCTCAAGTAACCCCAGTGCAATTAACGCTGTGGCAGGTGGTAGGAGAGAGGAAGGGAGAGGGCACTCACAGAGCTCAGCCCTGGGGCTGTGGCCCCATCAGAGCGCCCCATCAGAGCCTGGAACTTGACAAACCTAGAAAAGCACCCCTCCTCTCTGGGGACAGAGGGAGTCCCGACTTTCCCTTCGTCTGGCATTCCCAAGTTGGGTTTTTGAGATAATTTTGTTATTTCAGACATCAAATAACATTAAAACACATATTCCATTATTAAGTTATTCCTTTTTCAATTCTCTTTCTGGCGTTTGGATGAGGACAAGGAACAGCTTTTGGCTTTGTGCTAGTATGTCTTAAACACCCTCTTGATTATGTGTTAAGCACCTTTTTCTCCAAGCAAAGAACACATAGGTCACACTACCTAGTTTGACATTAATAACAGTGTTTGGTTTTCAAATGTTTATTTCTCATGGTTATCTATTATTTATGGTAAAGAATATTGGGTTTCCATTTATGCGAGAGATAAAAAGATCCCACAGAAGCACATTTAAAATAAATAGTTTGATGGAGAGAAAACAGTTAAGCCAATGTTTTACCTTATGGCAAAGAATGGTGAAAGTGGCACAAATCACTGTAATTTGGAACACATTATGTTAATCAAAAAATCTCTGTCTATAACCTAAAACCTATGTTTCTGCATTCCCTGGAGCAGAAGCCAATAGATTCAGGTTTAGGAAGTGGTAGAGAAGCTCTATCTTCACCCTTTCAGGGTCTGCATCTCAACCTGCACCTTAAAAATGAAGGTTTGGGGTTAAGAAATGGGCACCTGCTTTATGTGGTTGTGAACATTAATTAGATCCTTAAAAATCATTTAAAGTATTTTGAGATTCTCATATGTTGAGTATTTTGAATATCTCATACAATTATGCCTATGATATAAGGTGAATTGTTTCTGACCATGGCTCTGAACATAACTATTTACCTTTGGTTTCCCTGATGGAGGTGATCCCAGGTAAACTGGCGCTCTGATGCTGATGGTGGAGTTTCCAGGCAAACTTCCCTCCCGGGCCCTCAGTCCATCCACAACCAAGCGCCCCTTTTCTCCATCATGGCCAAACACCACCTTCAGAGTAAGGAAGATACGTGAGTTGTGTTTTTACCTTTGACAATTGGTGTTGTATTTTATTAAATATTAGTGGCCAAATTAAAAAAAAATGTTATCATGCTCCTTCAAATAGCTTCAAAAGATGAGAGATTTTTTCCTCCGGTTATCACTATCACCATCGTTTTGTGAGATTATGTGAAATACTGAACAAACTGAGCTCAAAAGGGGAACTGAAAAAAAAAGGTTGCTTAGAAGTGAACTAATCAAAAGATATTATAGAATTCATCTGGAAACTTAACACAAAAGAGAAACAGTTAAAGGCACAGCCACAGGCAACCCCCTCCATGTAACAAAGGGGCAGGGACAGTTTATACAGTGCTGGGGACAGGGGTGTGTTGGAGTCGTGGCACCCTGGGCTGGCCTCTTGGAGCAGGTAGAACGAGGACACTTCTCTTCAAACAAGAGGAGTGTTTAAACTCTTTGCTAAAATTTCTGATCCCTGGGGTCTGGCGTGGATTCTGCCATCTCATAGGCGTGGTGAGACTATTCACTACGGACACTTCCATTTATATGCCAAGCTGTGACCTTTGGCCTCTACTGCCTGCTGACACCTGGGCTTGAAGGTCTGACAGGCCACTCAACCCTGAGATGTTCACAACAGAAATCCTCATTCTCCCCCAGCTCTGAACTGCTCTCCTCCTGGCCACATCTGCCTCTTCTCCATCTTCATCTCAGTAAATGCCCACTAATGACTCAATTGCTGGCCCCAAATCACAGGATGTGATCTGGACCCTCTCTTCCTCTCACCCTCTATATGTGATCTATCAGCAAGGCCGCGTGGTTCTACCTTCAGCATGTGTCCTGGTGGTCACTTCTCCTGACCTCCCCACAGCCTCTGCAAGCAAAGGCAATAGCAGCTATGTGAGCCCCCTGCTGCTACTCTTGCCCCCTGGCAGTGTCTTCAGCTAAAGAATTAAACAATACATGAATCTGTACAGGTAAGAGTTTTTTTTTTTTTTTTGACAGAGTCTTGCTCTGTCGCCCAGGCTGGAGTGCAGTGGTGTGATCTCAGCTCACTGCAACCTCCACCTCCCAGGTTCAAGCGATTCTCCTGCCTCAGCCTCCTGAGTAGCTGGGATTACAGGTGCATGCCACCATGCCCAGCTAATGTTTGTATTTTTAGTAGAGATGGGGTTTCACCATGTTGGTCAGGCTGGTCTTGAACTCCTGACCTTGTGATCAGCCCACCTTGGCCTCCCAAAGTGCTGGGATTACAGGCATGAGCCACCGCGCCTGGCCAAGAGTTTTAAGACTCTTTAAAAGCTTTACAGACACTTTCAAATAAAGTCCAAAGTCGGAGCTTGGCCTTCAAAGCTTAAATGATCTGGGCTCTGTCTTCCTCTCTAATTCCATTTCTTATTGCTTTGTGTTTTGTTCATTCAGCTAATTCCCACCTCCAGGTCCTTGTTATTTGCTCTTCCCTCTTCCTGGAACCCCCTCCCCATAACTTCATGTGACTACCACCTGCTGTACCAGGGCTTTCTCTACTGCCTTATTTAAAATAGTCTCCCTGCTCTCTCATTTTCTTACCTTGCTCTAGTGTTTTCTCAAAGCACTTACCAATCTCTGACATTACATTGAGGATTGTTTGCTTATGTGTTCCAGGAAGGCAGCTGAATGACCAAGTGAATGCACCTTGTCAAGTCATTTACATTTTCTGAAGTCCAGTTGCCTCATTAGAGAAATAAATAGGTCCCTTATTGCCTTAAATGGTATTTCTTGAAATCTGGAAAGGCTTTAAGCAAGAGCCGAGATGCTAGGGTCATTCCAGGTCCAGAGAGGGGCCTGGAGGCCTGGAAATTGGCCATAAGGGGGAGAAATGGTCCAGGATGCAGGAGTGAGAGTAGGCAAGGGGCATGAGGCAGCCTGGGGAAGGCTGGAGGGGATGGAAGAAGCATCAGTAAAGCCCGTCTTGACTTTACTGTCTAGGATGACAGCCATGCAATGTGTGTGCTGCAGCCTCCAGTACTGAGATGCTGGGCACGCAGCGCCTGCAAGCACACAAGCTCTCCCACTCCACGCCCTCGTGTCTGGGAAGGATGCTGGGACTCCTATTTTCAGCGACTCCAACAGTGAATTCCACACCAACTGGAGACACTGACACAGCCCCAGCTCTTACCATGTGCCATTTCCCATCATTGCATTTCTCCTTGCTTTTGATCCTCAATTTTTTCCCATCTGTCCCCAGTGCAAAGACCAGACGTCCTTTTGAAAGATAAAGAGCCATAAAGGAGTTCTTAGTGCCCATGTGAAACACCAGTCCTCTGGAGGATGTTGTCTGCATGTCCACGGCAAACTGTGACCTGTGGGGAACATCGGCGATGAAGGGAAATAGAGGTGTTCAGCGTTCCTTCGAATCTCAGAGCTGAGACAGAGGGTGGGGAGCAAACACCCAACCCCAATTTTTCAAATGGATAAGCTAAGGTAGGTGCTGATTAAATGACCCGTTTCTCTGGGAACTTTAAAAAGCTATTCTATTCCAGCTGTTAATGGTTTTGTTGTATAATTTCCTTACTACATTGGGGAATAACATGGAACTTTTGCGGCAAACTTAGCTAGTGGTGTAAGTCCCAGCACATGGCAAGAAGAAACATGTCTGAATCTTTTATAAAAAGTCTATGTTTTAAAAAGTTATGGTAAAATACACTAACCTAAAATGTGCCATCTTAACCATTTTTAAGTGTATAGTTCAGTACTGTTAAGTACATTCAGATTGTTGTACAATCAATCTCGAGAACTCTTTTCATCTTGCAAAACTGAAACTTGTACCCATGAAACAAGAGCTCCCTAGTCTCGCTTCCCACAGCCCCTGACAACCAACCACCACTCTACTTTCTCTCTCGATGAACGCGACTACTCGAGATACCTCATGTAAGTGGAATTGTAAGGGACTTGTCCTTTTGTGACTGGCTTATTTCACTGAGAAGCCTGTACTTTTCAAACTCAATGAATATGCATTCTGTTTTGTATGTATTCATGGAGAGGGAAATCGTAGGAGAAGTAGGGGACAACTTGAATAACAAGGATGTGATTTAAGCATCAAAGAAGCCTTTCCTTTCTGTTAGACAGATTTAACACAAAGACACAGAAGCACAGACCCACCTTCTCCCACCCACCTCTACATTTCTCAGACCCTAATACCCTCCCTATGAAGGAAGAAGAATGAGGCAAATATCATGCAGTAAAAGCAGAGTGCGCCAGGCGCGGTGGCTCACGCCTGTAATCTCAGTACTATGGGAAAATCCTAGCACTTTGGGAGGCCAAGGTGGGTGGATCACCTCAGGTCAGGAGTTCAAGACCAGCCTGGCCAACATGGGGAAACCCTGTCTCTACTAAAAATACAAAAATTAGCTGGGTGTGGTGTTGGGCGCCTGTAATCCCAGCTAACTTGGGAGGCTGAGGCAGGAGAATCGCTTGAACCCAGGCGGTGGAGGTTGTAGTGAGCCAAGATCATGCCACTGCACTCCAGCCTGGGTGACACAGCAGCTGTGTCTAAAAAAAAAAAAAAAAAAAAAAGCAGAGTGCAAGTTAGTATTCATTTGCATGATGGTTACATGTTCTATGAACATCCAGCTAAGCAAGCTTTACTTTTTATGAAAACTCACACTCACCCATCCATCCACCCATCAAACAAGTATTTAATGAGTGTGGGGGTTGCATAAGGTGCAGTGCTGGACAGTAGGAATACAACGATGGATGTTTCATTCCTTGAGTGGTTTATGGTGCAGGGGTGCCCTGAGAGGGATGCATAAAGGTGTGCGTGAAAGGGTCGTGGGAGATGCAGATGTCAACAGGCTGTTTTCAGCCATTCCTGTGGCTAACGTCTAAGCAGACACCAGATAGGAGGCATGGGTTCATCCCACTCACAGCGGCATCCCCAGTGCCTATTACGCAGTAGGCACTCAATAAATAGTTGCTGAATTGAATTAAATGGTAAATGGAAAATTCGGAGGCAGAAACCAGAAGTGGAAGAAACAAATTATACTGTTAATTCTCTTTGCTTTTTAATTCTGTGAGGCTAAGATGCATATTTATTCTTCAGATTAGCAAGTTTCCTTGAGGGCAATATTCTTCAAAACGAAAGAGAAATCTATATTTGTTAAATTAAGCCAACCAGATGGTAACACTGCTCAATATTTCTCTTGGTGTGTCTGTGTGTTAGTGAGGAGGTTTGGAGAATGAGGGGTAGCCAAGTTAAGGAGGATATTAGAACGTGCTGCAGAATAGAATGTACTTTCCATATGTGGGCCTGGTGATCAGACTTGACATTTGCTTTCCAGAACTGTTTCCTAAAGCAACTTTCTTTCATAAAAGACTAACTGACTAACACCCGAAAAAAGGCAGCAGTGGATTCAGATCCCAGTACATGATACTGTAGCTATGACTCTTCATTGCTGGAGGATGGGAGGGTAGGGCTGAGAGCTAAAGAGCATTTTTATACATTCACCAAAGGGGTAAAGCAATGGCACCAGTTTAAAGGAGTGTCAGAACACTGCTAGAATGTAAATCAGAATGAGAACAACAGAATTCTCCAACTCTTACAACTTTCTGAAAATAACTGATTGCTAAAACATTTGGGGCTAAAATATAAGTTGAAAATTATAGTTACTGATTGACTTTTTAAAAAATTTTACCTTTTAAAATGTTACTTTTTCATTAATGATGTACGGTTTAATGTTGGACGGGAAGGCACAGGGGTTGAATCGTCAGAAGTTGGTAACTCACTGCACTGAATGTGTTGAGAGAGAAGCTGCCAGGGAGGGGAGGGCCAAGCTGATGGAGAGGCCACAAGGGGGAGGCCAGAGGCGGGAGGCTGGGGAAAGGGGCGTCCAGGCAGTTTCTTGAAAGAGGGAGGTTGGCCGGATGCGGTGGCTCACGCCTGTAATCCCAGCACTTTGGGAGGCCGAGGCGGGCGGATCACAAGGTCAGGAGTTCGAGACCAGCCTGACCAACATAGTGAAACCCCGTGTCTAATAAAAATACAAAAAAATTAGCCGGGCGTGGTGGCGGGCACCTATAGTCCCAGCTACTCAGGAGGCTGAGACAGGAGAATGGTGTGAACCCAGGAGGCAGAAGTTGCAGTGAGCCAAGTCACACCACTGCACTCCAGCCTGGGTGACAGAGTGATACTCCGTCTCAAAAAAGAAAAAGAAAAAAAAGAAAAGAAAAGAAAGAGGGAGGTCATTGTCATTAAGGTCAGCTTGACCAAGAGAGCAGGGGTGGGGAGTGGGAACTCCCCACCAAGGAGTAGCCAGGGGAGGGGACAACTGGAGGGACAATCTCCTCTCCTTCTGCCTTAGCTTCTACTAGCACAGTTTTGGAAAATGAGGGACCCCAAGACTTTCCGTGGGGCAGCTGGAGACGTGGAGCTGTCCACACAGGCTTTCTCCTTCAGAGCTTGGCAGTCAATCTCTCTCTGACCTTTACCTCTCTCTGCCTGTGATGCATGCTCACAGCTTACTGAGTGGGCTTCAAGGGCCAGCTTCCTTATAAGCTATGACCTCTCCTCCCTGCAAGAAAAGCTTCATCGAGCCCATTTAACTAACAGGAAAATTGAGGTCCAGAGAGAGGTAGCAATTTGCTAACATGCAAGATAGGCACAGAGGGACAGCTTAGGCTTAGAGAAGTTAAATGGCATGTGGCAGCCATGAAGTCGTGCTCCAAGAGAAGCTGCTGCAGGGAGCACGATGGGGCTGCCATGCCCTAGGTCTTCAGTGACACTTGGGGGTATTACAGCCGGGCCATTTATGGCCAACACTGAGCTCTTCTCAGAGATGATCTCCGCTTGGGGGCACTGCAGGCACCTGGCTGAGACTGTGTTACAACTGGACTGCGGCCTGAGGCCCTTCCTACCTGGCTCTGTCCTCCCTGCACCCTCCCCTCACAGTATCTGCAGGCCCACAGCCATCTGCAGGCTCTCCCTGCCTGCCCCCGTCTCTGTCCCCTTCTGGTCGTCTTTCACAGGCTTCCCCACAGTGAACCTCTTGCCCATCTAATCCCATCTTAGTGTCTGTGTCTCAGAGGAGCTGCCCTGGCACGTGGCCTAGAGTCGCCCAGCCAGTAAGTGGTGAAGCAAGACTGAAAGCCAGATGTTAGAGCCAGGTCCTTTTAGCCCCCGGGCAATTCTGCCTCTGTGGGAAAGCCGTGAAGAAAAGGTCAGTACCTTTTTATCTGTGGCTCCTTCAAATCACCTGAAAATGACAGATCTTGTTTTTCTAATTTTTTTCTGACATAATTAATATTTCTGCTCATTCCCTCCTCCCCAAAAGAGGTGCAACTTGTTAGCACAAAAAGGCCAAATGTATTCTCTAAAAATGATCTATCTGGCACTGCATCTACCAAAAAAGAATGATTTTACTTTCACTACAGAATACAAGAAAAGAAAGGTAACTTGTCATGGAAATAAACAGCAGCTTTAGAAAAAAAAAAGTCAGCCTTATTTTTAGAACACCATCAATTCTAAACCAGAGCTGAGCTGATTGTTTCAGCCTCTGAGAAGTACGTTGTCGTCACATTTGCCTCCAGCTGCTGGGAAAGCACATGGCAGGCAATCATTCTCCCTGTCCTGTGCAGGCCAGCACCTCTTTGCACAAAAATGATAGTGCCACCTTCATTAGAGACAGCTGCATGGTGTCATGGCAGTCAGACTTCCCTGCGGTGGAATCGCAGAGTCAGGTTCTGAGTTGGTGCTGGGGCAGGAAAGCTAAATAATACCTGGGTTTCAGCAGCTCCTGAGGAAGTTTGAATAGCAAGTGGCTGGTGGGAATGTCCCCAAACTGGAGGGCTCCATGATTGGCCTGGGTCCTGGGAAGTGGTGAGCAAGCATCTTGCCGCACCTTCATGCTCCTTGGGGAAGCCACTGGTGTGTCTTGCAACAGCTGCATGGGAAAAGAGCAACACAATTATCAGGGGAAAGGGTGAAGAATGCTTATCTTGCTAAGTACGTTGCTTAATTTTCACCCTTGATCCTAAGTGAGGAATTCAGTAGGGCAATAGAAGGCCTAGGAAATGGTACCATGGAGATGGGAAGTTTCCGCTGAGAGCCCGTCCTGCGGGTCACTGACTGGCATGGAGTGGGCAGAACGGAGAGCTCATTCTTTATTTAGCTCTTTAACCTTTCCCGAAGCCAGATCCTCGCAATCCCTATCAGTGCCCTAGTATGGCTTTGATTTGAGAGCATTTTGCCACCAGGAAGGTGTAAGACAGGGCTAGGAGGCAGAGGGGCTCATTCTTTTGGGGAAAACAAAGTTTGGGAGAGTCTAAATACCCTCCTTTTCTCTCCCTCCTTCTTTGGGGAGCATGCATGTTATTCTCATCTTACACAAGTCTGGGTTCTTCTCTGAAAGCTGCTGCACCTGGGACCAGTGGCTGCCTGGTGCCCCTTTCCACCACTGAGCATCGGAAGAACCGCAGTGTTGCTTGAGGGAGCCAGCATTTGGCCAGCGGTACCGAGACACCCACAGCCTGCCAGTGAAACATGGAGCTGCAAACCTGCGGCCACCTCCGCTAACAACCATTCACTTGAGCAACAGGGTAGGTGAAAGGACCAAGATAGCAGGAGAGAGAGAGAAGGGAGGGGACCACATCCCGTCTCCACTTCCATCACAGTTGACTCATGCATGCAGAGAAGTTTGAACTTTTGAATGGGACTAAGTTTTAATGCAGAAAAACAACCATAATAAATGTTAAATGTGACTAGGAAAATTGTTGGAAGTAGCTGAGATTCCCCAGCCCTGCGCCTCTTTTCTCCACCGCAGAGCTCAGGTTCTGAAATGCCCATGCACTTTTCCCAGGCGCTCAGAGCTCAGTGGGGATCTTCATCAGTCAAAGCAAAGGGTGGGGATTCACCGTACTAGGGGTTGGTTCAGAAATTTACATGTGACCCCTCCCTCCTGGCCAGTGAGCCCTGAGAGGAAGTTGAAGGTGGGGCTTCTGGTAAATAATTCCATATTAGCACAAAGAGAAACCCAGGCAGAATTGGTGCTTCATTGTGCTGGACAGTGTGGTGCGGATGCGATTCCCAGAAGCACACAGGATGGAGCCAAGAGAACCAAGAGGAAGCACAGCCAACTCCTTATGGGCCAGGCCTCAAGCCTCACCTACCCCTGCATGGCTCACTGTGTGAGATTATTATTATTGTTTAAGTCATTAATTTTGCAGTGAGTTTTCTGAATCAGCAGCTAAAGGCTTCCCAAAAGATTCACATTCCTTCAGGGGTGGGTTTTCTTCCCTGACCCATTTCCTGGATATAGTGCTCAGAATGCAAACTTGAATCAGTTATTTAAAATGATGCTTGCACATTGCTGAATGGAGACGTTCTACCGTACCCAACAGAAACTTAAGTGAGTTACTTATATCAGCCAAACCTTCATCCTACTGAGATTAAAACCCAGCCTGGGCTCCTGCCTGGGACTCATACTAGTGGGCCTTGCTCCCTCTCTGGAGTCTTTTCTGTGTGTCAGCAGCATGAGCATCAAGATGAACAGTTTTGAAAGACAGCCTTTGCCATCAAATGTCCCCTAATTCTCTTAATGGCATCATCATCCTTTAAAGCATCCAGGCTCAAAATCTTGGT
Organism: Hylobates moloch; assembly: GCF_009828535.3. NCBI lineage: Eukaryota > Metazoa > Chordata > Mammalia > Primates > Hylobatidae > Hylobates > Hylobates moloch. The sequence continues at coordinate 55,684,858 of NW_026652280.1, forward strand.
CCTCATGGACACCCGCCTCCCTGGCCTCTATCATGCATTCAGTTCTCATGTCCTACTCTTCTTCTGTGTGATATATTTTGTTTCCACTCCTTCCTTTTCATTTCTAGTGCCTATGCCCTGAAAGTCAGCCCTGACTCTTTTTTTTTTTTTTTTTTGCGTTTGAGATGGAGTTTCACTCTGTTGCCCAGGCTGCAGTGCAGTGGCATGGTCTCAGCTCACTGCAACCTCCACCTACCGGCTTCAAGTGATTCTCTTGCCTCAGCCTTCCTAGTGGCTGGGATTACAGGTGCCTGCCACCAAGCCGGGCTAATTTTTGTATTTTAAGTAGAGACGGGGTTTCACCATGTTGGCCAGGCTGGTCTTGAACTCCTGACCTCAGGTGATTTGCCTGCCTTGGCCTCCCAGAGTGCTGGGATTACAGGTGTGACCCACCGTGCCCAGCCAGCCCTGACTCTTTTGCCTGGATGATTACAGTAGCTTGCCAATCTGACTCCTTGGCTCTAGAACTTTCCTACACCAAACCATCCCACAGGCTGCTACCAGCTTAGTAATCTTTAATCTTTTCAGCTGCTTACAGGACTCCTTTCAATGACGTTACACTGACTATAGAAAAATGTCCAATCGATGTAGGTTGTATGAGGCTTGCCTGATCTGGCTCCAGGGTGTGATTCCAATTTACCTCTCTCTAGTCTCCTTTCTCCATCAAGTTTCCCACTGTTCACCAGGCTCTCTGAGCCTGTAGAGGCCACATGATGTGGCTTGAAGAGCACATTCTTTGTGCTTAAGTTTGAATCTTGTGCTCTTCTTGTGCTTCTGGGAATCACATCCTCACTACACTGTCCAGCACAAGAAGCATGGATTCTGCCTGGGTTTCTCTTTGTGCTAAAATGGAATTCTTTATCAGAAGCCATGCCCTCGACTTCCTCTCAGGGCTCATTGTCTAAGAGGGAGGGGCCACATGTCCATTTCTGAACCAACCCCTAGTAAGGTGAATCCCCACCCTTCGCTTTGACTGATGAAGATCCCCACTGAGCTCTGAGCGCCTGGGAGAAGAGCACGTTCTTTGTGCTTAAGAGTTTTAAGTTTGAACACTTGAACACAGGAAGGGGAACGTCACACACCGCGGCCTGTTGTGGGGTCGGGTGGGGGGAGGGATAGCATTAGGAGATATACCTAATGTAAATGACAAGTTAATGGGTGCAGCACACCAACATAGCACATGTATACATATGTAACAAAACTGCACGTTGTGCATATGTACCCTAGAACTTAAAGTATAATAAAATATATATATATAAAAAGAAAAAATAAAAATAAAAATTTAGTTAATATGGAAAAAAAAAAGAGTCTTAAGTTTGAATCCTGACTCTACCATTTACTGACATGGTGCTCTTTGGCAACCTTTTTTTTTTTAACCTTTTAGACACTCAATTTCCTGACCTGTAAGGTTGGCATTTGATTCTGCTCTCAGAGGGGTGTGTTGAGAAGAGAGAGAGAGCATGAAGTCAGTCTGGTGAGGATGCATGCAGCATGTCTTGCACCCGTGAGTCCCAACCACATCCTGCCTCCAGCTTTGGGCTTCTGCTTGGGCAGCAACAATACTCACTCAGCTAAATTTGACCCACACTCCAGACCCAGCTCCTGGGGCACCTCCTCCAGAAGAACCCTCCTGATTCCCATGGTGGGAAAATTCCTGCCACACCACTCCTGCAGCATCTTATGCCCTTTCATTTAGGTTTTCATTAGCATGCATAGTAATAATAACTAGCATTTAATGCATACTTACTATGTGCCAGGTACTTTTCTAAGTATTTTGTGTTTATTACTTCATTTAATCCTCACATCAACATCATGAGTTATTACCATTATTTATCTTCATTTACATTGGAGCAAATAGACCCAGAGAGAGGTTTAACAATTGCCCAAGATCACATACCTAATAAATGGTAAAGCCGGATGCAAACCCAGGAAGTCTGACTCCAGAGTCCAGTACTTAACCACTAAGCTGTGCTGTATTCTCTCTGCTACTGGGCAGAGACTAATGTCCTATTCCATCCAAACTGGGGGCTTATGCAAAACAGGAGGAAATAAAATAGTGTATTCGCTAATATTTTCCACATTAATAGCCCCAGTCCTACCCTATCTGCTGAAGCCCACACAGAGACTCCTGACAGTCTCCCACCAAATTTCTGCACCTAGGTGTCCTGCAGACTCCTGTCACTCAATACACCACAAACTCCATTCATTCTCTTTTCCTCCAAATATTTGTCCTTCTCCTATCTCCATGGAGAGGACATTTCCATCCATCCAATAACCCAGACTGGGTGCCTCAGAATTATTTTAACTCCTGCCTCTCTCTTGTCTTCCCAATTCAATTATTGTCTGAGTCATGTGTATTCTATCTTGTAAACAGATTTGAATCCATTTGCTCTCTCCAGTTCACCATCACTGGGCTAATTTAGTCTCTCAATAACTTTCAGCCTTACAATGAAAAAGTGAATATATGACTTCATTTTTGATGGGGCAATTCTAAAGATGTTCCCATAATGGGAAAATGACAGCCCTTCTGGATTTATGAAGTATATTTCTTCTTAATAGCATAAAACATGTATTTTATTAGGTATTATCTGCTCATGCTCTCCCATATCATTGTGCAGTGGGGAAATATTGGTACAGAAGCAGCATGTGGTTGACATTAAGTGGAAAGTGTATTGAACAGGAGCACATAGCTCTCAAGAGGCCACAGGCTCCTGGGTTGGAACTCCAACTCCACCTTCCATCTGTGGGAGCTTGGGCAGAACTGCTTACCTTTCTACACTGCAGTATAAGGTTATTGAAGGATTTGGTAAGAAAATCCACTTGGAGTGCATAGTGCAGTGCCTGGCGGATCCGAGGTGCCCACTGTTATCCATTAACCATATTAATTGTAACCTCAGACTTGGGAAAGTTACATTGTTGACCTTGAGCAGAGCAAGGAGCTCCTTAAGCCCTGATCCTGTGTTCAATTCATCACAGTGTTCTGCTCCTCCAAATAAGGAGTTTCATTTCCTCAGTCCCTCTCAGTGCTGTACTTCAGAATCACCTGGGGAGCTTCACAAACTACCGATACACCCACTCCATGAGCATCTGACTTAATTGGGTCGGATGCAACCTAAGCTTTGGGGTGTTAAAGCTCCCCAGGTGTTTCTAGTCTGCAGTCAAGCGTACACCACATTGGTTTTGACAAGGCCCAGATGTATGGGTGTATCTTGTCATAGGAGTTGCATCAGAGCAGAGGGGAGGTCTGTGGGCAGGAAGAGGAGCATGGCCCTTATATTGTATAGAAAAACATAGGACCTGCTGGGGACACAGCAGAAATGTTAAAACAGCAAGACATTAGCTACAGAAATTAAGAAACCTAAGTCATGGTTCTGTTCTGTGAGTGCAAAACTTGCCAACTTTTCTTCAAGATGCAAAATACAAGCTAAAAAGAAAACCACTTCGACATTTTGGTGTGATTAAACTGTTGATAACCCATCAATCCCACTTCATGGATTGGTGAGCTCTCACCCCCTTCCCCAATATCTCCCACAAGGCAGGTTCAGGGGAATCCTCCAAGGAGTGAAACCCAGGGTTAGGTTTGGACACTTACCTGGTTGATACGGAAAGTCTTGGTCTTGTTAAACCTGGTAGAACCTTTAAGCAACATTAGAAAAGGTGGTTTGTTTAAACTGCAGCCTCCCAAGGACACATCTCTCTTGAGAGAGTTACTGGTCAAATCTAGGACTTCGGGACTCAGTGATAACCTGGAAAAAGAGCAGAAATGAAAGATGCTGCCAAACTTGGACATGTCGAGGAAGACCCGCTGGTATAGAGAGCTCATTTCAAAAACTACATGTTTTGGGTATGAAGAGGGGTTGGTTAATGGGTACAAACATGCAGTTAGATAGAAGGAATATGATCTAGTGTTTGGCAGCACAATAGGGTGACTCAAATTAACGATGATTTATTGTATAATTTAAAATAGCTAGAGGAGAAGATTTGGGATGTTCCCAACACAAAGAAATGATGAATGCTTGAAATGAAGCACATTCCAGTTACCCAGATTTAATCATTACACATTGTAGGCCTGTATCAAAATATCACATGTACCCCATAAATGTGTATTAATACAACTGTTATGTATCAATAATTTTTTAAAAAATTCCACATTCTTTTGGTCATGGTTCCTAGGGAAACTTTCATCTCCTACTTTAATATCACCTCTAGAAGTCGGAGAGGAGCCCAAGAAACCTTTATTGACCCGGGATTGTGGCAGAATTGTGGGAGGGCCAGGATACTATAGTTCTGTCTTTGAAATGGGTGTCATATGGAAATACGAAAGTAAAATGTGCACAGAGGGGGAAGTTGGGCAATGGATGATACTGAATGATGGTAAATATAAGGAAACTTCAGAGGTGAGTTTATGGAAGGATTTATCTGACTATGAGGAGGAAAGTCTTGGACAAATTTGCTTTATCTCACGATTCTTGTCCAAGCCTTATCATGGCAGTAAGCTGTTGCTAACAACCCCGGGCCTTCCCCATCCCTCCCACTTCCTGCTCCAGTCCCTGAATTAGATGTTCAAGGAAGATGTTTCATCAACCAGGAGGGAAATGAGAACTCTAAGCCTCATCCTGGCCAAGGAGGATGGAGCCCTAATGGGTGGGAGGCTGTCATGGTAGCCTGAGAATTCCAGCCTGAGGTTCATAGCCAGAACAAGGCCATCTCCTTACTCTGGAGAAGATTTTGCCTCTTATCTAAAAACAATCATTTTGTATCAAAAGAAAATATGTAAACACTTGCATGGAAGCCCCAAGCCCTACTCTCTCTCTATTAAATATCACGTTCAACGTGGTGATTTAGTTTCCTAGCACAGCACTGGTCCATGCAATTCCTTGGCCTTGAAAACCGTGGAGAGCTGATTAAATCTAATTGCACAATCTTGATTATAATGCAATAAAATTTCAGTGAATACTTTTCAGGGCCATAATCTGAAGTTAATTTTAATTAGGCCTTTTCCAAGGTTTCACGCTAACGCTGCTCCTCCAAAAGGAGGCCGGGCCCAGGAGTTTTTTGTGGATTTGTTTTTTAATGGGTGTATCTTGCCAAAGATGGCATTTTGAAAGACTGTGGTATGCAGGTCTCATGCAGCATACGTAGACAAAGCTGACTTTGTTAACTGGACCAAAGAGATACCCTTCCCATGGGCGGGCCATTCTCATCAGTTACCCACAAAGAGAGGATCGCCTACCTCTGGACAAAAACATTGCTAATACAACCCTCAAAATTGCTCCCGCCCAGACGCAGAGACTGCTGGGAACTTGAAATGGGTTTTGGCCTTCCGTTATTTCTCAGAGGCTGGTCATCGATGAGAAGCCGTAGTCTGAAAGGGAAGAAAAGCAACTCATGGGTGAGAACTGCTGAAAAAAAGGCCCTTGCCATGTGGCCAACTCACTGTCTAAGACTCAGATTCAATATTTGTTATCTAAAATAACTAGAGAAACCAGACTTTATTTTTAAAGAGCATTATAACTTTTTTTATGTATTTTCTTTTGCACATAACATTTTTATTAAAATGGGTGTATCTTGCCAAAGATGGCATTTTGAAAGACTGTGGTATGAGAGCCTCATGTACAGAAAGTGCACAGGCTATAAGTGTTCAGCTCAACGAATTTTTGCAACAGAAATACACCAACATTACCAGCACCCAGATAAAGAAATAGAATAGAGTAGCACCCCAGGATCCCTGTTGTGCATTCCCTTCAACTCTATAGCCTCCCTCCCTCTATCCTGAATTCTGATGGAATGGATTAGTTCTTGCCTGTTTTTGAACTTTGTATAAAGGAAATCATATGAGATGAACTTTTATGTGTGACTCAATGTTTTCCACATTATGTTTGTGAGGGTCATTCATGTCATTACATATAGTTCTAGATCCTTCTTTCTCATTGCTTTATAGCATTCCATTTTGAATACACCACAATTTATCCATCCAACTGATTTATTTTTAAAATTTTATTTATTTACATTTTATTTTATTTTATTTTTCTTAGATACATGGTTTCACTATGTTTCCGAGACTGGTCTCGAACTCTTGGCCTCAAGCAACCCTCTTGCCTCAGCCTTCATAGTTGTTGGGATTACAGACATGAGCCACCATGTGTGGCAATTTTTTTTATGAAGAAATTGATATGGAATAAGGAAGAAGGCCAAAACTTATTAGTGAAGTATTTTTGGTATCAAGGGCAAATATTTTGCAAAAAGACACCAGAAAATTCCATTAAACGAAAGAGAGTAAAACTCACTCACGGCTCTGACAGAAGTATTATTCCACTCACCCAGAGCTGTCGCTTATTACGGATACATAATGCAGTAAACCATCCATATACGTCTGAGGAGATTTAAAAATTGGGCCGCCGCTATCCCTGGTGCTCAATTCAATGTAACCATCTTCCAGAGTGACCTGCAGGCTGCTTGTCTGAAATCATCATAGAAAATACCCATCAACTAATTTGCACATAAGGATTATGCCTGTATCTGTACTGAATTTATCATCCAAACCATGTATAAAACAATCAGGATGTTTTGACCCAAATGCTTTGAGTTTGCTTTTTGCTCTAAAGATTATTTTTTGCATATTTGCCTCCATGTTTATAAATATAAAAATCTTATGCAAATTATGTCAACACCAATGAATTTGTCAAAATCATTTTTTGGACCTACATTCATTAAGCCAATTTAATTTCTCAATTGACTACACAAAACAGTTAAATCATTTCTAAATTTTTCTATTTTATCTTCTTATTATTATTATTTGAGACAGAGTCTTGCTCTCTTGCATAGGCTAGAGTACAGTGGCACCCTCCCAGGCTCAAGCGATCCTCCCACCTCAGCCTCCTGAGAAGCTGGGACCACAGGCGCACACCACCACAGCCGGCTAAGTTTGTAATTTTTTGTAGACACAGAATCTCACTATGTTTCCTAGGCTGGTCTCAGACCCCTGGGCTCAAGAGATACTCCTGGCTTGGCCTCCCAAGGTGCTGGGATTACAGGTGTGAGCCATCATGCCCAGTCTAAATTTTTCTATTTTTATTTTTCTTTGGCTGAAGTTATTTCTATCAGGATCAATTCGTTGCTAAATAAATTTTACAGCAAAGACTCAATTCCTCAATTTTTAATATAAGAATATTACAGTGATCTCTTCAATCATTATAAATTTTTTATTTCCTAATCATTATTTCTGGGAAGTCCAATTCTTCATGTTGAACTCTGAAGATGTAAATTTGGGCAAGATAATTTGACTCTTCCTGTCAATCACTAATTTTAAAAATGTGCAGTCTCAGCACTTGTCATTTCAATTTTGTGTTTTTTCTACCAAGTATAATTTCTGCAGTTTTCAACAAGATGTGATTCTTTAGTAAGATTTCAGTCTAAAACAAGTTTTACAGTGTGTGATTATAGCCATTGTTGATTTTACTTTGCGCTGACTTTTTTTCAATTGGCAAAATTCATTATGAATTGCATAAAATAATGCTAACTTATATGTATCTTTAGCTAACCCATTATGAAATTGAGGGCCATGTCCCTATGCTGTATCCAGGATTCTCCCATTGTCCAGGGTGGATCTAATCTTTTGCTAACCTAATTCTTCTATCTGCTCTCGATCATTTTGTGAATTGTGTACTAACTGTTCCTACACGTGGCAGAGGAAACAAGTGTTAGGTATCATAAGAGCTAGATCAAAACATCCTGCTTTCATGGAAAAGCCACCCCCACAGTCTAAATGTTAGCATGCGCTTCTTTAGGGCTCATTTTAAAAATAAAACCTCAGGGACTGGTGAGCAAGCCGCCAAGAGAGGGGCGGCCTTCCTGATATTACAGAGCCACAGAGTCAGCCACCAAGAGAGGGGCGGCCTTCCTGATATTACAGAGCCACAGAGTCAGCCACCAAGAGAGGGGCGGCCTTCCTTATATTACAGAGCCACAGAGTCAGCCACCAAGAGAGGGGCGGCCTTCCTGATATTACAGAGCCACAGAGTCAGCCATCAAGAGAGGGGCGGCCTTCCTGATATTACAGAGCCACAGAGTCAGCCATCAAGAGAGGGGCAGCCTTCCTTATATTACAGAGCCACAGAGTCAGCCACCAGCCATTTTCTTGACAGATGCTAGAAGTCTGTTGTGCTCTGCAATCCTAAATAAACAAATTTAGAAATAATCATACTCTACTTCTATTTAAAAATTCCATTCATTCCACAAATACTCATTTCTAAATATTAGGTGACTTCTATAGCTACATAACCACACTAGCTAAATCCACTTAAGTTATAGATGGTATCTCCTTGTGGAAGAGAATTTATGTGGCTCTGCTGTACATGAGGAAAGAGAAAAGGATCTTATTTTCTCCAATTCCCCAGGTATAAATATTGTCCAACTAGCTGCTGCTGCTGCTGCTGCAAAAAGGCAATCTGGAGAGCTACCTTTAATGCAATTAAAAAGAAATCATAGGGACACACTCTGATTTTCTTTCTGAGCTCTGAAACTTTAAGCTACGTTATTAACTACAGTAGTTATAATCCACCTTAACTCTTATTACAAAATATACCTGAAAAGAATAAAAATGAGTCCGTGAATACACACAAATGCAAGTCTGTAAATTATAATGTTACTTTCTAAACTTGATTTCTTTGAGGACCTACCCCAGCGTGGGGAATAACGTTCATGGTTGAACTATACAATAGCATTTACTGTGATGATAGAAAAAATGTACAACTCCACCACTTTCAAACTCTCTCTGTTGTTTTTAACATCAAATTTTGAGTCAGGTTTAAATCTTGTTTGATATTAATGCACTATTGCATACCCGTGTCTGATGATTTAATAATATGCCACTGGGTTCAAAGGTCTGAAATCCAAATGAGGCCTGGAGGTGGTCAGTAGGTGGTAAGCCCAAATTAGTGAAACTCAATTGTCCTCCTCTGGAGAATGAGGCAGATCGCACAAGCTGAAATGCAAACATGGAATAAATTACTGGCATTGTAATCATTTCTTGGCTGAAATACAGTACCTTACCCTATCTCACTTTACCCAAACTGATTAATGTGATTTATGTAACCTCAGAAAGAAAGAGAGCTTACTTTTCTGCATAATAAGTCAGCAATCATCGGTAAGTTTTTGTGTATGTAGTTGGTCTTCCTACTTTCCTACAAATTTAATGTGCAAACCTGAAAAGGTTCAGCATCTTGCAAGCACATGGGGAGTGTACATGAGCCAGTTCACTGTAACACTGTGTGCTATCAGAAAGAAGTCAAAAGTTGCTGCGTCAATGGATACAGAAGGTGGGTTGGCTGGGAAGTACTCCTTCACAAGGTTCTGAACCTTCACTTACCTTCCAGTCTTCCGAGCACTTTTTGGTTACTCCCACAGTATCATTCAATCTAACGACACCACTGGTTTTCTTCAAATTTTTCATGCAGCCTCGGAAAGCAGGTGTAGAAATGTTAAATCTGATTAGGAACACAAATAAAAGGAAGAGATGGATCATGTCAGGCTCACGTGAAATCAGAGCTGAAACGCTGTGCTCTTTAGTACTTTTCACCCATAAATGAGTATGTGTTTTATGTTTATCCTTTCCCATGGGATTCCCATAATGCTACTTATTTTATGATGCTGGGAGAACCGACTTCCTTTCTGTATAAGTTTACATTCCCAGCTTTAAAAATGCAGACAACAATGTTAACAGAAGAATGGCCAGTGGCCGCAAAAGGTACAGAGACAGAGAAGATGCACAATATCTAGAACTGCCCATCCCTCCCCCTGAAGTGACAGCATTGTGGGTGGATAGGACATATATTAATAAGTTAATAGATGATATGATATACATATACATTAATAAAGTAATAAATCGTTTATAGGAACCAGGAATGCTCTAGAAAACTTTTTCTCTTTTTTTTCTGTTCACTGTTAAGTTAGCCACTGTAAAGTCAGAAGAAACAAAGTGTTACTTTTTGGTTCTATTCAATTATGAAAAATGTAGCTTGATTTAAGCAATGCCAAGCTGAAACAATGGAACACATTGTCTGGGTTCATATGCTGCTGTATCTACCACCTCCTACCTGTGGGCAAAGGTTTATTGCCAGGATTAAAAAAATTAACAGGCCAGGTGGGGTGGCTCATGCCTGTAATCCCAGCACTTTGGGAGGCTAAGTCAGGTGGATCACTTGAGGTCAGGTGTTTGAGACCAGGCTGGTCAACATTGTGAAACCTTAACTCTACTAAAAATACAAAAACTAGCTGGACGTGGTGGCAAGCACCTGTAGTCCCAGCTACCCGGGAGCTGAGGTTGGAGAATCACCTGAACCAGGGAGGCGGAGGTTGCAGTGAACTGAGATCGCGCCACTGTACTCCAGCCTGGGCAACAGAGTGAGACTCTGTCTCAAAAAACAAAAACAAAACCGAAAAAACAAGTTAACGTACAGCAAGAGCTTGCAGCAGTGCATGGCACCTGGGCGTGAATGCTCAGCAGGTGTTTCTGAGAGGCAAAATTGTGCTGCTCTGGACCAGCCAAATTGCCTGGGTTCAAGTTCTGTCCCTTCTGATTGAACAGGCAACTTTTCTCTGTGCCTGTTTCCTCATTTAGACAATGGGAATATGTGAATCTGTTTCACAGGGTTGTCGTAGTCTAAGAAAGTTAATATATGTAACACACTCAAACAGTGTTTTGTACAGAGTAAGGACTCAATGTGAGATAGTCAAGTTAGTAACTACTCCCATATTACTGCTCTTATATAATGAGAGCAATTTCTAAAGCAGCTCTTTCTACATGGCCCCAGGGCATTTCCCCTTCGATTTGACTTCTGGATCTGTCTGGAGCTGAATGCACATAAAGCATTCACACACATGAACTAACTGAAGTCCAGGCAAATATTTGTGTTTCTTAAACAAATGATGTACTAAGAAAACCCAAAGCTGATTTCATTCTAAATCCCTAATGCAGCTTATTTTTCTAAATGGAAAGGTGTCTGCATTCATTTTAATCCAATTCATTAGAAACAGTTGAGCTATGTGTAATAGACCTAAAATTAAATTTCATTAAAAGGAAAAGAAAGAAACAAATCCTCACTGGCATTACAGTATGAGCCTAATTATTTTATAAAGATGGCCTTTTGCCTTAGAAGAGGAGGAGGGTTCATTTTCATTCCTGGAGCTTGCCTATTTATACATGGTTTTAGGTCAATTCTTCTTTGGGTTTCAACATATCTCTTGGACAACAACATTCCAGATGTCCCTCTCTCCATAGATTATTGGTCAAAGAAAGAAGGTTGCAGAAAAGGAAAATAGTGGGAGAGAAAGGCAGTTAACAGATACAGACCACCTATTTTTGCACAAAGCTCTATGAATCCAACTTACAATAACCTTTTGAGGGGGGTATTTTCTCTTTTATATTATTTTATTTTAAGTTCTAGGATACATGTGCAGGAAGGGCAGGTTTTCTTATCTAACATTTATTGAGCACTGGCCATGTGCTGACCTCTGCTAATTCCTTTACACACTTTGAATCTTCCAACCACCCTAAGAGATAGGCAGCTACTATGCCCATATTATAGATGTAGCAATGAGGCTTGAGAGGTTAAGGCCTTGCCTAAGGTCACACAGTGGTAAGTGGCAGAGCTGGGGTCTGTACTGTCAGTGTGTCACACAGGTTAGTGAGGCTTGAAGCCCTTGCTTTTTATGCTTACAGTTGATATTCCTGCAGCACTTGGAAGTGATCATGCCTTCTTCTAGAAGAGTTATCTACAGCAGAAGTGTTAAAAAGGAAGATATTTACTTCCACTATTCCTGGGGGGGTTCTTGTTACCTTGGCTTACCTGAGGACCTACAGTTCTACATTTACTCCAGGATACAGGGTCTGAACATACTTGCTAGAGGAATGTGATTGCACTAGGGCATGAATTGCTGTGTTAGCGGGTTCCTGCGTTGGGGTATTTATGTATACTTTGGGCCAACCTGTCCACAAAAGCTTAGCCAGCTCCATGGCTGCTGCAGGCCGACTTCAGAGAGCAAAAAGAACAAAAGGCAGCCCTAACCTCGGTGTTGGGTACTTAGTCAATGTTGAATAGCTCCTTGATTGATTTTTACTCTTTGGATCATTTTCATTTTAGTGTTTATTATCACACTCCGTAAACAGTGTAGTAGGTCCTCAAGAAAAATGCCTTCGTTGGTGTCAGACCCTCTGGCATTACCAGGGATGATTTGCTCTTCTCCTGGGAAGGAGATGGGATTAACAGAATGATTTCTGATTATAATCCGAAACAAGCCATTCCAAGATCTGGGTCCCCATTCCCAAAAGAAACACTACAGTGAGAGGGGGAAAAAACAAAACATGCACAAAATCCCTTGAGCAAAGCTGATTTAGTGATTACACTTGCTTGCTTTGCTCCACATTAGGTTTGAGAATTTTGTCTAAAAGGTCCCTCCATTTATGCCAGGGACCAGAACACTTCTCTGCTCTGGAAGAGTTGGCTGGTTGCCCCTACAGAGCTTGGCTGTGGATTATCCATGGAACTCCTCTGTGCCCACCCCACCTCCCAGTGACTCATGCCCAATGGCAGTTTCAGGAATCTCTGGGCCACCAAAGACTTCACCAGAGGGATGAGGCAACACCCAGAACAGCTGATTATTCCTTAGCATTTTGCTTTTGAGGGAGTGAAGGGCCAGTGAAATCTTTTGACTGGCCTCTATCTCCTGCATTTTCTATGTTCCAGTGATTTTAATAAAAAGTCAAAATATAGGCTGGACATGGTGGCTCATGCCTGTAATCCTAACACTTTGGGAGGCAGAGGCAGGTGGATCACCTGAGGTCAGGAGTTCGAGACCAGCCAGACCAACATGACAAAACCCTGTCTCTACTAAAAACACAAAATTAGCCGGGCATGGTGGCAGGCACCTGTAATCCCAGCTACTCAGGAGGCTGAGGCAGGAGAATTGCTTGAACCCAGGAGGTGGAGGTTGCAGTAAGCCGAGATTATGCCATTGCATTCCAGCCTGGGCAAGAAGAGCAACACCTCATCTCAAAAAAAATAAATAAATAAAAATAAAAATAAAAATAAAAAAAGTCAAAGTATAAAACTTGCCCAGAAAAAGGAAGCAGTCCCTTGTTTGGAGGATCCCAAAATAAGTTACTAAGAAAATTCTAGGCCAGGTGTGGTGGCACATGCCTGTAATCACACCATTTTGGGAGGCCAAGGTGGGTGGACTACCTGAGCTCAGGAGTTCAAGACCAGCCTGGACAACATGGGGAACCCCGTCTCTGCTAAAAATAAAAAAATTAGCCAGGCATGGTGGCACACGCCTGTAATCCCAGCTACTCAGGAGGCCAAGGTAGGAGAATCACTTGAGCCCAGGAGGCGGAGGTTGCAATGAGCCAAGATGGCGCCACTGAACTCCAGCCTGGGTGACAGAGCAAGACTCTGTCTCAAAAAAAGAAAGAAAATTCTGGACTGGGCACAGTGGCTCACGCCTGTAACCCCAGAATTCTGGGGATGGGAGGATCACTTGAGGCTAGAAGTTTGAGACCAGCCTGGGCAACACAGCAAGACCCCATCTCTACAAAAAATTGTTTTAAAAAAGCGAATTCTCTATGTATATGCATCTCTGTATCTACCTATTTCTTTAATGGATGGAGATGAAAAGGCGAATAAAGGTTTAGTGCTGAAATAACCTCAAGTTTTGCTGAGCCAAAACTAAAGCCACCTCTTTTGTGGTTCTACCTACTGCCCTTTTCTAGAAAACCTGGATTGACTGGCATCCACATCACTGTCTAGGGGCCTTGTGTTAATATCATGGAAACACAAACCACCCACCAATGGGTTCCTTATTGCCTCAACTTGAGAATTCCTCCTGGCTCTGGGTAAGCCCACTGGCCTCTACCACCTCAGTGACTACCTGGCCCTGAGCTTCATTTACCCTTCTCCAGACTGGCCTCCTTTCTGGAGGCCCAGGCCGTTTTGTGCACCTGCTTGTGGGCATCTCCACCTGGCTGTGTCTCAGGCTCCTGGACTAAGCCTGTGTCAGACTTAACTTCTCACCCCACTCCTCCGTTGGTGTGTTCCATCTGCCAAGGGCTTAGCCAAAAACCAGGCATCATTCTTGACTGCTTTTCCCCTTTATTCCCCAACCCAAGCCATTGTGCAGTGCTGCCCATTTGCCATCCTAAATATATTTGGAATCTGATCCCTGTTGCTCACCTGCACAGCCACTCCTTGGGCCAGGTCACCCTCATCACTCACCTCTGTTAATACACTCGGCCTCCAGCCACTCTACCTGCCTCCGACCTTTCCTTCTCTAATCCAGTCTCTGCCCTGCACTAGAGTGAGCTACTGAAAACCCAAATTTGGTCATGGTCTTTCTCTGCTGAAGTCCCTCCAATGGCTCCTTACTGTGACTTTCAAGGTACTCTGTGGTCAGGCCCCTGCTGCCCACATCAGCCCCATGGGGCATCCCTATCCCACTTCCTGTTGTACTCCAGCTCTTTGCAAGTTCATGCTTTCTCTATCCAGCTTTGGTGCTTCACATACACTGACTGTTAGCATCTCTCAGGTCCTAGCTGGAGATCACTTTCCTGATGGCCCCAGTTGGATTCGGTTCCCTCCTGGGCTCTGTCAGCACCCTGAGCTTCCGCCTACGGCACACGTCATGTTCTCCTGTAGTGACTCTCTCTCTTCTGTTCTTCTCCAGGCTCCACCCTGCTCATTGTTGCCTTCTTGGCACCTGTCACTCTGCCTGATGCCCATTAGGCACTCAATAAATCCTGTGTAATGAATGAATAAGTGGCAACTCTTAAATATACTCAAAAGTACTCGAAAAAACTGAGTACCTTAAATGATTTTATTTTATTCCATTTCATGGAAATAAAATCAAGCTTACTGACAATTCAGAACTGGCTATTCATGGCTGAATTGCTATTTGATATTGATAATATTAAATATTAATATCATCTCACTGGCTCTGAATTTCTTCATTTGTAAAACTCAGGGGTTACATACCAAGATCGGCAAGGCTCCTTCCAGAGCCCAGGGAGTAAAGCTGTCACCCCCAGGTTCTGTTGAAGTGCCCAGCTTTCCCGTTTGCATTTTTGTCTTTGGAGGCAACCCTGACAACTTTAAAACAAAGATTAGTGCCTTTGTAGAATGGCACTAATGTCCATGTAGAATGGACAGATGCCCACATGTATAAGGACTCTAGAAGAAAGAATACCTTGGCATGACACCTTATAAATCATATTCTAGTTCCTTCCAACTGATGTGTAAGTTAGCAAAAGACTTAACTAGCTTCAGATCTCGTATAAAAGTCATCATAACCTAACCTTCTGGGAGCACTCTTACTTAGTCATGAGGCTGCACTAATCCTTCCAGGATATGTTCTGTCCACACACTATCGTCAGCTATCTAAAAGCCTTCCAGCAGGATACAAATTAGCAAAATGTAAAAGTTAGTTTTACGTGCATTCCAAAATGGTGGGATTTTTCCCATTCAGATAAAGCTTTACTGCCTTTCACATTAATTCATTCATGTGTTCAATCATCCAAGAAACAGTTACGTACCAATTCCATGCTCGATAGCACGTAAGGAGCAGCCGATGCCGAAGTGAAGGAGACATACTGTCTCACATTCTTCCAGAGGCTCCCTGAAGGTGGCAACCTCAGCTTTCGGTTCCCCGGGGATGTCTGTCAGGCCTTGGGACGCCCACGCTCTCCTATGCAGCCTTCAAGGGCCCAAGGCCGCAGCCTTCAAGGGCCCAAGGCCGCAGCCTCTGTTCTACTTGCTGCCAGCATTGTTAACCCAACTATATCCTTCATGGTCCCTCCCCTCCCGAGAATGACAATGGCGGTGACACACAGTTCCCCTACCTTCCTTCTTTCCACTGCCCAGTCTCATTATTCAGGATTTAAATCTGTTTTACTCTGTTGACTATACTGTTAATATGGAAAAGTTAACTTTTTGTGTTTGTTTGTTGGTGGAATTAAAAATGGCAGACCAGATTTCTTTTGGTCACAATCATAACCACTAAAAAAGGCTTTAAATCTGGTTTTAAAAAAATCATCTTACCTTTCCCTGATTGCAATTGGAATTCCTCCCAGATAATATGTGTTGAAATCAAATACTTCACCATCAATTATAGTGTTTTGAACATCCACATTTATCCACATACGCTTTTGGAGTTTTCCAATTTTGATCTGAATCTGAAATAAATGAGAGATGAAGCAGCAAGCCAGGGAAAATAAGAGAATCCTATTCACAGGGGTTCAGAACTATCATGTTTTTATTTATCCTCCTCCAGATTCATTTATATACATAGTAGGAAGGCTCTGAGCAGTAGCGTTTTTGGATAAAAATATGATACTAGAACATTTTGATAGAAATGTTTGTATTTGAAGTTAACCGTGTTTTATAGATATCATGTATATGTTATACATTTCATGCCAAAATGTGCAAATTTTAAAAGGATATAACCCTCAGTTAACATCCATAAGTTTATCTGGTAATAGGAAGGGTTTTATTTATTTATTTGGGGGCACTGACTTACTTTTAAAGGACTAAGGACATTTAACAATTCAAGTAAACAGACTCAAAGGGTGTACCGAATGGTCTCTGCCGTTGTTTATGGCATCTCCAACTCCTCTCTCTTTTGGTGGCTCTGAATTCAGCTTGTATCTCACCATGAGCTTGCCATCTTCTATATTTAGAGATATGAAGCGATCCTAGGACAGGGGAACAATGCAGATTACCAGAAGGCTTGGCTGAAGAAGAGGCAGATCATTGGAACTCCCGTTACTCTCACGGAACCCCCTGCTCTCAGCTTTAGCTGCTGCCTCAGTGAAAAGGGATAACGGTGCTGCAACAGCCACCTCACGGGATGGGATGATGGTTCAATATCGTAAGTCACGTTAAATGTCACGCACAGTGGTTGGCACACAGGACAGACACAATAAATGCTAGCTATGATCATGATTTTGTTTCGTGCGATCCATAACTGGCGTGTAAAGATGGAGACTGAAAAAGATACAGATCATTAATATTATTTGAAAATATGAGTGCGTTTTAGAGAGAGGCGTGGTCTTACGCAGACTTCATATATCTTCCACCATCTATTTTCTAACTGATTCTTATGCCTCTGTCTCATTTGTTGGTTTATCCCCTTCTACCTTCCATGTCAGTGTTGGGGGTTCCTCGGGGATCCTACACAGGACTGCTTCCTCCCCACACCACTCCCTTTGCCTTGACAATCACAGGCTCTCCTGTAGCTCCAATCCAGGTGTACCGATGGGCCCCAAATTGTTCTCCCCAGCCTAGACTTGACTTTGGGGCCAAGTCTGCACACGTGATTCCCTTGTTATTACTGCTTTGCTTGCATGACTCACAGAGACCTCAAATTCAGAATATCTCACACAGAACATATGACCTACATGCCTCCCACAGGCTGCCAAGCCTGCCTCTTCTTCCTTAATACCAGGTGCATGCGCTCCCTGACTCCCAGCCTGCCCCCCGCATGCACGTGTGCAGCGCACACACACACATCACCATGCTTACCTTTCCCTTATTGCTGAGCAAGCCACAAACCTAGGAGTCATTTTTTTTTCTTTCATATCCCTTTATCAGAACATAGGAATCATTCTTGATCTTTCCCTCTCTCCCATCCAACATAATCTTGTGAATTCTGCCATTCTTAACTCTCTCTTTATGTCATTCCACCTAGTCTCAGCCACAACATTTTTAGCCAGTACCTGCAGCAACAACCCGCTGGTCTCCCCGTGTCCCCCCGCAAGTCCATTCCCCCCTACAGCCAGAGCAGTCTTTGAAAATGCCAGTGGGAGCCTGCAACTCTCCTCGGCTGTCAGGATGAAGCCCTGACCCCTACCAGATGCTGCGTGGCATCTGCCTCTCTCTCAGCACTGCCTCTGGCTTTCCAGCCCCGCAGACACTGTTCCACTGAGTGCTCCCTGCCCTTCCCACCTTCAGGCCTTCTTCATGCCTCTCCCTCTGCCTGGATCGCCCGTCTTCCCTATCCCCATGTCCTGTTCAAGTGCTGTCTTCTACTGGTCTCCTGATCTCAGAGGAAGCACTTCCTTTGCTCAAGTGTCTTTTATGTTGTACATCCTCATTTCACCCCCAAACTTTTCCTTGATACAGCTCTTCACAGTTGTGATGAAATAAACAACCTATTAACAGCATTCCTTTGCATATGCTTCCCCTCTAGATTATAAAATCCCGGAGGGCAGGAGCCATATCTGTCTTTGTCATTATTGCATCTCCATTACGGTGTGAAACATATACTTGAATCAGCTACTTCTCTAAGATAAGCTGAGCAATTTCTGATTTAGGGCTTGAAGGCTTTGCTTTTACACAGTTCCTTAATGATAAGAATGCCTCTCTTTGAGGTCCAGGGACCGAGTCCTTTTCTAAGAGGAAAATCAGTCCTTATCTGGATCCTAAACCTTGCCTTTGGGAGTCAGCTTAGGTTGATCAACTCATAAACAACAGAGTTACACTAATTTACTGAGAGTCATGAGCCATCCTACTTAAAGCAGATCTCTAGGTCGTTTCTTATGTAATGGCATTATGTTAAGTTTTCTTATTATATGAGTAGTATTTCTGGTTCTTAGTCTCCAAGAACTTCAAATTATAGTACAAAGAAGACCTTCTTTTGTAAAACAACTGCCTTGTCCTGAAGATGCTGGATGACTTCTCTGCTCTGTGTATCCTTCAGGCTGGCTGGGACCTTCCCAAACCATCAGAACTGGTCCAGCCTTGGAATCTCCTGAAGGGTCCAGACCAACCCCAGAGAGGAGAGTTGGACTGGGTCAGTGTCACCACCCTGCAGGTGGAAGGCTCTGGTAAAATCCCAAGCTCCTTATCAATCCCATGTTCTTGGACCACCAGAAAGCCTTTGGGCTCATCCACAGTTCTTCAGAAATACTTCCTGTGAGAGCAACTACAGAAGCTCCTACTCACCGGAGGGTTCAACTCCAGGCCGGCTGTAGGTATAAAGCAGCAAACATCACACCAACTCTCCATCAACCAGCAGATGGTGCTGACGATCACTTGTAGAGTGTCACTTTTCTAACCTAATAGATTTCAGAAGGTCCCTAGGAATCTCAGCTACTTGAAAACAGAGAAGCTTCAGTGTCTTCAGAAGGCAAACATGCTGATAAAGACACAGTCCCACACAGCCTGGTAAGAATCAGATCAAGACGGAAACAGCAGGAAGTCAGTCTAGATCTTAGAGATCCCAGGAAGTTTGCACATGTTCTGAGTCAGAATAAGTAGATTCTTAGGCAAGCAGTGGTTCTCAAAGAACAAAACTGATAATGAGAATAGAACAGGAAAAGGGGAGATTTCTCCCACATTTTGGGGGCATGTTCTCAAATTCCTGATTATTTGCCCTCATTAAAATAGACATCAATGGAACAGAATAGAGAGCCCAGAGATAAAGCCACACACCTACAACCATCTGATCTTTGACAAAGTCAACAAAAACAAGCAATGGGGAAAGGACTCTCTATTCAATAAGTGATGTTGGGATAACTGGCTAGTCATATGCACAAGACTGAAACGGGACCCCTTCCTTTCACCATATGCAAAAATCAACTCAAGACTAATTAAAAACTTAAGTGTACAACCTAAAACTATAAAAAACCCTTGAAGAAAACCAATTCTAGACATAGAAATGCCTAGAAATACCATTCTAGAAATAGGCCTTTGCAAAGATTTCATGATGAAGACCCCAAAAGCAATTGCAACAAAAACAAAAATTGACAAATAGAACGTAATTAAAGAGCTTCTGCACAACGAAAGAAACTATCAACAGAGTAAACTATCAACAGAGTAAACAGACAACCCACAGAATGGAAGAAAATACTTACAAACTATGCATGTGAAAAAGGTCTAATATCCAGAATCTATACAGAACTTAAATAATTAACAAGCAAAAACCAAACAACCCCATTAAAAATGGACAAAGGACACAGACTTTTCAGAAGACATATATGCTGCCAGAAAGCATATGAAAAAATGCTCAATATCACTAATGATTAGAGAAATGCAAATCAAAACAATGAGATACCATCTCATACTAGTCAAAAAGGGAATTATTAAAAAGTCAAAAAATAACAGATGTTGGTGAGGTTGTGGAAAAAAGGGAATGATTGTACACTGCTGGCGGGAATGTAAATTAGTTCAACCACTGTGGAAAGCAGTTTGTCTATTTCTCAAATAACTTAGAACTGCCATTTGATCCAGCAATCCCATTATTGGGTATACACCCAAAGGAATATAAATCATTCTACCATAAAGACAAATGCACACCAATGTTCCTTGCAGCACTATTCACAACGGCAAAGACATGGAGTCAACCTAAATGCCCATAAACGGTAAACTGGATAAAGAAAATGAGGTACATATACACCATGGAATACTACACAGCCATAAAAAAGAATGAGATCATGTCCTTTGCAGCAACATGGATGAAGCTGGAGGCCATAATCCTAAGTGAACAAACATAGGAACAGAAAACCAAATACCACGTGTTCTCACTTGTAAGTGAGAGTTAAACATTGAGTACACATGGACGCAAAGAAGGGCACAACAGACACTGGGGCCTACTTGAGGGTGGAAGTATTTTTTAAGGACAGAAAAACTACCTATTGAGTACTACACTTATTACCTGGGTGATAAAATAATCTGTGCACCAAACCCCTGTGACATGCGATTTACCTATATAACAAACCTGCACCTGCACCCCTGAAACTAAAAATGTTTTAAAAAAATGTACATTTCCCAGCCAACAGAAAGTACAACTGGGTGGAGGAAAAGGATGCAGGTAACATTTACACATTGTTTTCCAGATCTAGTGGGTCGTTTATAACAACCCAGTTATCTCCAAATTGCTAAACAGAATGAATATATTTGGTTGTATCTGGATGCTTGTTATAGATTACCCCGTTTTCTGCGAAGAACAGCAAGCCTCTATCCACGGTGGTCTGAATTGTCTGTCCAAAGGTTGGGATGGGAGCATGTGGTTGAGTTGGAACTCGAGCATAGCCTGTACCTTCAAAATAATTTTTGTCTGACTCTTCCTTCCTCCTGTCAACATTAATCATCATAAATTAGAACACAGCAGCAAATGATCACCATGCCAGTGTGCTTATTAATACAAGATGTTGCTATCTGAAAAATGGAGCCAAGAAAGTGCAATCCAGTTGTCATAATTTTGTTAAAGCAGAGGAGACATCTTTAAAATGTTAAAGCAGCCAGCTTTTTCTCCTGGATGTGCCCTCATACTCTGACAATCAAACCCTAGCTCGACAAAGATGAGTAAGAGTCCCTTTTGGAAATGTCTACTTAGGAAGATGTGGTCTACCAGCTGAAGATTTTGACATGTAAGAGATTATTAACTTGCAATGTAATTTTATTCTGAATAATAAATATTTGGTCCACCTCATATTAGAATATACCATGTCCTTGTAATTGTAGGGAAGGTTAGGAATTCAAGGCAGCAATTTTCAAAAAGATTGAGGTGGAAGACTACCAAAAAAGTCATGGCACACTTTATGAACCACTTTTTTTTTCTTCTCTTTTTTTTTTGAGATGGAGTCTCACTCTGTTGCCCAGGCTGGAGTGCAGTGGCATGACTTGGCTCACTGCAACCTTGACCTCCCGGGTTCAAGCAATTCCTGTGCCTCAGCCTTCCAAGAGGCTGGGACTACAGGCACACGCCATCACACTCGGCTAATTTTTGTATTTTTAATAGAGATGGGGTTTCGCCATGTTGGCCAGACTGGTCTCAAATTCCTGGCCCCAAGTAATCTGCCCACCTCCACCTCCCAAAGTGCTGGGATTATAGGCATGAGCCACTAAATCAGGCCTCTAAATCAGATACCATCTAATATTAAATATTTTGTGGTAGGAGGCACAAAAATTTTCATAAAGACTTTTTTTAAGTGAGAAAACTCCATCTAGTATTTCATACAAATTAGGAAGAGACTACCATAATTAGATCTTAGGGCGGGACTGCCAGTGTTGCATGCACGCATACTTGAAGAACTACTGGCCCAAAGCAACTAGCAACATCAATAGCATCTCACTGGCCCATCCTTTATCATATGTAAAAGTACTGCAAGTTACCAAAACTCCAGTTACAGAGTTTCTGGTTTCTACATTTTATTTACCTTCTACAAGGCTCCACTTCAGTTGTGTTGAGATTGAATGTTTTTTTGAAGTTGTACAAGCTCAGAACATTTTCATTGAGGTCATCTAATTCAATACAACCTTTGTATGGAGGGAAACTTAGTCGACTGGGAAGCTGAAAATGAAATAAAACATCTTCCACCAATTGAATAAAGGACAATAATCAAAATAGTATCAATTAATCACTTTTAACAGTCACTATGGCATAAGGGTTAATTAAGAATGTGAACCCTGGAACAAGATGCCCTGGCTTTGCTATTTACTAGCTGTATGACTGTGGGCAAGTTATTACACCTCTCTGTTTCCTCATCTGTAAAATGGGAATGATCATGATGCTTATTTAAATGAACATACTTAAGCTTAGAACAGTGCACAGAGGAAGCACTCAATAAGTGTTAGCTATTATCGCTAGAACATGCTGTAAGAATGCGTGGTTAAATCCATTTTATATGTAATTAATAATTAAAATAGAGACATGAGGTCATCACCATACCAAATTAAAATTTAAATATTTCATTCAGTGAAATAACATTTACACTTACTTTAAAATCAGGTGGGTAACCTCCAACATAAAATACAACATTTTCAGGATCCAAATTAAGGAGTGTATTGCTATTTCTACCATCCATGTCATAGACTCCGGGTGTTTCTGGTTTACTGGATGTGGCTCCTTTGGTGTAATTAAGCCTTGCAAACTGATAAATTCTGTTTAAAATGAATGGAAAAAGTTGAAGAATTCAAAGCCAAGCCACTAAAAATGGGGTTCAGCAACATGTATACATGGAAGTTTGGTGAGTGCACGTCAGGTTCATGAAAAGCAACAGTCAATCAGACTCTTGTACCTCTGAAATTTCACCCGATCCATAACTGCCTCCTGAGTCTCGCTCTTGGTCAAGATCTGATCCACTTGGAGTTCAGCCTCACGGTCCCCCAGGTTGTAGACACAGGTGAGCTGGCCATCCACAACTGCCATGCCGATGTAGTCCCTGGAAGCCTGGAGACATAAGGGCCACCTCAGAACACTTCACACTGTGGTTTCTCAATTTCCCATCCCAAGAGGATGAGGATACATTTCAAATAACTAACGCGTTTTAGGCAATAAGCCTTGGAGAGACAGAATAAACAAGGTGCAACCTTTTATAGAATAATACAGAATGCTGAGTTAATAATGTGAGAGCTGTCTCTGCTCATGTTATAGGGCACTCATTTATTCGTTCCTCCATTTGCTCAATCTACAAGTATGTGCCAAGCACCTACCATACAGAGGGCCCAGGTATGGACTCAGCCGTCCATCAGATTTTAGTCTGGTAAGGGAGATAAGCCACTTTGCCTCTCCCAGTACCACACAACATCCTCTTAACACTTTGTGCATGCCTCTGTTGTCACACCTCTATGTTATCATGGTTAGTTATATATGCATCTTTCTTCCCTGCTAGAATGTGAGCGCCTTAAGGTAGAAACAAAATATTTTAAAATCATGGCAAAATATCCATAACACTTACCATTTTAACCATTTTAAATGTGCATTGGCATTAAGTACATTCGAGAATAAATTTTTGTTTATCACAAAGCCAGAATGTGACACATAGTAGATATATGGTATAAATTTGTTGAAGGAATAAAGTAATGTGCATTTTATCACAAAACAAAGCAAAAAATCATGATATAAGAAGCTACAAATAAAATGCCCACCTCTTGAAGCATGGAAGAGTAATTAGCAATAGTGTTGATTTTAAGAATCTTTAAATACAAGATCCACTAGTGACAACTAACAATTTACTAATTGGGCAGAATTTTTGAGAACCGTATTTCAAGTATTTCTCTTCCAACAACTGAATCCTAACCCAGTGAGTGATTAGCTTTTCCTCTGACGCTTATGTCAAAGAAATGTATTTTAAAAGGAGGGATTAAAAGCTAAAGCCAGCCATTCAAAATGCCTGTACAGGTAGTGAATTTACACTGATAGTAGTAGTAGTAATGAATTTACACTGATAAAGAGACGGGGCAACTGCTTTTCTTATCATTTTGGCAGGAGAGGGAGGATTCATTCCACTCCAGTCCTCACCCATAATCTCCCCATCCCACAGGCTTGAGGAAGGGTCTGCGGCTGGACGGTCCGAGGAAGAGGACAAGGTCACAATTCCGTGGGGAGGAGCTACTGTCAATTTCCATGAAGTCTTGGTATTGATCCCTGGTAGTGTGGTGTCAGTCATACAACTTGGTAGTATGGTGGGGTGCCAATCATCTTCCCCAGGTGCATATGTTTTTTACATGTACACACACATGCCCATGTGCTGTGCCCATTGGGTAAGGCCTCTTGATCCTCCAGCAACCAACAATCCAGGATGCATGGGAGGCCCCTCGAGGGCACTGCCACAGTGGGGAGGTGGGCAGGGAGGAAGCTGGAGGGATTTGTTGATGTCTCAGTAGGATTTCTGCCTGCTGTGCTAATGGCAGTGATGCAGCTGTGCTACACATCTCAAAAGCACACATCTCGAAAAACCTTGTTTCAAAAACAAGAGAGATGTCCAAGCAATACTTACATCTTTATTTCCAAGGTACATCACAAACATATTCTCAGTACCCCCATTTTCTCTTGAGTTGGGCCTTTGGAGAAACAAGGACAGAGATGTGTATCCTTTCAAATCTTCCAGATCATTTGGCAGTCGGACTTCGACTCCAGATTTACCATTGAACCTCATGGGGACAGCGACCTGTGAGGAGTAAGTTACATGGTTGTCAAACACTGTCCTGTGAAGAAAGCAGGTGTGCTCAGAGAGCTAGTTTGTGACTCGTAGCCATGTATCAGCCTTTCCTGAGTTGTTATGATAAGGAGCAAGGCAATGTGAATGTCTCTAAGCCCTGGATCATAATCTCCAAGACCCAGATTATAAACTCATGAAGCTGTTTCAGGAGCTGTGTCATAAGGCATTTGTGCTTTTTATTAGTCAGGGATATTTGAGCAGTGTATTTAGTCCTCTGTGGCAGCAATAATAATAATGATAATGACAATAATATGAATTACAACCCTAGAAGGTTTTTGTGCAGATGAACTAACATCTATGGTGGCACTTGGCATGGTGCCTGGCATACAATCAGACATGTAATACATTAACACTATATTTTAAGCCAGGTACAGTAGCTCACACCTGTAATCTCAGCACTCTGGGAGGCTGAGGTGGGAGGATCACTTGAGCTCAGGAGTTTGAGGCCAGCCTGAGCAACATGGCAAGACCTCATCTCTACTAAAAAAAAAAAAAAGAAGAAAGAAAAGAAAAAGCCAGGCGTAGTGTAGTATGCCTGTAGTCCCAGCTACTCAGGAGTCTGAGATGTGAGGCTCGCTTGAGCCCAGGAGTTCCAGTCTGCAGCATGCTGTGATCATGCCACTGGACTCCAGCCTAGG